>NW_027271604.1:0-494837 GCF_040938485.1 Diadema antillarum
AAATTTTCATTTTTTTTTTTCAATTAGAATGCTTCAAAAGGACGGAACGAGGACGGAAGAAACATTCTACATGAAGAAAACAACTTCAAGATTACTGTCCTTGACTGAGTGTAGATTGAGTATTTAGTTTCTCCTATTTTTCCTTATTTTTTCCCCCTAAAAATCTCAACACAAATGACTAGAATGCAGATGAAACAAGACTCGCACGGAATTGAGAGAAAAACAAATCCTTGGTTTTTGCGGGGTGAAGTACTGTTCATTGTTTGTCCGCAGGTTGATTTTGCTATCTTATGCAAAATGAGTGTGAATAACAGCTCTGTCCTGCTTTTGGGAGCTTCACAATAGTTTGTACTAAAAAAACAAACCTATCAGATTCCCCATGTAAAGTGTATGAATATACAAAAAAAAAACTCTTTCTACATAAGATAAGACAAGATATGCACAACAGATCTGGTTCACGACATACAGAGACAATCAAAATTTATGCAACTTTGAAAATGAATTAGAAGGTATCCTTCACAATTGATCTCAAGAAACTGGTTCGATTCTAAATCATGTATCACACCATATCAAGCTGTACTAGACGACGGAAACAGAAGTTATTATTTCATCTAGTGCAACTGTTATATCTATTACTTGGGAGAAATTCTGTAAAATTGCTATAATTTAAGTTTTTCAACTTGCCTGCCTAATACAAAAAAGAAAAAAAATCAATGGGAAGAGTAAAGGAAAAACAAAAGAGAGAAAGAGAAAGAGAAAGAGAGATAGAGATAGAGAACAGTGCAGCATACTTTGTATTCAAGGCACGCCACCTCAGGCTACTGTGGTATGCGCCATATACTTAGCAAGTCTAAATTTTCACAAATTCGGGACTTCCCGAGACAATTTCGTGAATGGTTAAATTAGAGAACGTGGATTATAGTACTGAACAGAGAAATGCATGCACGTCACATTCAAGTCGGGGAACAGAGTTAATATTTTTGCACGTTTTTAAATTCGTGAATAGCACCCGACTCGCAAAATTCGCGAAAATAAAAACATCACGAAATATTCGGCATATACAGTAACTGCTTCAGAATCTTGAGATTTAGGGATTGCAGTACGTCCCCTTGGCAACACAATTCTACATTTTGGATATATGGACACTAACATAATGTAGCGCCCCCCCCCCCCATCCCGAAGGCACCATTACCATTTATACAAACTGTCTGAAGTAGAGCAGATTTTTTTCAGAGTTTCTTCCAAAATTATTTCTATTGATGAGGGCAATCATTGCTAGTGGACCTATGAATGCTTCACCATTTGGCACTGATTGGGACAAACAGGCTCATTTGCTGAACATTCACATCTCCGACGGGCCACCCTTGTAAGCACAGCTGGCAATTACACAGGTTATGTCACAAGCTAGGGGGAAAGGAAGATAATCACTCCAGTATATTAGGTGTATTTCACATTTAACAACCTCTCCTTGTGTACCATATTCGTTCACGTTCTCATGCCACTCCTCTCATACGTCAACTCCACTGGCTGCCAGTAACAGCAAGAATATCCTTCAAGCTTCTCCTACTGGTCTACAAAATGGTCAACTATAGAGCTCCAGAGTACTTTGGGGAGTGTCTGGTACGACACTCTCACTCTAGGCGCACTCGTCTATCATCATCAGTTACCTTCCCTCAACCACACACCAACACACAAGCAGGTGATGGAGCCCTCTAAATGGATCTTCTCTACTGCTAGCAGGCTGTGGAATAAGCTCCCTCCTATTCTGAAATCATTACCAACACTGGATCCCAATATAAGGAAATTTGAAGACCTAATCATTTTGATATCCCTATATATGCACTGGACTTGTACTGTCACTGTCTGGTAATTCTTATATATATTTTATCTCCTACGGCAACCAGGGATGACATCTCATAGCGCTTTGTACCAAGTTGAAAAGGCGCTCTAAAAATAAAAACTATTCTGTTATTACCCCTTTGCATGCCTGGAGTGCTGATTGGAACAGAAGACTCCATGGCATTGTACACAATGTACAAAGTCACCGACAGAGAAGGGGTTAACCCTACGTGTATGTGTGTTTTGAGTGCTGATTACAACAGAAAACCCCATGTAGCATTCTACACACTGTCCAAAGCCACTGGCAAATAAGGGGTTACATGCTTGGTTCATGGCCACAATGCTTCACAAATGTTCAGCTAGACTGCAGAGAACCAACTAATAAAGAGGAAAATTTTATGCGAAAGACACATGATTGCCTTGTCGCAATAATCACGTTCCTATTTAGATTCTGTGATAGGATACATGAACACACAGTTCTCAGTCATGAGGAAAATTTTGAATTTTGGCCCATTTTCAGTGGCAAATATCACAACACTAAAAAACATATGTACCTTCTTAATTTAAAGAGTCTTTGAAAACATATGTGACCCGCTACAACAAAATGATCCTAAAGTCGGGCGAGGTCAATTATTTGAAAATTGCATGTCATAATTTCCTAATCTTTCTGCTTTAAATTGATATATAACACATCTTATAGAAATAATCGCCTGCGGAGATATCGATGTTTAAAAGAGAGCATGTCATGTCGAGACGTCTGGGAAATCACTGTTTTGAGAAAAGCACCCTGAAAGTTTTCCTTGCGACGCAATCACGATCAAGGGACACGCAAGTCAGTTTTCACCTCCGGACAATAGAAGGCAAGCCCGAGCAACTCCCGAAATGCTCATTCAAGCACAGCGTCGGCGGTCTCCTCACCGACCAATCAGTGACTAGGATGCCAGGAGAAGCGGCTGGGCAGAGCGCACCCTGCCTGCACGCACCAGTCGACTGGGCAGTGTGTGAGCTTCACGCTTCGGTTAGCGGCAAGCAGCAAACTGACCAATGAGATCACTCTGATTGTTGTTAGGGGCAGAGCCTATCTGTGGCGCTCAATCCAAATTTTGGAACCAGTTTCTGCTTCGTTGAAACGCCAAAAAACATGGCCCAGAAAAACGCTATTTTTTGGTCTTTCCTTTCACCATTTTGCTTCAAAATTTCGACAGATGATAGAAGATATGTCAAAATCAGAAAATCGTAAGTTTTGACCAATTTTGATGCTCTGACTTCAAACTCAATTTTCACGGCTTCGACTGTGCGCGACTTGAGGACCCTTTTGTTGTAGCGGGTCACATATATTTAACTTGACAATGAATTAGGCTCTGTGCTACAAAGTTTTGTTACTTTTTATTTCACCTTATCTTTTCTTCTCTCTTAGTCTTATGTCTATTTTCCCTTACATATCTACAGTTTCCTTCCTTGCATAGAGCCGTTAGTTCATATTTTTTTTTGAGTATGCGCAATATAAATGTGGTTTATCTACTATCATCTGGCTTGGCAGCCTACTGCACGTCACTGCAGCTATGGCATACTGTACAAAAGCCCTGTGCCGGGCCTTAGCCGTTGCGTCACGACGCAGATAGAAACCACTCTTGTTGGTTGAACCCCATTGAAGGCAAAGACAGAATAAATTGCATGATAAATGGTATGACGTCACATGTGGATGAGGTAATGTTGGGGGGGGGGGGGAGGGGAGTTGGGCGACATCCCGGCTTCTACGTACACAATCTTGGCTCACAAGAAAAGACCACTATCATCACAGCACCTATTTATAACACATACCAAACAACTATGCAAAATACAAACAAATGAATGAATACACGAATTAAAAAACAAACTGAAGTTGTAAAAAAAGAAAAAAGAAACAGGATGAAATAATACACAAACATCAATTGATAGAATATAGGAAAAAAATCAACCAAAACGTAAAAGTACATGAGGTACAGGCGTTTGTTTGCCATGAAAGATCTTCTGAATCATACTGTAACAAGCCAGCAAACGTCGTGTGCTTGATCGCAATGAAGGCTGATATTGCAAATCATATTTTCAATACCACGGTAAGTGGGAGGGAAAATTGTGTTGCAACATTTTCTTTTTCAATTTCCCTGCCCCTCCTACAACTACTACTATGTTTCAATTTACCTGCTGACGGAATAAGACAATGCTTTCAGGGTTCACATTTTGGGGCAATCATATTTGCTTTTGCCCTCTAGTACCCCTGTAACATTTACTAAACCTGTGCATACAGTCCCACATTATTTCCTGAAAACCTGATTTCACATGGCAAGTTCATGATCTATAAAAACTAAAAACTTGCAGCATGGGCCCCTTCAAATTGATTTGATTTGATTTGATTTGACTTTAACAATTTCTGCATTCCCCCCCCCCCCTCAAACTAGCACACAATTTGACATGGGAAATATCTGAGCACTTGATTTAACTTTTAATTTCTGTACTCTTTTCTTCAAACTAGCACACAAATCTGATGCGGGAAACACTTGCTCAAAATGAAGGTCAGAAAGTTCACTGGCACCATTGACATAGCAAGCAAAATATGCATACACTATCTAGATGACTCTGGTGAAGACAAGCACTTTTGCAGGCTTGAAGATCTGTGGGTGTTTGCCACACTAGCTGCGACACATGTATACAACATTTGAGGAATGTCCTGAAAAAATACGAACTGACTTTCCGGGAAATCTTGGCAGCCACAATACTTTAGAAAAAAACAGACTGAATCTTTAGTGCATCAGAGAGAGTAGTTCTAAACATATTTTGGTAACAAGTACTCGTAGTGGTATATTGCCACTTGGTCTATAATATCAGATGGTCTACTTCCCAGTTCGTCTAACATCACTACGGCTAAACTCATTTGGTCTACTATCAATTTTGTCTAATGTCTGTTTGGTCTAATCCTTACTTGGTCTCAATGTCCAGTTTGGCTAATTATCATTTCGTCCAATGACCAGATGGTCTAATTGCAATGTTGACTCCCTGCATTTTTTTTTCCATTTTCATTGTTTAATAGGCATCTAAACTGTGGGTATTAGATGAAATGGGCATAGCCCATCTGGAAGTAGACCAACTGGTAATGAGGCTAAGTGGCAATTGGACTAAATGGTCATTAGATGAACTGGTTGTAGATGAAACAGGATTAGACCGTGTGGGTTGAGACTAAATGGCTATTAGACGAAGTGGGAGTAGACACTTGTAGTTTGGTGCATCATCTACATGTGAAGCAGTATTTTAAGAAGGAGAGGAAAGAGGAGGAGGAGGAGGAGGAGGAGAAGAAGAAGAAATAGAAGACAAAGAAGAAGAAGAATCTGTAATATCTGGGACAGCACATGTGCACAGTACTAAATATCATGTAAGAGCTTGACTTCATATTGATTTTGAGCAGACTTTTTGCCACTTTTCATGCTAACATGTCATTAATTCTGATAAACAGCATAATCTTACAGCTGGTGAAGGACTACACATTTTAGTTTATTGAGTACTATTACAGGTAGAATCTAGCTACCTAATCTAACTTTGAATTCTCCAACAATGATTACACTCAAAACTGATTGACAGAACATTGTAAAAATCCAGGAAGGTTTTAGGAAGTAATGTGATAATATCACTCCACCCGTGTTATATTTGCTGTATCTTTGCAGCAACGACAGAACATCATTTGTGCCAAGAGCATGCTGTAAAACACTTACACAGAAAAACAGACAGAATGACTGACTCAGAGACAAAAATATGCATAAATTGACATGAACAGATAAATACATAAAGAGAAAAAGAAGAAGAAGAAGAAGAGAGGGAAGGAGATATCAGGAACTGCCACACAAAAATATTCATAAATAATATAGCTGCAGTCCATAGTTGTTGCTAGATATAATCCACAAGATTTCCTGTGATGGCAGCCTCTGGCATTTTGCTGGACAAACAGTTTGTGGCTGGCAGTGGGGTTGGATTACACACATGACTCCTCTGATTGATGCTCGTTTCATCTACATAGGCAACTTCTGGAAATCTTCAAGCTGATTGGCCATTGATATGGCGGCTATTACACCACTAAACTGCCATAACAGCAAGTTATTACTGCCATCAAGATGATAGTATTGCTACAATGGGGCAACAGTTTATCTTCGGGAAGTTATAGAATGTGATTCGCTCTCTAGTGATTGCGAGAGTAACAGCTCAGTGGTTTGCATTGGTATATGGTCAATCTGTCCGACTGAAGTCCCTTCCAGTGTCCTCGTGAGGTCAATAACCTTTGCAAATAGCATTTCTCTAGTGTGGTCTGTCAGTCCATCAGGTTGGGTCAACATATTGCATGATGTCCACGTAATGGAGGTATCAACTTTTTCATTTCACAATACATGTAGATCATTTCAAATGTGGTTAAGTTTTGCTGTGTCAGTATCAAGGTATCAAGTCTGCCCCCTGCTATAGTGATGCATCTTTAAATCAGAAACTTTCATGGATTTGCTGCATCGCAAATTAATTTTCTTACCTCCGTTACATGGACATCATATTTATATAACTCTGTGAATAAATTCTCCTGCCTGAAATTGGAATACCCATGACGCTTGAGCAGTAAAACTTGGTGGGACACCATTTTCTTTCTGATGTCATTACTGGCAGATATTTGTTTGGTTTTTTAATGAGGCCTAGATTTTTGAGTTCTAGTTTGTCACAAGAGATGACCCAACCCTCCGGACTGACCCAGTTTTGTCTAGCTTTCAACATCAACACTGGCCTATCAGCTAAATGCTCATAGATAATGCATAAACACAACCCAACCCCCCCCCCCCCCCCCCAAAAAAAAAAGAAAAAAAAAAAAAAGAATGAAAGGCTACCTGAAGTTCTATGAGACCTTTGCAAATGTATTACTTACAAAGTCTGTGCAGCTAATCATGGAAATAAGCAAAGGTCAATCTATAGACAAGTGCAGTAATGCTATCAGGCATTATCACCAGTTTTCTTCTTTTTTTTTCCTAAAGCGGAGAAGACTGGGTCATTTCCAGGAATCTTATTTCCCAGCTAAGCACAGAGTACGGTTCAAAAATCGACAGAATCAATCTGGATGGACTCCCGAATAGATTGAATTTATCTATTTACATTGGTGTGCCACGGTCTTTATTGGTTCAATGTCACTTGCGCTTTCAATAGGTGACTTCCAACCACAAATGATGAAACATGATCTAGAAATATGCCTATTGCGAGGAACGCAATTTAAATCTGATTCCAAGCTTTCAAAAAGAATCCGATCATGATGAAATATGCTTTTGAACAAGTCTACCAACTAGCTCTCCTGCTAGTTTGAAAGGGCTTAAAGGGGATGGCTAGTAACCGATCAGTGGGAATCAGTGGGAATGCTGAGGGATGATTGTTCCAATCCTTGTGGGATTCATTTAAGAGTACATTATATATCTACTGTTGTGTGAAAATTATTTGCTTCAGAGCGGTCTCATATTCAAGTAATGTGCAGATTAATGCCCCGTCACTGACCAGGGATGCTTACCTAGAAACATTAAACTGCACATTACTTGAATATGAGACCATTCTGAAACAAATAATTTTTCACACAAGAATAGATATATAATGTACTCTTAAATGAATCCCACAAGGATTGGAACAATCATCCCTCAGCATTCCCACTGATTCCCACTGATCAGTTACTAGCCATCCCCTTTAAGTTGATAATACAGTATTCATCACATAATCGGGCATCTGATAATCGGGATCCTCGCTTAAATGATATACGCTTCCCAGAAACATTTCCAACGCACGTTATTTTCACTGGATAATCGGGCGGGGACCTCTGATAAACGGGACAATTTTTCTTCAAGCGATCTTTGATTTTGTTAATATTTTACACAAAAAATCTACCAAAATACCACAACAATATTTCAAAGATTCCGTATCAGTTGTCGTTTACAACAAACTTACAAAGCAAGCTTCGGATCGGTGTGTTTTGACCTCCGTCCATCCAGTACATGTACATGCATGGCCACGAAAGCGCCGTGTATAAGTATCCATGCCATTGCAGAGCACATGCCTTCGCGAACATTCTTCTCCCCTACATAAGCAAAGCCATGTGCTCGCTTGCAATTCCTACTCGACTCACATCCAATAAAAAACATGCCTCGCTCATACAGCCCAGGCTGTGTGCGTTGTTTAATCTCAGTCATACACTCTGAGGGCAAAGTCCATTGTTATCGCGCGCCTTCGTATCTTGTTATCTACTGTCTTTGGTTTCAACTTTCAATACAGCTGTACACTGTGATCGGTGTGTACGTCACAATCTTCCTCAGTTGTGACTGGGCAAAAGTTATGTGATTGAAATGAGGGCTATGAACAGTTACGTATTCAGTGAAATGGGGGAGAGAGTGGGAGGGAGAGCGTGAAAGATGAGAAGGGTTCAATGTATGTGCGAATACGTAATAACGTTTTATGAATCTAGACTATGAGCTGACATTGATTACGTGTACACGCGTGTTTGACAGAAGAATCGAACCCGGTTGCGATTACTCTACATCATTGCGAGAATGCAGGGAGAGCTGGAGGGTCGCGCCGAGGGGCAGCGTGTTGTGTATTCATGTACATGTACAGTACGTCAGTATGCATGTGTGTGTGTGTGTGTGTGTGTGTGTGTGTGTGTGCACTACATGTACATGTCGTATGCCGTTAGTGTATGGTGAGTACTCATCGCGAAATCGGGCACCTCGCTTAAAGGGGCCGTGTTTGCTACTCCCAACCTGTCCCGATTATGCGATGAATACTATACCAGGTAAACACACACACACACACACACACACACACACACACACAAACACAATAACAGATATAGATAGATGAATAGATAGATAGATAGATAGATAGATAGATAGATAGATAGATAGATAGATAAAATATGAGCTATGAAAACAATGCCAACATAGATGCTAAGTATATCAAGATTCTCATAAGTAATATGCAATCAAAAGTTTCTTGCCACAAGAAAGGCAGTCAGCTCCAATTTGCAAAGAATTTCAAGCTTCAAATGTTTCTCATTTTACAGTATATTTCATCAGGTTTTTCTACTAGGCAACAGCTTACAAAAGCTAAAACTACAACACAAGTCTAGTATCTCACATAATGTAAGCAAGGAGCCCCGTTTTCTTACGACCTGTTGTCGGACTGTCCAATACAGACGCCGCCTTAGATTTCAATAGTGCCAAACATTTCATTTCAGTGGTTTGATTAACATTCAAGAAATAGAACATGACAAGGTTTGGGGCTTAGCTCAACACTGGCCGGCAATATTTGTATCGCCCGATTTGACTCGCAGCCAAATAAATATCCAATCTGCGTCGGTAAACCTTCCCCGTGCCTCATGACACATTAAAGGTCCCGTGAGGAAGATGTCGCGGAACCCAATAAAAGGCTGCCAATATGATATTGATAAAGCGTATTCCCCCGGACTGTGAGTCTAATAAAAAGGAGGAAATAATGAATTTATAACTGGACAGGGAAAGAGACCTGGATGGCTTCGGCAATCACCGGCTTCCCCGAGCAGGAAAAGGAGGACACCATGAAATCCCCTGTTGCTAGATGGGGAACTGGGTACTACCAGTTCTTTCTGGTATGAGGGGAGGGGTGGGGAAGTGGAGGCAAGGAGTAGGATAGCATCCAATCAAATCTTGAGAGGTATATACATATTTTTTAGGAGCATAATTCTGGGACCAATGATGTCCCCATGTCATTCTGACCCCAGAGGGAGGGTCAGATATGGTGGGTGGGGGTGGGGGGGGGGGGATGGGAGGGCTATCTGTTACTGGTGATTTCCCTTGGCTAGCTTTTAAAATTTTGATAAGTGTGTCTACTCTCTCATGAGCAGTTACACTGTGTACAACTATGTCATGTGACTATAGTATATTCCTCCCCAGACCCCCCCCCCTCCATTCACCTTAACCCCGATTGTTCTACTCCTACACATCCATTTCGTGGTAGTTATTGCTTAGGGGGGAAGTCCCCACATGGCATATCTGGGACATCGCTGCCAAACCTCCACGATATGCAGCACGCGGCAAATATGACGCGACACGCAGCTCGCATCAATGTGGGAATCATCTGTTTTTCACACCAGATTGTCCTGCAACGGGGCAAATAGCATTGTGCTGTGAGCAAACAGCGGCCAAATCGAACCCGAATGAGATTCCCCGGCTCCGAAATGAAGAAACAGCGGACGACCATATTTACCCAGATGCAGAAGCGAATTTGTGCTACGGAGAGGGGCTCGCCCATACATGCTCCGCGCAAGATGTAACAGGGTCGGTTTCATGAAAATTAGATTACGGCAAACAAGATGCGAAGGGAATGCACCGACATCCATAAAGATTTAACGCAAGCAAACACAGTAAGAGACACTGTATCCTGCAGAGAGTAAGATACTGTACACCTATGAATTAGGTCACGATTCAGTTACACTCAGTGTAATTGATGCTAACTATGTACTTTCTCTCACCAAATCCCCCCCCCAATGATTTTCTTGAAAACTTTTAATATAGGATGTGATCTCTTTTTTAAGCCCCTGCCCCCTCCCCATTTCTGATCATTTCTACCCTCCTCCAAATTAGGCACAATGCTCCAAGAATCGCTGATGATCTTCCCGTCAGCATACACGTCCTATGCAACTCTTTCCTCTTGTAAACTCATTGCCTTCCATTCCATCTACTGTATATGCCGAATATTTTGCGAGGTTTTTATTTTTGCAAATTTTGTGAGTCAGGTGCTATTCGCGAAATTAAAGACATGCGAAAATATTGACTCTGATCCCAATGTGAATATGACGTACACTTGTATTTCTCCGTTTGTACAGGACTCCACGATCACGAATTTAACCACTCACAAAATCGTCGGAAATTCCCGATTTGAGAAAATTTAGACTTGCAAAATATGTGGCGTATACAGTATCTATCTGTCTGTCTGTCTGTCTGTCTGTCTATCTGTCTATCTACACTATCTAGCTATCTATCTATCTATCTATCTATCTATCTATCTATCTATCTATCTATCTAATCTACCTACACACACATGTTAATATGTTATACCTGTGTTCAATGTATAGGAGCAAATTGAATAGTCTCCTCCAGGTCAGTTCTTTGAATCTTTTATTGCATCGTTCAGAACCCTTCTACACAGCCACATGAAGCAGATAAAACATACCTGCACAAAAATAAACTATCTTATCTATTCAGGTGACTGAGAATTTAACTGTCAAACAACTTTTTTTTTTTCAAAAAAAAACAATCTTGCAATATCTATTTCTCCTTTCTTCAAGTACTTGTACACAGCAAATTAATATCTCCTTCTAGCATATTTCAACTATTCATTGTTGTGACTTTGTTCACATTGTTTGTTTGTTTGGTGAATAAATTTCATTTCATTTCATGTCATTTCATTTCATTTATCAATCCTTGCATTCCCAGAGAAGCATGATCTGGTATCAAAGAATTGCACTGAATGTAATGCACGCAATTCTGTTGGTTGTTTTCTGTCAAACGCTGCATAATCTCCATCTCAATACCTCTAATACTTGATAATGGTTCTTATCAAATAGGAAGCCAACCTAAAAAAACAATTTACAATGCAGTATGCTAAAGGAAAAGGACTCCTCTATTCTGGCTATAAACCATAGATGATATAGCCATGGTAGTTTAAGTCATGACAACCATAATGGCAAGTAAAACAAGACCCACTGTAGTTTATCATCCCATCACGCCATCTCCGGTGTGATGGAGGGTGTATGCAAACTCGGTGTCAGGTGCATGAGACAGACATGGGTACAGGACGCCACACAAACACACACACACACACACACACACACACACACATGCACTGCTCATGCAAAGGAGAGCATGGGGGGGGGGCTAGGTTGTCATATTAGTGTTAGATGAATAGAAAATTGAATTACTAGCGCAAACACTACAGAGGCAACCTTGACTTCAGCTCCCATCAGGACGGCGTTTTGTCACGATCACTTATGCACGTGATTGAGGGAGCAGGAATCGTTTCGTAGCTAGGTGCCGTATCTAGTGTCGCATGCAACGACCCCATTCACGCAGCATCAGCCTAAATGGGCACTGAAGTGTACCTCCTGCAGAAATGTTGGCATCTTTTAATTGGCATCCTTTGTAAACAGAATAAATATCATTCCATACAACTTCAAGGTATGAAGCACCTCAAAATGAATACCACGTGACAGTGTGAACACTATGTGCCACTGCATATCTACCATGACATATTACATGTATATCTCGTACACCTCAAGCCAGCTTCTATCACCTAGTGTATATATTTTAAAATCAGTATTCTCTGCTTTGTGTTTGGGATAACAGCAGCAATTCTTTCAGTTTAAAGCACTGTTATATCATAAAGTCAGTGAGAAGCAGAAGGTGGTATCACCAAATTTATTCTAAACTGAACCTCGGTGAAGCTTTTCAATAACTTTCATTGCTTAGAGCAAGAACAGGTATCTATAGCAGTTCTGCAGCTTGAGAACTAATATGTGAGCATTTTATAACAAGACAGCTTGTACAGCACCATAGACTGAAAGACTATACAAGCATGCATTCATGGGCTGTAATGTTGAGCATTCTGTGGTATTTGCACTTTACACCACTATACCTTCAAATACACAAAGTTTGTGGAACTTCCAATTCACCTGCTAATGAGCATCATAGATTGATACTTGTAAGAATCAACTAGCATTCAATGTCTAAAGAGTCACAAGGATTTTTTTAATGTTTTCACTGCTGTACTTTCAAATGCACACAAACTTTGTGTTGCACAATCAATTCAACAGCTAATGAGCATCATATAATTAGAGACTAAGAATCAGTTTGTATTCATGGGCTAAGCAGACGAGCATTCTTTAAAGTTTACACTACAGCACCTCTGAATACATAGACCATGTCCTGTTCTCCCAGTTCACCTGCCGATGAGCGCACCTGCTGCCTACAGTACCACGATGATTACATTAAACATTTTTAATAAGGAACAATTTGTGCTGGCAACGAATTAAGAGTGCGGCAGGAAAGTGCAGTACGACCTCGCGCGAACAGCTCTCGAGCGGAGCTCACATTACGCCCAGCCTGCCTGATTCCACGGAGCTCCATCACACTTCGCTGGAGTATCTCCACAGACTGCCCGGCTGTGCAGTGGCAATCAAACCGATCCCTTCATATTTCTCTCATTCCCTCCCATACAAGTATTCATGCTGCCTGGGCATAAATCATCAGCGGCCTATCTAAATTCACTGACATTAATGGTGAATTATCCCTCAGCCAAATATTACTCTTCGCCCACTTTCTTCAACTCCAGCACTCTCTCGCCCTCTCTATCTTTCTATCTCCCTCTCGCTGACTTGATAAATCTTGCCCACAGCTGGGGCGGCTCAATATTATAATCTGGTGCAGCTGCACTCTTTTTCCTGCTTGCCATAACAACTCATACTGTATATTTTGCATAATTCACATAATGCGTGCAGAGGTACAAGCACTACATTTCCGTTAAGAGTGACCAAAATATCTCAAACATAATCTTGCCTTGTATGTGCTTGTCTTCTCTTTTATAGTGTATCCTGCCATGTGTCAACTGTCAAGCCCTACATTATTGCATAGAATAATTGTTCTTTTAATTGATGATGGTATCGAAATCGACATAAATCTAATAAATCCTTCTAATCAAAAGGAGACTCTAAACTTTTCCACTAGTGGAGATGCTCAAAGTGCTTTATTACATATCATTATCTCTGCAGTAACTGCAATCAAATCTTTATGGAAAGTACAGTACATACAATGTATGATATGGTAGATATGATATTTCATCAAAACTCCATGCAAATCAACTTCTGTTTATATGTAATGTCTCTTTCATCAAAACTCAATGAAAATTAACTTCTGTTTATATGTAATATCTCTTTTAATAACACAAGGGTAGATCACCAAATTTTGCAATAACAGGCATACCACAGATTAAACTGATGAGCTGCCTCATTGAATACATGTAGTCTATCACTACATCACACATGATTGAACTTCATCAAATTCATTCATTAAATCATCCCAATCTGAAACAGAATATTTGACCTCTGAATGTGATTATATCAACTTTGACCTTTGACCTTCTACCTTGTGACAGGACATACTAACCGTTAAGCTTACATGACCTGGATGAGTCCTGCATTAACTCTATGGGAAATTGCACTATCTCAACAGCACTGATATACTGTATACGCTATAATTTTCGCGTACATAAATTTTCGCGAATTGCCGCTGTCACACATTTTCGTGAGTGGTTAAATTCGCGATTGGGGGACCAGAGAAAATATGAAGTGGCAAAGAAAGTGTGAATTTTCAACTTACTAGCAAAAAGAATACTAGTTATACACTGCATGAAAAAAACTTACCAAACTCTGCTAACTAGTAAGTTAGAATTCAACATTTTTTAAGTGGTTAAGTCCATCGCGCTAGATTTCTGACGAGTGGTCCCCTTGCGATAATGAATGGATTGGCTCTCTACAGTATTCGTAAGTAGACGTGGACATGCTATATGTACGTAAACAAGCTTAGCCAGTACAGTATATGGTCTGTTCGGTAAGCATATGACATGGTATACTACTAGTACTGAAATTTTCGTATCATCACGGCAAGGGATTCATTTTGGAAGGTAATATTTTCGCGTGTTGTTAAATTCGCGAATAGCTCCCGACTCGCGAAATTAGCGAAAATAAAACCCCCGCGAAATATATAGCGTATACAGTAGTTGTTTATCTTTGTATGTTCGTGAATATGTACTCTTGATCATGAAGTCTTCTGTGGTACTAGAACTGCAAATGGCAGAACGCAATGGCATAACGAGAGGACGATTCAACAATATAATGCCTTCAGTACCACTCACTCACATAGAATACTAAGGAATGATGAATAGAAATGAAAAGATAGAAAGACAGATATCTTGACAGATTGATATATAGAAAGAGAGAGAAAGAGGAAAAAATCACTGAAGAGAAGGGACAAAAATCATAAAATGTACCTGCAAATTTACAGCTTCGGATAAAAATGCTACTGGCAAACCAATAACAAGGGAACTGGCACTTCTTCCCATCTCATTTTCTCTTCCCATCGTATCAACGTGCACTCGCCTAAAATGTGCAGTATATTATTTTCAAACTAAGTGAGTATGGATATGTTTCGGGGCTTCCGCGACAGTCAGGTTAGGCCGTATAAAACCCACAAGGCACGCAAAGCACTGCACTCCTTTGTTGGCGCCGATACACACGAAATGTCGAACATGCAGGATATGTTTCAGGTAACTTCATCAAGTACGCTCCTTCACTGCGCACGAACCCCAGGGAAATGTAAAGCAATGTGTTGCTCCTAAGATGGCGGTGGCCAAACAAAAGGAGTCACATCTCTTAGAGTACGACTGCACATATTGAAGTCGAGTCCTTTCCAGCAGAGATATGTGGGAACGAGGTATACCAAACCAGATATTATATTGCAGAAATTGAATTTAAAGTAATACATGCAGCATGTCAAATATCTTTATTTAAATGTATATTGGTACATGCATGTATGTACATTTGTATGTATGTCTGTATGTACACTGTATGTATGGACAATAGGTATAGGTATGGACATGCATCTGTCAATTTTTTTCTAATGTATAGATCTACCTTTTCATCTATCCATACAAAGATATTCTCTGTAAGGAAATATACACTTTGCAAACATTTCAACATGAATGTTATCCTTCTCCTCAATGCTTCTCTAGCTACCTAAAATTGCAGTTGAAATAGAAAATTCTACATTCTGGCAAACCAAACAAAAGATTCTTTACAAGCCCAATGTTCGTTCGCTTTCAAAAACAGTCAGGCAGGCAACATTTTATGATGGAAAAGAGGGCAAAAGTGAAGTTATGAATCACTGGATTGGATGACCACAAGAAAAGAGTAAAACAAGCACTCTTGTTTTTTTTTGTAAGTGTTTATCTGTGCATGAGCCCATTGGTTACATGTCAGTTTAAAAGGACATTTGATAATATACATCATTTAGCTATAGCATATATCAGACTATCATCAAATCATTTTTTTTTCTTTTATGATCAATGCCAACCTGATCTATGATTTGAAGTAAAGCCATATGGGCCTAGCCTGATCCATAGAAATGTTTGTTGTTTGTTTTTAAAATTAGTCTGTGTTTGAACGTTTCTTACTACATGTCGTTGACAAAAGAATTGACCTTTAATTACAGAGGCCACCAGCTTTCCGTCTTGTGCCACTTCCAGAACTGGTCTTCTTTATGCGTTTTGGTAAGTATTATGTCAGTTCCCATATCTCACTAAATTGTGCGTATAATGTTATTTGTTTTCACAAGGTATGTTAACAGCAAAGCTATTTTCCCCCTCTACCTTTACCTCAAATCATATCCGGCCTCAGCTTCATGTAAAAATCAAGGAATACATATTCTGAACTTACACAGAATAAAATATACATTTCTATAGAATACCCAAATCTCCCCTTTAAAAAAAAGCAAAAGAAAAAAAAAAACACCCAACAAAACAAACAGAACATCCTATTCTTGCTTAGAGTGGCTTTAAAACAACCTTGCATCATTTATAAAACCAGTATGCTAATCTTTGCAGACAGTGACTGCCACTACATTGTTTTTTGTAATGCACACTGACCTATTAAGTGACACTGATGATTGTGAGTGACAGGGGGTCACTCTTGAAAGGCAATGCTCTTTCAAAAAATATGTGCGCTGTAAAATGCATCTTTGTTAGCACACAGTGAGCCATGCCCTCAACAGCGGGGATGAGCAAACTTTTCTCTATAGAGGGAGGCATGGGGGGGGGGGGGGAAGGGAGTGTTCAAATCATTTCAGGTGGTTTTTCATATTAAATGTCCCCAATTAGAATGTCAACTTAACATTTGGTACTGCACCATTATGAGCAAGAGACAAAGGTTCCAAAACTTGTATAAATACAGAACATTTGTGTTCAGCAAAGCTCACACTCACGGTCACATTGTTTTGGAAAAGACATCATGAGCAACAAAAATATATTAGTATCCATGATAAAAAATCATGAGCGTACATACTCGAGCAAGAATTGAACCTACGACCTCCTGATCACCGGACAGGTGTCATCTCCACTAGACCACCGAGCTTTCACCCGACAGCATGTGTTGGTTCTAATCCTTATATAGCATGCAGCGGGTAATGTGTAATTATTCAAATTCATGAAATTCTTCTGTTGAGATGTTTTCATTGCAACTGATTGACAAATTGCCCTACATCGACGTAAATAAGAACTGAATTGATCAGTGTTTTAGTAGTAGCCATGATAAAAAAATCATGGGCGTACATACTCAAGCAGGATTTGAACCTACGACCTCCTGATCACCGGACAGGTATCATCTCCACTAGACCAACGAGCTTTCGCCCGACAGCATGTGTTGGTTCTAATCCTAATAGCATGCAGTGGGTACTGCGTAATTATTCAAATTCATGAAATTCTTCCATCGAGATGTATTCATTGCAACTGATTGACAAATTTCCTTACATCAACACAAATAAGCACTGAATTGATCAGCGTTCTACAGTGTGTCTCTAAAAAAAGTAAACCCAACTTCAACAGCAAATTTTCAGAAAACTATAAAATATTTGCACATTATTTTTTCATGGTTAGAGAGTTCAATAAGTCCTCTATCCAATGATACCACGTAGGTTATGTAATTCTCATGCATGACTGAGCATAATTCAACTTAGTGAATGGGTGTGAAATCATCACTGTGGCAAGTTATTTCTTGCTATTGTCATGCATTCAGGGCATATTTGAAGTTAAATTTTTGTCACATGTTAGGCCTAATGATTACATAACAACTTCAGCAAAGGTTGTTCCTGACACATTCACACTTCACATGCTTTCCAAACATGGTACAGTTGACAATTGAGCAGAGAGTATTCCTGGTAACTCGATACCAGGAAACAAGAAGTTTCGTGGAAGTTCAAGAGGCTTTTCGGGTGCAATTCCTCGGCAGGCAGCCTCCAACAAAAAGAGCCATCTGGTACAATGTGAGAAAGTATGCTGATCACGGAACTTGCCACAGTGATGATTTCACACCCATTCGCTAAGTTGAATCATGCTCAGTCATGCATGAGAGTTACATAACCTACGTGGTATCATTGGACAGAAGACTTATTGGACTATCTAACCATGAAAAAATAATGTGTAAATATTTTATACTTTTCTGAAAATTTGCCGTTGAAGTTGGGTTTACTTTTTTTAGAGACACGCTGTAGTAGTGGCCATGATAAAAAATCATGGGCGTACATACTCGAGCAGGATTCGAACCTACGACCTCCTGATCACCGGACAGGTGTCATCTCCACTAGACCACCGAGCTTTCACCCGACAGCATGTGTTGGTTCTAATCCTTATAGCATGCAGCGGGTACTGCATAATTATTCAAATTCATGAAATTCTTCCATTGAGATGTTTTCATTAGCCGGGTTCACACGTACAAAATAGTGGGATGACGATCGCGATGCACATCCCAAGTTTTTTTTGCGAGCGTCCACAAGTACCAAATTAGCGGGATAGTGATCGCGATCGGTATCCCGCTAATTTGGCGAGCATCCACACGTACCAAATTATCCCGCTAATTGCCAATAGAGATAACAGCAAAGCCTGCAAACTGGGTCACACAGCGCCCTTCTCTATCACTGCCTGCGCGCACTTACCTCTGTCCATTGTCTTTTACGCGTCAGTGGTGTGGTTCGCGCGCTGTTGTTGTTGTGCTCCAAAGAGGTGAAGGACCTCTTCATGGAGGCCTCGCTGTTGTGATGTGGGCATTGCATGATGGGATATAAAAACTCGAGATTCTAATCCCGACCGTTCACAAGTACCAGCGCGGGGCCAATTATCCCGCTAATTGACGAACCAGTGCAAGATTTCTTGGGATTAGCATCGCGATGCTTATCCCGCTAATTTTTGGGTTTTTTCTGTCCACATGTGCAAAAAACTCGGGATGACGATCGCAATGCAAATCTCGAGATTTGTATCCCGCTAATTGGTGTACGTGTGAACCCGGCTACTGCAACTGATTGGCAAATTATTTACGTCAATGTATGGCAATTTGTCAATCAGTTGCGATGAAAACATCTCGACGGAAGAATTTCATGAATTTGAACAAAAATATAGCTCGTATTTTCACTTCAAATTTCTTTTTTTCACATTTTCTGAGAAATTAAGAAGAATTTCTCCTAAAATCAGTGGAGATTTTGCGCGTGGTGTACATGACATAATCTGGGCAATTGTGTTTATGCAAGTGAGTTGTTTTTCATTTTAACAATTCAGATGGTGCTGTCATGGCATTCCTGAACCCGCTTCTTCCCCTGTGGGGTAAGGGTAATTTTATATAAATGTGTGTCTGATTGCCAATTTGAAGGAGGGGGGGGGGGGGATCATGGTAGTGTATGAGATCACAGAAAGAAGTTGATGTCTGGACGCAAAATTACTGTTTATGAGTCTGCTTTAAGACAAGACTCTCGAGAGCAAGACTGCTGTACATAGACAAAAACGTAGACAAAAATCAACGCAAATCAGCATTGATGCAGTGGAGTTGCGTGAGCCTACCATAGGAGCAGAAATTGATGTGATTTTTGCACATCGCAACCTACAAGCATCTCTTGCACCTTGTCAGGATCATCCAGGAACAAATTTGTGTTTGTTTTTGGTTTGTTCCTGCTTTTGTAGGTAAGTTTGCCTTTTCGAAGATTGTGCATTGTTATTTCATCTTTTTTTATCACTTCAGTTTTCATGACGTTTTATTAATACTACAAGGTTCCACAATTATTTCATACTCTTCTCAGTTTACTTTGTTTTCCTTATGAAACCTTATTCTCTGTCACCGAAGAAAGTGAAATGTCGTAGACGTTCTTTTCAAGAAATGAAATAAAACATGAATTGAAAAAAGAATTGAATTGAAAAAAGAATTGAATTGCAGTGTTTCAGACAGAAGACTACTTTTGTGAAGCATATCAAAGAAAAATGAATTATACTGCTCTTCTCCTATGACAAATCACATCCTTATAAACATGGGGATTGACTAATTTGTCTAAAGATCCTAATGATTCTTACACACAATTTGACAAGTTGAAATAACAGGTTGGATTTTCCTTCTTTATTTTGCAGTCTGGTGGCTGCTTTCTTAGACTGCTTCTTTTTTTTTTTTTCAATGAGAACAGAGTGTGTACACTGGTTGATTTGTGACCATTTCACATACTTTGAGTGTGTACATAGAGAAAATGACAATGTAGTCAGCAGATTCCCAAGATTCTTACAAACAAGAATTTGACAAATTGAAATAGGTTGGATACAGAGGAGTATCATGATACAAGCACAAGGTCTTTTTTTCTCCCCTCTTCACCTGCATATCTGCTTTGTATTATGACATGTAACATTTACTTTAATTGAAGTGTACAGTATCCCATGCATGACAAAGTTCAAGGTAGTTCAAATAGATCTTTCTTTTTTTCACATGCTTAACATCTATGAACTAAATGAAGTAACATCAAACATTATTGCAGTCCACAAATATTGATACTGAAGCTTGTATTTTGATAGCGAAAATAAACCTGTGAAATATACAAACATCAGGTTAGATTGTGAGGTTGAACAACAGTGACAAGAACAGTCAATTTCTTACAACAGTATACCGGCAAATAGTAAACAGGTGTATTTAAGTGACGCAGACCCAAAGATGTCAATCCTGCATTGTTCATATACAAAAGATGGCAAAGTTTGAAAGAAGAATTGTGCAGATGTCTCAGTGCCATTGCTTTTATTTTAATACTCTTATGTATTAAACACACTTCAATGGCTGTCAGCACATATATCTTTACTCACACATAAAGTTATTAGCATCTTGTTGCCTCTAATGATCGCTGGGAGGGGAGAATTTCCGAAGAAAGTTAGCAGCAAAGATGCGCAGGAATCTCTCTGTGTCTCCAAATCTAATAGTCTCCGCACAATTTCCAAGGCTCCCATCTTATTAAATCTCCCATCAAAATCTCATCAGGGCCTCTAAATAGCACTAAGTGGGAATCTCTGCAGGACCGATGCGCGGCCCCCACATCACCGCAGAAGGTGTCAAAATATGTTTTCAGGGAGGATGAGACAACCCAGCTTGATCAACAGGCAACATGGGGCCAATATCAAAAGGACAGGGAAGGAAGGGGAGGGGAGGAGATGGGGGGGGGACCTTTCAAATTAGACAGAGAAATGGATAAAAAAGAGAACATTTGATAGATATGTGATGATGATGATGATGATGAAGTCTTGTATAGCACCGGTATCCGCCAAGTCAGGCGCTCATGGCGCTTGCTCCAAAATAAATACATAATTCAGCTTAAATTTCATGGGTGCACTGCTTGTGATATGACAGTTAAAATAAAAAGAAATAGTTCCAGGAAGTAATTGTCTCCAAATGTGTAACATACATTCTTACACATTGGCTAGTTTTTCAATTTGAAGAGATGGGTCTTGAGGGCTGTTTTAAAAGATTCTGTGGTAAGAGCTCTGCGGATAGACTGTGGAAGGCCATTCCATATCTTTGCAGCAGCCACGCGGAATGAACGAGCTCCCCAAGAGTTGTGTGCTCTGTGTTCCACCAGCAGGTACTTGTCTGCAGAACGTAGATCTTCTCTTGCTGGGACTATGTGTGGTGCACATGGTTCCCTGACATTCACTCCTGCAACAATTGCTCCCATGCAATACCTGCACGCCAAGCCAAACATAACTTCTATCCACAAACATAACACAAACCTTAATTCTAATCCTCATACCAAACTAAACGTAAAACCCTACTATCACAACCCTAACCCTACGCATAAGTCCTTCGAGAAAATAAGACCCCACCAATTGTTGCAGGAGCAAATGGTCGTATCATCATGGCACAAACACACAAACAAACAAACACACACACACACACACACACAAATACACATGCAACAAGGCAAGTGCTCTCTTAATTTAAACATATTTGTGTGAATCTTGAGACTGGTATATATCCAACAATTTCTCTAATTTATCTATTCTCACTGGCCTACTGACTGGCCCTCTAAGAACATGCCAAGCTTTCCATCAATATCAAAATGTTACAGACTGGAAACTAATGACATGTAAATGTGTCTCTTGCCCAAGTTTCTCCTGACCTGAAAGAGTTGGGTGAATCCACAGGAGGATGGAAGATGACTTCGTGGAACCTGTGAAACCCTAAAGGTCAGTGCGAAGTGTGGCACACGACGGGGTCACTTATACAGTGATGGAGGTGGATGAAGAGCTAATGCCTGAAATGCAACACTTTCTCGTATTGATTTGATCTCGCATATTCTTTGCATCCACAGGGATACCAACCACGTAAACAGCACTGCGGTATTCTAAGGGTCGTAATGGCATATTTCTAGAAGAAAAACAGTGTTTTGACCTTTTCTGCAATAGACATGCATTGTACTACAATTTGGGAAAAAAAAAATTTTCCAAGAAACCTGCAGTATTTGTGGCAAAACACAGTACAAAATAGTTGGCATCTCCACATCTATGCTAAAACTGTATCTCCACTAGGCATGTAATGGAGTGCACCCTGCTACAAAAAGAGGGCTTCTACGGATCATTCTTGCAGTGTTCTCACACCTACACATGACTGCGTCATCTCACTAGGTACATTTCATGCATACATGAAGAGAGGTTCACAGCATAGATATTTTTGCCTACAATGTATGGTACGATGCCCAATAAAAAATCTGCTACATAGTGGCTTCATGTTTAACAAACATGCTCTTAAATGTTCCAGGATTATTTCCCCCCCCCCCCCCCCCCCCCCCCCCCCCCCCCCCCCCCCGGGCAAAACAGCTGCAAAATGTGAGGTCCTGGTTATGCTTGCCCTGGGTTACTGTATAAGCTGTTATTTTCCCGTACATATATTTTTCGTGAATTAATAGGTCACAGACATTTTCACATTAATTTATGATTCCATACCCCTGCTTCAGACCAAACGACATTACATTCTTCATTAGATGAATGAATAAGCGTTTCTAGATGACCTAGTTCTCATCGGCCACCTGAAAGCCTTTTCATCCATAGCCCCCACTCCATGATTCCACGACCATATCTATCACTGGAGCTCAGCGAAGAAATGTCAGCATTTCATGTTAAATGGCATGTAACATGGGCACAGCTTCTTGACAAAAATGTACCATGAAGGCAAACAAAAAGACAAACATTGTGAGAGAGAAAAAAAAATAAGAAAGGGGGAGCATGGGAGTAAAGGCAGAGAAGAGATAGAGAAGTAGAGAGGAGAAATAGAGAGATAAGAAAGTTAAAGAAGGGAGAGGAGAGATAGAGAAGGGAGAGAGGGGATGAGAACAGATGATAAAAGAGAAGAATGATGGAGGAAAGATAGAGAAGGGAGAGGAAAGATAGAGAAGATGTGAGGAGAAACAGAGGGAGAAAGTTAAAGAAGGGAGAAAATGAGATAGAGAAGGGAGAGGGGAGATATAGAAGAGATGATAGAAGAGAAGAATGATAGAGGAGAGATAGAGAAGGGGAGAGGAGAGATAGAGAAGGGGAGAGGAGAGATAGAGAAGGGGAGAGGAGAGATAGAGATGGGGAGAGAAGAGATAGAGAAGGGGAGAGGAGAGATAGAGAAGGGGAGATGAGAGATAGAGAAGGAGAGGGGAGGGATAGAGAAGGGGAGAGGAGAGATAGAGATGGGCAGAGGAGAGATAGAGATGGGGAGAGAAGAGACAGAGATGGGGAGAGGTGAGATAGAGAAGGGGAGATGAGAGATAGAGAAGGAGAGGGGAGGGATAGAGAAGGGGAGATGAGAGATAGAGATGGGCAGAGGAGAGATAGAGATGGGGAGAGAAGAGATAGAGATGGGGAGAGAAGAGATAGAGAAGGGGAGATGGGAGAGAAGAGATAGAGAAGGGGAGATGAGAGATAGAGAAGGAGAGGGGAGGGATAGAGAAGGAGAGATGAGAGATAGAGATGGGGAGAGGAGAGATAGAGAAGGGGAGATGAGAGAGAGAAGGAGAGGGGAGGGATAGAGAAGGGGAGATGAGAGATAGAGATGGGCAGAGGAGAGATAGAGATGGGGAGAGAAGAGATAGAGAAGGGAAGAGGAGAGATAGAGAAGGGAGATGAGAGATAGAGATGGAGAGAGGAGAGATAGAGAAGGGGAGATGAGAGATAGAGAAGGGGAGATGAGAGATAGAGAAGGGGAGATGAGAGATAGAGAAGGAGAGGGGAGGGATAGAGAAGGGGAGAGGAGAGATAGAGATGGGCGGAGGAGAGATAGAGATGAGGAGAGGAGAGATAGAAAAGGGGAGATGAGAGATAGAGATGGGGAAAGGAGAGATAGAGATGGGGAGAGAAGAGATAGAGAAGGGGAGAGGAGAGATAGAGAAGGGGAGAGGAGAGATAGAGAATGGGAGAGGAGAGATAGAGATGGGGAGAGAAGAGATAGAGAAGGGGAAATGAGAGATAGAGATGGGGAGAGGAGAGATAGAGAAGGGGAGATGAGAGATAGAGAAGGGGAGAGGAGAGATAGAGAAGGGGAGAGAAGAGATAGAGATGGGAAGAGGAGAGATAGAGATGGGGAGAGGAGAGATAGAGAATGGGAGAGGAGAGATAGAGATGGGGAGAGGAGACATAGAGAAGGGGAGAGGAGAGATAGAGATGGGGAGAGAAGAGATAGAGATGGGGAGAGGAGAGATAGAGCTGGGGAGAGGAGAGATAGAAATGGGGAGAGGAGAGATAGAGAAGGGGAGATGAGAGATAGAGAAGGGGAGAGGAGAGATAGAGAAGGGGAGAGAAGAGATAGAGATGGGGGGAGGAGAGATAGAGATGGGGAGATGAGAGATAGATAAGGAGAGGGGAGGGATAGAGAAGGGGAGAGGAGAGATAGAGAGGGGAGAGGAGAGATAGAGAAGAGAGGAGAGATAGAGAAGGGGAGAGGAGAGATAGAGATGGGGAGAGGAGACATAGAGAAGGGGAGAGGAGAGATAGAGAAGGGGCGAGGAGAGATAGGCATAAAGAGAAGAGAGATAGAGGCAGAAGGAGAAACATATTATGTACCAAGGGCAGGTTTCAATGACCAACTTACCCGTTCTGGTTCAGTGTCTACTGCTTCTGAGTTCAAAACTCTCTCATTATGTCAGATTCACCGATCACCCTGACAGCCGCCACTGTAACAAGAGAAAGAGAGGGAGAGAGACAGATAGGGAGTGAATGTAAGATTTGTGTATACATTGCACTACAATGTATACTTTTCTGCCTGCAATAAAGATAATATACAGCAATGGAACGGGAGAAGTCAAACAAATTAAGTTAGCATCTAAATCAGGTTTGTACCACAACAATCCAGAGGCTACATTGGATACACTCTGGGCTTGTGCGTGCCTTGTCTGCGGGTTGGTGCACTTACATAACAGAGTGCAGAATTCACAGATGGACACAACTGTGAAAAAGAAGGTCTTACAACAATCCACAGTCATTAAAGGAGCAGTATGTGCTTTATCATGTTACAAGCACTCAAATTGACATTGAACAGTGGAGGCATAGTATGTGTATTTGGGAATACAAATACGAGTGGGTGTGTGTGTCTGCATATGTGTGTCTATGTTTGCAAGTATGTGTATCTTTGCATGTGTGTGTGTGTGTGTGTGTGTGTGTGTGTATGTGTATGTCTATGCAATACATGAGAATGTGTATAAGTGTATGCATAAATGTGTGTATTATCCTCTTTGTTATTATACTAGAACATGATGAATAAGTTCCCACACAATGAATATGCCACAAAAGGTCATCTCAACATAGTTGCTATCTGATGTAGATATGGACTTATTAATGGAATCATGTCATTATTACATGCTGTCATGGCAGTTTCAGTGCATTTCAATGTAATGTTAGCATCATACCACAAAGGACTGGACCTTGACATGTTTATGAAATTTCATCAAATGACATTGATGTGGTAAATTGTGTCCCATTTACACATCTGTCATTCTTTCATCTTTTCTCTCTCTTTCAAGCTCTTGATAAAATCAGAAAAAAACAAACACCGTCATCTTAAGAGCATGAACTGGTACACCTCTGCATCACCAATAAAGACCTAATGCACTTCAACCCAATCAGTCTCGAAAGTATGGATACACATTAATCTGAAATTGGTCCTTTTTCCTCTTAGATGCTTCGTGACATTGAACTACTTTCGGAATGCATTCTCTAATACTTGGTACTGTAAACAACAGCACAGTCACTGGGTAAAAATAGGACACAAAATAGCCTGTAATGATGTGTAATAAATCTAAATAATTTGAATGCCATACTCATTTGGAGGCATAAAAATGCCAAAACAAAGGGAAAAAAATACTTCAAAAGCAAAAGAAACAGTAGCCAGGAATTACATTTATATTCTATTCATCATCTGCGCACTGCGCACAATGCTAAAGTGGCATTAAATTGATATTGTCAGCTGAGAACCAGAAGGGCACTATGCATTCTAAGCTTTGAGCATAAACAGAGACAAAGTAATCAATTTTCACAAAACAATGAGCTTATCTAATCAAAAGTGGGTAAAAATTATTGTTCCATATATCAACTAAAATAGCACCATGGTTTTGATTTTTAACATTTTGCGCTGAAAACGAAAATAATTCTAAATTTACACCAAGATGTAAAGGAGATTGAGCTCTACAATGTGATATCAATGATTCAATACCCCCCCCCCCCCCGCAAAAAAAAACAAAAAAACAAAAAAACAAAAAAAAAACCCTGCAATAATGCCTTCTGGTTCTCAGCCAACAAAATGTCAACTTGTACTGTGATCTGTTTAACATGGCTGCTATGGAAGCAGTAAATACTTATAAGCCAGCAACCACGGGAACTGCCCCCCCTCCCCCCTCCCCCCTCCCCCCTCCCCCCTCCCCCCTCCCCCCTCCCCCCTCCCCCCTCCCCCCCCTCCCCCCCCCCCCCCCCCCCCCCCGACTAAGCAATGAAAATAGATTGCCTTGTCTAGGGACACATCAGCCACAGACAGAAGACTTGAACCATCAATTGCAGATTAATGGTCCACTGTCTTACCCACTGAGCCACAACTAGTGGGCATTTCATGAAGCGTTTCATCTGATATTTTTTCTGATAAATATCTGACAAAACGCTTCATATAATGCTCTTCAAAGTCATACACACTAGTTACTTTCTTGGGTGAGGAGGGTGGGATAAATATCTTCAGCTATTTACATATCACATGAGAAGGACAAATTGAACTACCCATCTGGAAAGAAACACTGAACATAGCACAGACAAATAGGAAAGTGTGTCCATACTCTGTACCCAGGATAACAACCTTCTGCTCTACTAAACTGGAAGTATTTTGGCCACTACAACACCACCACTCAAGCATGAACTCTGTCGCATGCTTGAGGAGAGCAGGTGTTGCGCCTTGCCCGAGAGATCCACTTTAATTGTCGTAGTGGCACCTCGTACATTGGCATCGTAGACTAATGATTAATAGGTTCACAAGTGGTTCGGCGTATGTGTGTGTGTGGGGGTGGGGCAAATACAAAATACGAGTCTCAGGTGAAACATGGGTAATGCAGACATATTTTATGGTAGCAAAGCTGTAGGCAAGACCTAATCTCGCAGGTAGAATAGACATATTACTGCCATTATTGCACATCCAGGATATCTTAAAACCAGAAATGTTTGTGTGCATTTTAATTTCATGAATTTTGCAAGAGCTGAGATTCATGAAAGTAAAATGCACATGAAAGTTCTTGTCTACACTGCATGTATATGCATCGAGTGCCAGAGGAATTTCACAAAAATTTCATGCTGCCAAATATCGTGCTTTACAGTATGAATGTCACTATCAGTACAATTTCTGCATTCTGTATTATGTATCATGGGGGGGGGGGGGGGGCAGGGTGAGAGAGAAAAATTCATTACCGCTGAGAGACCTGCTGTAACTGCTACTTGTATGTAGCTGTCAAAGAAAATGAGACACCATGACATTCTGAAGATGAAAGTGATAAATCTACTCAGTTATTCATGACATTCATTGTTTGCAAATCCATTCAGACTGCTGTCAAAGAATTTCAAGACTACACACGCTTAGGATTCAGTGGATATGGCCCAAATACAGACTTTAGATGACTTGAAAAATGGGACAACCTACGGTAAATGCATGTAGTAAGTCACTTGCTGTCACTGTAGCTTGCTCTGACAGTGGAAACCCATGTCTGACAGCAAAATAAATAAAGAAAATGCCCAGTATTACAGAAACCCATGGATAATGTTACTGCATACAACACCGAACATGAAAAATTCATTTTGCAATTCCCTGGCCATTTGTGCAGGGCTACATTTAAAGCCCTAAACCACATCCAATTACACTACTGAATAAATGATAAACCTCTGCTGCCCTATCGTTTAGGATTCAATGCTATGAATTATGCATGGTGTGACATTACTAACCTGGTCTTTGGAAGGTAGAAAAAGAAAGAAACACACACACACACACACACACACACACACACAAACACACACACATAAAATGATGTCTGAAGTGAGTGCACTGCATTTCTTAGAGCTTTACTCTTTTTTTCGCATTGGACATTTAGCTCCAAGCAGATCATCTGAACATCTGTTCAAAAGCCCGGCCAAGAAATCCCCGCCGTTTGCAAAACAATTTGTTGATGAGATTTGACAATGATCTATACTGCAAAGAGCCCTCTTGGGGTAGCAGCGCCATCTATTTCTGTTAACTTCCTACCGCTGAGAGCAGGGTTTAAATGCCATTCAGTTGCTGTCGGATTTCTTCCAGGCTGGGGGGGATTTGTGCATAAGTGGAACTTATAGGGCAATCTACATGGTAGATATTTTGGGTTGCCTATGTCACCATGATCCTGCGTATTTCTAGTTTTGTACAGGTAACGTCTATACATTTCTTGTCAAGGGAAAACAGAGAAAAATAAAAATGACATACAACAAAAGGACTTCACATTAATCTGATGAACTGAATTCCTTTCAAGAAGATTAAAAATCAAATTTTCTAATTTTTCTACTTCAAAGAAATAAAGTAAATGACATTATCATGAATTGTTAATATTACATGACCAATATAGCTTTTTTGTTTCAGGTTGGCCTACGTACACTAGAGTACAATATGGACATACTGGCATATAGACAATCTTTAGTATCATCTGTCCCATTCAGCTGAAACTAATAAAGATCTATCTCATCTTATTCTAGTTGACAATGAATGTTCATGGGCTAAAATCTTTGTTTTAAGCAAAGGCATCATGCATACATTCTACTACAGAATCACCGCAAAGCAATGTTTGTGGCCGAGGGGGAATCGTATTGAGGACTTTCTGATCAGATGTTACACTGTCACAAAACAAAACTGCCAAAAATAAACAAAATCCTTGAGACAGATGATGATCACCTGTATACAGACGTTGGGAATTGTCCTTTAAATAAGTGAACACGACGTATGTATCGGCCCTTGCATTACGCAGTGCCAGTTGGGGGCACTTGTCAGCATCATACGGGCTGAACAAATATCCACTACCATCAATCTCACCCTAAACGAACAAGATGGACCAAAGAAGCTGCCACTGTGTTGTTTTGACGAGTTTTTCTCATTCTTCTTTCACTTTTAAGGAATCCTCTTCCATTTCAAATGCTCTTATGATTCCCATAAAAAGCGTTCTGTCCAGGGATTTCTCTGGGTTTTTTTTTCTCAAATTGCTACCATACAATGTATGTTCCCATGACAAGCTTTCTTTTCTTGATTTTCCTCTTTGCATAAAACATAAAACTATATTTTCTAGGGTGTGGAATCTGAATCTTCTCTTGTATAAAAGAGAGCATAATGGAGCATAACATGCGTCATAGACTTCATGAAAACTTTTGCACATTTTGATCTTAGGACAAATATGAAAGCATGTAAAGTTTTTGCTGTTTTACTTAATGATATTTTATATTTTTTGATGTCAAGCTAAGTTCATCGTAGGGGTATATTTGTAGGGGCGGATCCAGGAATTCTGTAAAGGGGGGGGGGGGGGGCGCAACTAATATTTCTGGTGCCACTTCTGGGATTTATTTCATTTCTTTTGTTTTTAACAAAAAATAAAGGGGGGGGGGGCATGCGCCAGTTGGCCCCCCTCTGGATCCACCACTGATTTGTTATGTTATTTGTCATGCTCTTCACATTTGCTAGTCCTGTGGCATTTTTAGTGAAGTTGCTGCCATAATGTGGACCAGCTATACACCTTGTATCTCTAACCACAGTATATGCTGTCAAAGCTTTTAGTTAAGTGCTGTGACAGCGGTTAGCTGTTTGAAGTGCTCACTCAACTATGAACATCTGCAAAATTAAAAACTGGCAAAATTTATCTTGCCCAGACAAGAGCGAAAAATTATTCACATGAAAATTTCCACTTCTACAGTACATATAGTTTCGCCTGGACACCTAACAGATTTGGTGACTCTGCCTCCACATTGAGAAGTTATACTTCACCAATGATGATGGGGGGCATTGTTCATACAAGCAGATCCCGATGTCCCCATATTGTTTTTAGCCATATATGTTATCAAGATAGGAATATAATGAGGGTTTTCTTTTTTCTCAAAGCATTAGAGCTTTTTATTTCTTTTTGACGAAGAGCACGACTACTGTGGATTTCTGATGATGTCCGAGACTTCCTTCAGACTTCAAGATAAGATTGAAATGAGAAACTGACATTTCACATCAAGGCCACAGAAAGTCACCAAGAATTAAATGGATGCTGAAAGGAGATTCAATTTACCCTCAGAAAGCATTAGCATTCCATGGTGATCTACAGCTTGTAGCCGTTTCCACAAGTTACAACCAAGAGTCTGCAGCTTACAGGGGGCATTAACCTTCTAACCTTCTAATTTTATTAAAAGCTGGGTCACTCTCACCTTTCGTGCACTACCCTTACGAACAACAACAAAAAAGTTATTCGGCAAAACATTTTACTTTTTCTTCTACACAGTCAAGCATCAAATCTGATTTTACATGATAACACAACCCATTCTGCATGCAAGTCGCATTCCTTTCTGAATGTAAATTTGCCAGCGAAAGTTCATCCATTTTACGTCCAAAAACATAATGGGGGCAGGCTCATATTGGGCGAGTTAGCGCGAGCGGGACTCATCAAACTGCCGAAAATGAGAGATGTCACGCCACCTTTGATTCCTCCGCTGCATGGCCGGAAACGCCACAGCTGTCTCTTTGGATTTGATTAGATAAAAATGGAGGGGGGCTGGGGTTGAGGGTAAAGGAAGGGGGCGGGGCGGGGAGGCCATGCAATGACGACTGACTGGTCTCCATGGGGTTTTATGTCTGCCTTGGGACCTATAATGCCATGCTTCTTTGGCGAACTCTAATGAGCCAGTACAAACCACCTATGTGTATGCACACTCATGGACGGCTGTGGAGCATGCACGGATGACTGGTGCTTGTTTCGTGTGTGTGCATAACTCACACGCACAGCGACTCCTCATCGTTTTCTGCCATGAGAGCGGCATCGCAACCACAACATTCTTCCGTTCAAAATCCATCCTTTCACTACTGTTGTCACTAAATCAACTCACAGCTACAGAAGCCAATGCTCTCCAAGCTTCAAGGGGCATTCCACACAATTCATATAATGTTGCATTAGGTAGTTACATACATAGATAGTGCAAATTCCAGATTTCTGGAATATATTGTGGTCGTTGAGCAAATAAACCAATACTCTGAAAAACCTAAAACATACTGTAAAACGAGGAATGTTCGCGTGCATTCTAATTTCGCGAATTTCGCGAGTGCCAAGATTCGCGAAATTAAAATGCACGCGAAAGTTCTTGTCTACACTGTATGCACTGAATGCCAGTGGCAGTTCGCGAAAATTTCATGCCGCAAACAAGGCCGTGGCTCCAATTCGCGAAAAATTCATGCCGCGAATGTTTCATGTTTTACAGTAATACACTGAACAAGGATGATGACATAGGAGGCTCATACATTCCAGAAATGTAGCAATGTAATTCAAATACAATAGTTATGTTCAGACGGTGATCCGTAACTTCTAGGATAAGCTAACTCTCGTAGATAAGTATAAGGTGCCAAGTGTCTCATGGTCTCTTTTATCACGACATTACAATTCTGTCAACAAAATAACAATTTTGTTGACAAAATGAAATACTTTTTTGTCACGAAATTGTCACTTTGTTGACGACATTGGCGTTGTCTCTGGTCAACGAACAAAACAATTTTGTGACGAAAGAGACCATGCGACACTTGGCGCCATTACTTAACTTCCAGCTTATCGTTAAAGTTGGTTTATCCTCAACGTTAAGGATCACAGTCTGAACGTAACTAATACCACTTGCTTGACAAGTTCACCAGTGTAGAATTTAAGCATGCTTTCTTATTTTGTTTTACTTCATTCAGTGCCCGATCACGCATTCTTACTGTATGTGAAGCTGTTATGGCATCATCCTTGTTCATTGTGATTTGTTTATGAATTTTGAAAACATTCTTATTCCTCATGCCAATCACTATAAATTCTGAAACTCTGTACCCAGTATAACCATCTTAAGAATACACTACACACAAACAGCTGTGGCGCTCACATTCTGTGTCTCCTCTTAAAGAATTATACAGAGACCACGGCATTTTTACGGGAGCATGGATCGGAAAGTCACAGGTTTGGTCAAAATGGACTAAGATCTTGGTCATATTTGAAATATGTAATGATATGAAACATTACAGATTATGCAACAAACAAGAAAGCAGTCATACTACATGACTATAATACCCTGCAAGATTTAAGCAATACTAGTAAAGTCATAATGCACCAATAAACATAATATGAGAAAAATACCATCTACAATCATGTACAATATGACAAAGCTACCTGGGTTCCTTTTTTTTTTTAGAATCTTCTGGTATGACATGCCACTATTATTGCTACACATCTACAGCTCCAGGGATGCCACCCCCCTTGTAAACAGCACTGCAGTATTCCCAGGGCTGAAAAAGGCATCTTTTTTTTTTTTTTTTTTTGGGGGGGGGGGGGGGGGGGGTTAAGTATTTTTACCTGTCTTGTAATAGGCATGTGTAGTCGTACAATTTGGATAAAGCAGTATTTCCATGAAACCTACAGTATCTACGTCTAAAACAACATTACAAAATACTGCCCAAAAAAAGAAAAAAAAGTGAGGGTTGGCATCTCTGCCAATCCTTGTGGAGCTCCTTTATTGCCTTTGGCAATGACTTTTCAACAAATCAGGAGCAGATATTGAACACCATAACCGCAACAAAAGATTGCAAGTACATGTATTCATTATCAAAAGGGAAAACACGTGAGAAAGAGCAAACTTCATCTGACTCAAATGAGGAGGCTGTTTGCTGATGCCAGCACTCACCTTTCTCCAAATAATACTCCAGGTTTCTCCTCCTCGTGTCCAGCTGCTGGTCAGACAGCGTGAACGGCCACTTCCCCGGAACTTCGGGAACTGGAAGTCGATGAACTCGCGCTCAGCTTGGCGTGGACGTTGGCAAACTCGCTGTAGCGGTGTGAGCACAGCAGTCTGCCCGCCATGTAGATGTTGTATACCTGGAGAGGAGAGGAAAACCGAAATTAACATTTTCAACAAATTTTTAAACAAATTTTTAAACATTTTAACATCCTCCTCCTATTTCTTTCTCTTCGTCTTCTTATTCTTCTACTTCTACTTCTTCATCTTTTCTTTCTTATCATCATCATCATCACCATTATTATTATGAACATCACCACAATCATCACCATCATCATCATCACCATCATGATTATCATCATCATCACCATTTTCATTATCATTTAATATGAATAGTAGTTAGCAGTATTACTATCATTAATATGGTACTGTGAAAAAAAAGTCCTTGAAGTACTGTAAACTCTTATGGCACAGGCAACACACTATTGACATTCGTTACAGCAACAAACTCAAACTTCACCAAATATAGCCAGTTGTCTGAACTTTGTTTATGCAAGTCATCATAGGTTCATGAATATCATCCTTTTCCACATATTTATAGGAGTCCATTATCAGCATTGCACATCCCAAATCTGGAATCAAAGTACTTGATTTTCACAACATATGTAGACCTCCCACAAAAGGAAACATTATCTTCATTTCTTTGATGATAAACAGAAACCAGACATATAAAGACAGAAAAGGAAGATAGAAGGAAATCATACATGTAACATCTGGATTTTACTAGAGATCTTGACTATCATTACAAATGTGATGATAAAGATTTTAACAGTTATCTTTTCTTCTGTTTCAATTTTCCAAGCCTCGTCTGTCCTATGCATTGTATTACGAACAAAATCTGCTCAATGCTTTACATTCTCACATACTATGCCACACAGGCATAAGCGAGCGACTTCGGTCCGACATAAATTTTTCCTACACTGCATTCAGCATCGGCTCTCTTCTCGCTGCGCTGCACCACGCAGCCTGACGACGTGTTGACCGAGAGTAGAAGTCACACAATCGAGGCATCAATCTCGCGACGTGATTGCCCACCGGACTTCTGGCTTGCGCTGAAATTTGAGTTCCCTCCCAAACATTGTGGAGAATCAGACCAAACACAAACACCAAATAGCAGAAGAGCAGCAAACAGATGCAAAGAGGGGGAAAAGATGACGAGGAAGGAGGGGGGGCACAGCAAGAAGAAGGCGTAAGAAAAATTACACCATGATGCTCGCACCATCTTTGCTTTTCCCATGTGTAAAATGCTCCGGGCAGGCTTTTGTGTCCTCTTCCAAAAATGTCAAATTTGCAGAGTTTTTTTTCTTTCTTTTTCCCCCTTTGCATGTAGCTCTACCCAGACAGGTTTAGCCCAAAGCGTGCTGATTGCAGTAATGGAGTTAAGGTGCAAAGCTGAGGGAGTGCATTCTCCCACTAGATATATTCCCACTTCCACTTTCAAACTGCTATTGTGTTGAGCTTCAGTGATCAAAAAAAGAAAAAGAAAAAAAGAAGCTTGATGTACTGTCGATTCACTGCCCAGATTCGCCACAAGACTTTATAAAATTTACTGCGAAAAATGGAAGCCCGGGAGGAATTGAGTGACGCAAGAAGGCGGCGAGGAAACAAGGATACTTTGTATTCTTCGATGAGTTTTCTCTGCAAGTCGTCCACATTTCATTCCCACTGTTGGAAGGGACAAATGTATGCACATCAAATACAGGATTGACATAAACTTAAACTTTAGATGTGACTTGTACTATCCACAACAGAGTATTTGGGCTGTTGGGGGTCGAGGCATTGTTGTGCATGATGTTTGGATGGCAAATAGTCCAGATGATACCACCTGTTTTCAACTGAGTCTGACTTCAGCAATCATTAGGTCACACACACACACTCTCACATACATACACTCGCTCAGACATACATCTTCACACATAAACAGCAACAGTGGATTATCTCAAGACTACTGCAAGTTTTGTACAGAGAAAATATTGTTTTTAAAAAAAGTTCTAAACATAACATTTTTTGGGTCTGTGATTTAGCAACCAGAAATCAAGTCATTGTGACTAGGCTATTGTTAGACTGCAATAATTTGGTGTGATGGATGTATGTTGTTCTTACTGATTTCATGTCAAATAAATGAATTTTAGTGAAAATTCATGCACAGGTCAATGGGAGAATTGTGACAGGATGACATCATCATTTTCTCCTAATTTGCATAATGTGGTTTCTTCTGATGTCACTATTCACATGAAAAAATGGAAAACTTTACAATTTCATAACCTTCTTATTTTGTCTGATTTTGATAAATCTCTACTATTCTATTCATGCAATTTATTAGCTGACAGGTCGAATCCCATACGATGTAGAATCACACTTCAACAACAACCTCAACAAAGATTTATTTCTCACCACGTATTTCTCGCCATTGCTGGTCACGTGCTGGTAGTCCGGTATCGTGATGGGAACCGGGCGCTTGTCGCTGTAGTCGCAGTACGAGTAGCCCGAGGACTCGTCGCTCAGGTCCCGCTTGTCCTCGCGAAAGTTTGGCACGGAGATGACGGTGAGTGTGAGTTCGTTGCCTCCCTGCTTGATGAGGTCTACCACAAACTTGTGTGTTGCTCCTTCTACATCAACCTCATTCCTGGAAATAACAAATTAAAAGAAAAAATAAACAAGAAATTATGAGTGGAAATCATGAGATGTACCACTTGATGTCACATACATAACTATAAGTGTGTGTAAACAAACATGCATGAATATGCAGTCAAACCTGTCTATAGCGGCCACTTAAGGGAGAGGAAAAAAGAGGGCATTACAGACAGGTGGCCGCTATAGACAGGTTCTTTACCATGCTTTTTCTCTTTATAGAGGGAATTGTTTAAGTGGTTGTATATGGCTGATGGCCGCTATAGACATGGGATTGCTAAGACAGGTTTGACTGTATTGTGCAACTGTGACTTCACATCATTCATCTATAGGATTATTCAAAATCAACGTTGGATAAACTCGCCCTCCTACAAATCTATTTCCCATACATACACCATCATTCTACCACTGCGAGACTGGAAAACTATTCAACATGACAATTTCGTTCACAAATTATCAATACATACACACATGACTATTATTTTTTTTTTTTCATTTTACAAGTCATGTAGCTCTCATGTTTGGAGCTTAGTGACAGATTGCTGAAAATCTCATTGAGTGGAGGTACTCACTGATATCTCATATATCATATTTGTTATTTTTTCCCCCGTTGCACTGTTTTTTCCTGTATTCCATTTTATTTTTCTACCGTTTGATGCCTGGGAATAAAGTGATGAATAAAACAAAAATAATTTCTCCTTTATCATTCATGGTATTGATACAAATCCTCCACACTACAGGCATACCACTTTGGGAGGGATTACTTCTGCTGTTTAGAGAAAGTGAAGATTTGGTGGGGGGAGGAGGGGGATGGATAATGCATAGTATACACTTGTTTTCATCCCATTTCCAGAAGACAAAGAAGGACCGCTTGACATTAAAATTCAAGTCTCTGATCATTTACAACAGCTCTAATATCATCTGTATTCAAATCCATGCTTAATCTCGCCATATTGCTGCTCACGTCACAAGGGCAGCTCAATATTAGATTTGTCCTTCCAAGAAATCACAGGTAAGCATCCATGCATCTCTGTCACTTTTAACCATGCAGGAAATGGATTCCAGTTATCTCAGCCCCCTCTGTTTTTCCTCTCCAATTGCAAATTACTACGACGGTTGTCAAGGGGCACAAGTCTTCTATCTGAACCCTTAACAACCTGAACCAGAGCGGAGGTGATAAATCACTCTGTGAACATATGGCAGTGTAAAATATTCTGGAAACAGCACAACAATTGAGAGAGAGAAAAAAAAAAAAACACCAGTAAAAATGCATTTTCCCAGAAAAAGGTAAATCATCATATCAATTTTCTTAGCTCTGTGCAATATTAAAAAAAGAAAAGGAGGAGCAATTTAGCAATTTATTTCTTGCAGAACGGTACATAGATACGGAAGAATGGGAAAAACAGGAAGATAAAGAAGAATGAAGACAGGGAGGAGAGGGAAAAAAATGAAAGAATAAAAGAGAAAGTGAGAAATATAAATATAAAATGATCCTGGTAGCTCCTAGGCAATTATCATCGTTGTCATTGGTAACTAATGTGAGAGGGAAGCACATGGAGACAGCTGTAATGCCAGACCCAATTGCAAAGCAATCCATCAAATGCTCTTTTTTTCCACATATCATATGTACCCCCACTGCGATGATCCATCATTACACATAATTAGTATCTTCCAATGAGATGTCCTCTCTCTATTCCCCCCCCCCCCCAACTCAAGACTCCAACCCCCTCCCTCCCTGCTGAGAGTGCACAACTCCGCCTAGCCCCCGCCCATTACTTCCCTGGGCATAAAGATTTGTTTCTTCCCTTTCGAAGCTCATCTTCCAAGCAATCATCTGCATACAATCATCTTTATGATGCATCTCTTTGCACCAACACTGTTCTGTTTCCTCATTACCAATGAAAAAAAAAAAAGATACATATATGCACATCTTCCTTTTATTTTGATTTTTTCTCTATTTTTTTGCTCTTCAAAATCATCACCTTTGAATAGCATGCCATCTGCTAGTAAACATCACACACGATGCCCCACGATCGTCATCCAAGCGTAGTTGAGAATAACCACTGAATTTTTTAATCTGCTATGTTGCTATTTTGCTATGGCAACAGAATTCTTTAATTCAAATCTAAGTCATTATTCTTGACAGATGTATTTTGGTAGCCTTGGTTTCCAACTGTTTATCTCCACTGGATCAGAGTCTATACTAGTATGTTTTCTTTAAAAATCACAACAAAAATCATGAAGGATAGGTTGTGACAATCTATTTCCCCTACGATATCAAACTTTTTAAAAAAATTTTTAGATTAAGCTGCATATAATGCTACTTCCAACAAAAATTGATGATTGTTCGAATACCCAAATTAGAATTAGAATTTGAATAGTACCAGAAACCATATAAGATCTAAGTATGATCACAAGCGCGAGCGCTTGCTGAGTGCATAAACGCTTGCTACTACGTGTAGTGCACAAACTCTTGTTACTATTCACAAGTGCGCAAACATCTTGGTAGTTGCATGCTTCATATGCAGTTGCCTAGGGCCTACTTCTTATTCAGTGCTGAGTCAACTTCAAAGACGAGTAGAAGTACGGTATTTTTGTACAGTTTATTCCTTCTCTACAAAATAATAATAATGATAACTATATTGGATGGTTGTAACTCATGGCAAACCAGGGAATACTGCACTCGTCAGAGCCAATATTCCCCGGAATCCCATTCATAGCCATCCAATATAATATCAAGATTTGGATCATGCTAAAAATATCTCTCGAGATTTGAATCCCGCTAATTTGTGTCAGTGTGAATGCTGCTATTGTCTTGTTTTGACTTGAGACAATCCAAGTGCAAGGCAAGGGTGAAGTAGGAGCATCATTGCGGATAATCATGACCAGTTAAACCCTTTATGTACTTTTGAGTGCCAACTGGCACAGAAAGCCCTATAGCATTATACACACTGTCCAAAGTCCCTGGTACAGAAAAGGTTAAAGTCCAACTGACAAGGAATGTTTGGCTGTCATATCTACCCATCCGCCTCAGCATGATGAGGCTGGTAGGAACTAGAAAGTATGTTGACATTACACACACACACACACACACACACACACACACACACTCTCTCTCTCTCTCTCTCTCTCTCTCTCTCTCTCTCTCTCTCTCTCTCTCTCTCACACACACACACACACTCACAACATAGCAGCACAAATTTTCTCAACAAACACATACACACATACTGTGTACACAGACACTCACATATGTAATACCTAGATATAAATACAGAACAAAAAGCATGGACACACCTGTTTAGTGTACTTGTTGAGAAATTTTCAACTGAATATTGGTAAAGGCAGAGTATTAAATGAAGTATGCAGTTCTCTTATATCTGTAGTTATCTTTTTGTGATGCAGAATTCTGCATTCTGATTGGTCAATCTGTAATTATCTTTTTGTGATGCAGAATTCTGCATTCTGATTGGTCAATCAACCATGTCCAATATTTTATGATGAGGTTATTGCCCCATTGTATTTCATGCTCCTCATTGTTCACGTTGTTCATTTGTGCGTCACAGCTGCGTGCACATGAGCACAGCAGCATTTGGTTTCATTGAAAGAAAGTCAAGACATAGCACATGTGGTTTCTAAGACTTGATTGGTTTACAGTAAAAAGCCAATCAGTGTTCAAGCTCATTTGTACATTATACACAGAGTAAAATGAAAGGAACTTTTATCACCGACATGCAAAGCAATCTTTGCTACATTTCTGTGTTTGAAATGAAACAAAAAGTAATTGTTGTATTCCTCGAATCAAGTCATCGCATGGTTTCAAAGGGACTGTACAGTACTGGCTGAGGTGGGGATTCATGTTTTGAACATTCTTAAGTGAGATAATGAGAAACCTCTTATGAAATATGAAAGAGCATACAATTTTAAAAAGGATTCAACGTTTATTTGATGAAAATTGGTTTTCAAATGGCTGAGATATCCAAAAAAGTGATAATAAAAGGCGATATGCCACACCTTGTATTAGGATCTTTTTGTTTCACCTTGTTTTTGGATATCTCAGCCATTTTAAAACCGATTTTCATCAAATAAACTTTTGATACCCCTTAGAATTGCATGCTCTTTGACATCTCATAGAGTGGTTTCTGAATATCTTGCAAAATGTTAAAAGCTAAATCCTCACCTCAACCAGAACTGTACACACCCTTTAATAATTGAGCAACAATGACTCTCAAGGTAGTAGGGGTTATACTTGCTGGATCATCACCCAAGGAAGAAATCTTTTAAATAGACAGACCTTCAGGCTGCGTAGGAGTACAGTAAAAGAAAGACATCATTGACACCTCTGATGTTCACTGGCATGTACGTATGTGATTACAACTACAAAGTTGTAATGTCACTGTTCCACAAAAAACATGTGGAACTAGAGAGGGGCCGTCAAAGGCGGCAGACCCACGCCTAAGTACAAAGTCGGGGTAAACATAATGTGCATTCGGTCATCTACCAGAATTCGGCCACTTAATTGCCAGTGTGCTTTATCACCAGCCAGTGGGTTCTACCAAAGATCGTACACTGAAGTGTACGATCTTTGGTTCTACAGTCACATCACACGCAAATCACATCATTACACATACGGTATTAACACTCATTCACGTACAGGAAAGTCCTTAAGTCTCCTCCAAAAATCCATCGAAAATCCCAAATTCCACCGTCAAAAGTGCAGAATCGGAACTTTTCCAAGCGCGCGCGAATTAAGTCCAGTTTTAAGAGTATTGTCTACACGACGGGTCGCGGAAAAAGCGCTAAAAATCGAGAAATACGCCGTTTTCTTACGGGATATTTTGATTATAGCAAGCCGAGAGTGTGATGATATCAAAGGTCGTATGAGTGTACGATCTTTGATGGTATCCACAAAAGCAAAAAAGAAAAACAAAATTTACGTACCCCCTAGGCAATTACCCCTATGATTAGTGTCTACGGGAATTATTCAATGCAAGGGTTGAATGCAAATGTCTACTGCACCAGTATTCGGCCACCAACGAGCGCCGCAACGTCCCCGGTGCAATTTTGCACCAACAGTGTAGAGCGCGATGCATTTTCAGCGGCCTTGCACACGCATTGACATTGAGCACGCATATCGTGCAGTGTGACTGCGACCGAGCAAAATGCTCCTCTAACGAAAAAAACAATCAATGTTAATTTGAAAAATCATCAAATATCAAAGGTCGTATGAGTGTACGATCTTTGATGGTATCCACAAAAGCAAAAAAGAAAAACAAAATTTACGTACCCCCTAGGCAATTACCCCTATGAAATAGTGTCTACGGGAATTATTCAATGCAAGGGTTGAATGCAAATGTCTACTGCACCAGTATTCGGCCACCAACGAGCGCCGCAACGTCCCCGGTGCAATTTTGCACCAACAGTGTAGAGCGCGATGCATTTTCAGCGGCCTTGCACACGCATTGACATTGAGCACGCATATCGTGCAGTGTGACTGCGACCGAGCAAAATGCTCCTCCAACGAAAAAAACAATCAATGTTAATTTGAAAAATCATCAAATATCAAAGGTCGTATGAGTGTACGATCTTTGATGGTATCCACAAAAGCAAAAAAGAAAAACAAAATTTACGTACCCCCTAGGCAATTACCCCTATGATTAGTGTCTACGGGAATTATTCAATGCAAGGGTTGAATGCAAATGTCTACTGCACCAGTATTCGGCTACCAACGAGCGCCGCAACGTCCCCGGTGCAATTTTGCACCAACAGTGTAGAGCGCGATGCATTTTCAGCGGCCTTGCACACGCATTGACATTGAGCACGCATATCGTGCAGTGTGACTGCGACCGAGCAAAATGCTCCTCTAACGAAAAAAACAATCAATGTTAATTTGAAAAATCATCAAAATACGGGCCAGTTTGTGATGACGGAGAACGAACTTTCATAAATCTAGAAGGACATAGTCCCTCAAATAGGCCTAAACGTAAATTTCGGAATTCTTACGAACATTTGAGCAGCGAAGTCGGATCGTTGGGGAGTTTATGTCTTCGTATGGTAGCGGAAAATCGCAAAGTGAGAAACGGGAAATTTTCGGAATGGTCACTATACCATGGGGTCAAAACTTCAAGGTCACACAGAATTTGCAAGGGTCAACCGATTATCACCAAAATCTAATCGATTCTTTCCTGTCATTATCCAAACATTCCCTGAACATTTCGTGCAAATCCGTTTACCCGTTCTCTTGTTATCTTGTACACAAACAAACAAACAAACAAACAAACAAACAAACATACAAACAAACAAACAAACAAACAAACAAACAAACAAACAAAAAAACAAACAAACAAACAAACAAACAAACAAACAAACATACGGAACCCTTTACATAACCCCCTGCCGATTTTCATCGGCGTGGGTAACTATGAAATCTCAAACTCTTCTTAATCGATGCTCAATTCAAATGAAACTTCGACCATTTGCTCGTTTAATTTTACTTTTGAGATGGCTGTCAATTTTATTGTAGATGGAGGAACATTGGTCTTCAAGGCTTAAATTTTCCCTCCCCCCCCCCAAAAAAAAAAAAAAAACCACTTTCAGCCTTGAAGTTAGGCTACATGTTGATCTCAATCACAAGATGTGAGCTGACCTTTCCAATCACAGGTTTTGACAATTCCAATCCTCATTGATGGATCATTACGGATTGTGGAGAAACTCAGCCCGATTGTGACCAGATAACTGAAGCGCAGTCTACTCCTGTGGTGGATAAAGGCACGCTTCAGGTCCAGAAACAACCTCCACAAACACACAAAAAAAGCTCCATTACAGGTATGATTTTTGTCTCACCAAAAATAGCTACTCTCGCTGTTTAGTGTTTTATTCTGCATGTGATTATTTTCTTGCCTACGCAACTTAAATGTCAAAATTTAAGTGCCAAAAAGGCATTAGCATTGCACAAGGTACAATCCATGGAACTTAGATCCTTCTACCCGTCAAATAACAATGCATGCTCCTTCATTGCACTTTCGATCCGTTACTTCAGACATAACATAGCACAGGCCTCGTAAACATAGCGTGTATGGACAAAGCAAGCACCTCAACAATGATGTCAAGGAAATACCTAATATTCAAAAGGACAGGCTCTTGAAATGAGAGGAAGCTTCACAGAATAAACTGTCTGTCATGTTAAAGGTAAATTCAAAGAAAAGAAAGGAAGGAGTAATTTCTTTGTGGAACTATAATCCTTCATGATTGAGTAGGTCTTTAAATATGTAATTTTTTCTACTTTCATTTTAAACCATCATGAAATAGCGCAGCAGCTGAAGAACACATTGTATCGTATACAATCATGTTTCTTCCTTCCAGCAGCACTGAAAATGTGCATATGGGAGACAAAGTCTCATATCAGCACATATTCAGTGTAGTGAAATGACATTCCTGTTTATAGTACAGTTGAACCTCTCGTATCCGGACAAGTCGGGACCGGGGCTCATCCGGATAAGGGATTTGGCCGGATACGGGAGACTCAATGCTTTATACATGTACATATACATACACATGTACTGATGTAGCCCGTTGTAGTACCACATGTAGTAATGTGTATACTGCAACCTTTTCATTGTTACACTCAGTAACAGACCCCAAAATAGAGGTTCGTGTTTGCAAGAATGAAATCATTTTCTTTTATAAATTCTTGGGATGATTTACCTAAATAATTATTAAGAAATGTATCAAGTATATATGTAATTCATGTGTGATTATGTAGGAGTTCTCAAGGAGTTGGGAATCCCCCTTTCCTCCCGTAATTATTGGAAAAAAAATCACGGCGAGATTGCGTCCGTATAATAGAGAGATCCGGATAAAGGGAGGCCTGATAAGAGAGGTTCAACTGTATGTCGTATAGCAGAGAACAGCCTCCACTAAATAAGGTCCAGTATCAACTATCGCATGTGGCGAAGTTTAACCGCAAATAGAAACCTGTTTTTCTTTCCTTTTTTTTTTTTGTTTTTGAGTGAGATCTTTCCATGGCACCACTCTGCAGACCCTAGATTTTGAGGGACAGTTCAAGAGAGTTTTTGAGAGCTTAATGCACTTGATCTAACAGGAGATCTACTCGGGAGATTGATTTTTGGTAATCAGTGGGTGTTTGAGACGTCTTAGTCTAGACAGCCACCTACACCCCACTTAACTGGTATAATCCATCCATTGGGAAGGGGGATTTTAATGTACCCCAGCGATGTTGATCCACTGAGCAGCAAGGTTTGTGTGGGTGGAATAGCAAGACAGCAAACCCTCTACATATGCACTGAAGCAGGATTAACACACACATGCCAGCCAGTCCGACAACAAATGCAGCGTTTCTAAGACGGGATATCAACCCATTTACACTCAATGAGAAATCTTGATGCTCTCAGTTAAATTATGCTACTTTCTTTAAAAGAACAGATACAACTATACCTACAAAAGCATAAAATACAATATGAAACAAAAAGTAGACTTAAGGGGACAGGTACTTCAGGGCTGCACACTAACTTATTTTTTCTACCGGTCCGACCTGTCAGTCGGACCACTAGGTACCCAGTTTCCCTATTTTTTTACTGGTCTAACAGTAATTTTTACTGGTCCTGGACTGTTGGACCAGTGCCAGTGTGCAGTGTTGGGTACTTTTAACTTTGAACATGTGAGCTGATGTGTCACTGCATGGCTCACTCTGTATGCTTAACATACAACTTGCATGGCAGATCTCAGCATACACATAAGACTTTGCATCAGTTTAACACCTTCTTCTCCCCCCTCCCTTTTCGTGGCTTTTCATTTATATACCCGAGATCCATGATTGATAGACTGAAGGTCACATGGCTGCCTTGTTGCATCGATAGGGAATTCCCTATGAGCAACAGCTTGAAGCAGGCAGCAGCAGCAATCTTCTTTAGATGTGGACATTTCATACCAACATGCCTATTCCTTATATGGTTGGGTATAACATGCCTATTCCTTACATAGTTGGGTATATACCAACATGCCTATTCCTTATATGGTTGGGTATAGCCACTGAAGATTTGGTGCATATCACGACCTGTGACACCATTGCAAAACTGAAAACACACCTGTCACCAATGTTTTTATTTTTCACCCTGTTTGTTTGTATTAATACAATCACTAGCAATGTATCAGCAGTAGACTACGTAATAAACATCTGTGAATTTCATCCTCCCAGATATGCAAATTGCACACACACAAAAAAACTCACATATAAATTGACTTATCCTTTAAAAATAATTCTCTCTTCCAGTACGTGAAGAATTCTTCTGTCATAGGGACATATGAGCAACACACAAGTTTACACAAAACTGACTGAGCACTTTCTATGACAAGAATTAGTAACCACTGGATGTAGCTCTCTCATTATGCACACAAAGTAATCAAGCTGAGGAACAATGTAGGGTATTGCAAACATAGCGAGAGAGAAAGGAAAGAGAGAAGGGAGGGAAAAAAAACAATGGGAAGGAGAGAAAAAGGAAGGCAGGTAGGAGAGGAAGAGCAGAGGAAGGAACTCATCAAGCCGGTATTGTTTGGGAACTGGGTCAGTAAAGCCACAAGCCTCGGTGAACCTCGACCGCCTCCCAGCGTCGAGTCGAGGGAAGCGGAGGGATGACCCCCATTTCATGAACTGCGGCTGTTACAGATTCTCACGCGGCCAAATTGGATTTGAGAACGCGGTCCACGTTCGCTGTAAATACCGGTGCCTTTGTTGTGTGTGCACCTGAAGGTAGCAGCATGGATTTTTCAATGCAATGTGGAGGATCTTAAACAACTTAATGTAGGCAAGAAAGGTTTTCATTGTTTTTGTTTTTTTAGCATAATATACCAAAGTAGAGCATTCTTCTCAAAGAAAGCATTTTCACTCAAGAGGTTTAAAAAGTTTTTTTTTTTTTGTCAAAAGGTGGCATAAGCATTAGAGACAAAATCTATGTGATTTTACACTGATTTGACCTTGTGATCTTCATAAATGTACATGATGCTTGAAGCCCGGTGACACCATATTACATACATTTGTATTCATATAAATGAGAGCTCTTGCAGATAGCACATGATTACATAACAATAAAAATCATGCATACATGTAAAGAGCAGAAAAAATAAATGTGATAGTATAAAATGGCTACATGAAGATTATATCGGACAGAAGACAGTTCAACAATTTTTGAGTCACATCTTTAAGGAGATTTAACTGTGTGGGTATCTGACTTTTTGTGAACCTATGATCAGATTGAGAGAGAGACAATAACCTTGCCTAGGCCATCATTCTCCCAATCCTCTAAAAAAACATAATATGGTAAATATTAAATTATTTGCAAAACTTTATTCCTGTAAAGTTAGCAGTAAAATATCATCTCGCAGAAGAAAACCTTTTCTAACTTTGCAGAATTGTCCAATGAGCATTGGCCATGTGGTGGGGTTGCACGACAGGTTGTTTGGTATGTAAAACAAAAGTAACAGCAGACTTGTGCATCAGTGTCTTCACGGCAGCATGGAAAGACATCTGAAACTCATCTGCCATCTGAAGTTTTTCAAGAGGACGGGAGAATATAGAGACACTTCTAAGAATCATCTCTCGTCCATCTCCTTGAAAACTACTCAAGAGATGCACATTCTGGTGTGAAACACAGCTACACATTGGTGGAGTGAGAAAAGCACCTTGATTCAAGAGACAGAGTGTGTGTGTGTGTGTGTGTGTGTGTGTGTGTGTATGTGTGTTTGTGTGTGTGAGGGATCAAAACCATCCCAGACACATGCACCTGACAACTAGACGACAGCACCCCAGGGCTAACAGGAGGAAAATTAAACAACAGACAAGATTTGATCTTCCTCCCATCCCACGGCAACCAGGATTCCCGACTTTGCCAGACAATTTTGCTAGACAATTTTGCAGGACAATTTTGCCAATTTATCAAGCATTTTTCTCCCTGGAGGGGTTAGCTACAAGGGTCATATCATTTTCTGCTGCCAGTGGTAATTTGTAGCTGATTTGCAGACATTTTGTAATTTTGAAATCATGCATGGGGGGGGGGGGGGGAGCAGAACATTGCTTTGAGAAAGGAGGTCGCATCAGTTGACCTTTCCACAGACTACACACATCTCATTTTCACTGGTGAAATAATCGCACCACAGGCCCCACACATTCTTCTTCTCTCTTCCCTTTTCACGCCATTAGTGGCAGGTGGAATTAGTATTTTAATCAGACTCTCCAGAGCAAGAAAACAAACAAACACACAAATAAACAAACAATACTAAGAGGAATTACAACATACATAACCGCACTGTATCTGACCAGTGTATTGTCGTTTGAACAACATGCTGATCTATGAGGCAAGTTATACCTGCGGTACCCTTGCAGCAAGGAAGTAAAAATCCGGGGAACTAGCGGTGGTGTACTAAAGCGTCGGCATCTCGCATTTTTCATCTGATCAGCCCCTACTTACGAAAATGAAAACGAGGATCAACTTTCCTTCCTCTCGGCGGACGGCAAATGAGAATAGAGATCTCCCTCACCGTCTCCGGGATGGATTGCACATAACTCTTCTTCATAGTTTCTACCAGTATTAGCCATCGATATCTCAGAGCCAGAAACTGGCATCATGAACAATTCGAAATCTCACTACACAGGCTTAAATGTACATATCTCACAATGACCCCCTTTTTATTCTTTCTTTTTTTGCCAACCATGCAGAGTCTTCACGGTGTTTCCTCACATTATCATAATTCTGTCTTCTGTAGCAAAGGATAAAAAGAACACAACCCAGATGAGTTTATTCTATGTAGGCAGCATCAATAAAGATAGGGAAGCAGTTGATGCTAATGGCAAAAATAGAAATACTGACTGCTGCTCAAACATTAAGAAAGAAATATATCTTTTTAACATCTTTAATGAATCCTCTTGACACACCATAATTTACTACCATCTCTCCAAGAAAAGAGGGTCTGGTAGCCCCATCTCAACATCTCTAACAGGATGATACCTGATGCACTTCAAGTCCCCCTATGCTCCTCAATCTTGATCATCATGTCGTCACAGTATTGTTTGGTATCTGTCTACCTGTGTCTGTCTGCCTGAAGAGAACATGGTGACACCCCCAATCTTGTCATCCATCAACTTGGATTCTCTAAGACGTCTGCTCATCCTTCAGTTTCTTCTCGCAATTTGCTGCGTATTACATTTGGTACGGTGTTGTTTGTCATCCTGTCTGTGGAGGGCCCAAGTACTTCCCCTCTCATAATCAATCACCTTGGATTTCTCCAGGCCTACAACGGTACCTCCAGTCATCATCCCCTTACTCTTTGCAGTTTCTCCCGTATCCGGTTGCCATGGCAACACTTGTCACCTGACCGTCTGAGGAGCCTGACTGTCTGAAGAGCAGGCTGAGTATCGCCATCAGTCTCCTAGCGCATCACCTTGGATACCAAGAGAGCTGCATCCAGTCAGTCCTCCTGTTAGCTGCAGACTTGTGCTGTCTTTCTCCAGTATATGAATTACCCCCTGTTCATCTGAAGAGGGCTCAGTAAGTGCCCATCTGTCCTCCCCATCCATCACCTCAAAAATTCCAAGCAAGATGCAATGAGCTCCTGGTAACAAGTTTGTGGAGCAGCCTCCTTGGTAGGATTTACTCTTGGTCAACCCATCACCTGGAGAAGCCAAAGCTGGTGTGGTGCAAATCCTCCATCTCCAAAGAGGTAAACACCATGAATCCTCCTCTTCTCCTGCAAGTCTCTCTGGTCCTTGGAGGTCTATCTTGGTAGTAAACATCATCACCCTGTCTGAGGAAACAACGACCCAGTATCACTCCATCTCATCAACCTCCCCTCATCCCATATCATGACCTCTGTCTCAAGAGCTCTTATCTTCTCCTTGCAGGTCTTTGCTTGTTGTTTGTTTATTCATATGTAATTCATCTATTTTTTTTATTTGTTTGTTGTTTATTCATTCATTTATTTTTACCACTCATCTTTACTGATAAGGAACCAGATTTGCCCATCCCTTCATCAATAATCTACAACACAACCATATCTATACATCTAATCATCACCTCTCTAGCCCATTTCTTTTCCCCCCAGCAAAAATGTAATTGAGATTACAAATCAGACACTGAGGGTCAGCCTTGACATGCTTGATGAAACTCGTATTCTTGCATCTAGGCAGCAAAAGGCTATTGTGCATTATACCACTGCTTCATTTTTGAATGCCTTTTCAACTCTAAAGAATCATTTGAAGCACAGCTTTATCAGTCTGATCCATTTTCTGTTTCATTATTATTGTTCTGTTTGTTTGGTTAAATCATTGACCAATCGCAATACAGTTCTTGTGAAACCCCTCAGTATTTTCAGAAGCCACACAGAAGGAAGAAGATTCTTACTATAACTCAAAATGCTCCTTGAACAGAACCCATTCCGACGGAGGGGGAAACCATACTGTAGATTTCCAGTGAATTTATTCGGACCCAGGTAAAAAATCCAGCCGTTATTCTCGGTACAAAAGGGGAGTATATTCTCAAGTGACGCAGGGTTAGTTTTTCATTTCCTTTTTAAAAACTCTAAAGTGTATTACTGTAAGATCTAGTATGTGTTGTAAGGAGACATTATTATTCTTCAATCATGCAAAACTTTGGAGACATTTGCAAAAGAGATATGACCTTTAGCTAAAGAAACACTAAAATTGAAAATTCCATATTCAGAGATATACAGCACCAAGCCACGGTAATGTAGTTTTGAGGGACTCCAAGGGTTAAAGTGGCATTGTGCTAAAACATCCAAAATATTGCAACGCTGTTTGCCTGCTGTGTAACCGCAGGTCTACTACTTAATGCACATTTCCCTTTCATGTATTCAGCGGCTCTTTTCAATAGCCACATGAAGTATAGGCACACATCCAATCGTGCCACTGTTAAAGAGACAGCTGGTCACTCAACTTTTGCTCCCACAATGGCCGCAACATTTCACTCAGAGCTTGAAGCACTTCACTCCACTGCAAGAGCAGTTTCAGATCCAAAACCAAGTTTTGACAATAAACAAGAGATCCTTTTACTTGAAAAGATTCTTCAGATTATATATGCAGAAGAAACAAACTATCTCTCTATCTAAGCAACCCCTCTAAGATGCACTTTAATACTAATGGAATGGAGAAAGCTGGTCGACAGACTTTCTGTGGCGCTCCACCAGTCTATGACTTTGGGATAGAAGAGTTAAGAGTACATCAAGAAACTGTACGTTTACCACAAAACATAAAAGGTTAGCTCATGAATCAAAATGCATCGTATCATTCCTGCAGTGTCTATGCCTATGGCAGCACAACATTTGAACCACATCCCTGTGAAGAGAACCATTGCTAGAGCAGAGCAAATGTTGACGTTGGACTCCGGAGCCGTGAAGAAATTGATTCATCCCAGCCCCAAACCTTACACTCAGAATGATTGCTTCTCCCTCCCTCTTTCTCTTGGCCCTAGATGGCTGCTCTCCTTTATACCATCTAAATCTAAGTAACAACATTTCTTACAGGTCCATTATATATTAATTTATGTAAAAAAATCTTCAAAAAGACAAAAAGCGACAAATTAATGATCGTCTGGAGCACCCCTTATGTACCTGTTATGAAAATCATTCAAGACATTAAAAAAAAAAATTGTTGGTTTGGTGCTTCATACTATTATTCTTTTTTTTATTACTACTCAAAAGTTACAGTAAAATAATCCCTTTGATTTGAGATCTGTTTTCACATACAATCTGTTGCAGAATATTCAAAAGCAATTCAACCAAGATTACAGTTCTTAAAATACTTTTTTTTGGGTCAAATTGGCAAACTTTTACAAATTTCTGCCTAGACTGTTTAGACTGTCTTTGTTAGATTTAATAAAGTTGACCAGTCGAAGGCCTCGCACAATATTACACTGAATATGTTCACTAGGATTCATTGAGACAGAGGGAGAGGCTTACCAGTGTAAAAAAAGCACTGCTGATTGTGTGTGCAAAACATTCTGCAGGTTCAACCTCCTGTCATAAAGTCATCTTTTTAATGTGACGTTAATACTCAATTTACACAGAGTTCAGCACAAAGCACTCCTACACCTCTTTGACTTTATATGCCCTTTACTCTCTTATATCCAGAGTCACTGCCTGCCGAGACTGCACACGGAATGGCTGAGAGAGGCATAACTGTCATGGTAACCATTGTGTGCGCAGGAATTTCAAACATAGTAATTACGCTTGTACAATGCACTGCAGCTTACAGAACATAAGCTGTTTCTATATTTAGCGATTGTGTTTTCTTATCCAATAATTTTGCAAATCCGATCAAGACAGTTCAATGCACGTACTACGCATGCACTTTCAACCCAACCGGGTTGCGGTCACAGCTCCTGGATTGCTCTAAACATTGGTGACCGTCTGTATATCACCTTTCACACAGAATGTCACAAAGTGCTGTAGTTTTCTCAAACAAAAATGGCTGCACCCAAACTTTACTACAAATGTTTGATTTTTTGAAACTTTTGAATGGATTGTCTGATTTTCCTAAAACTTCGCTGATGAGTTCTACAAACATTGCTGCATTCCCTTGATTCATATACATGCAGGTTTCATTATCCATTAAGTTTTCCTTCAGATACTTACGTAGTAGTGCTATGTCTGTCCACAGATAACTGGATATGTGAGTCTCAACTGGAGTTCTTCAAATAGAAACTAGAGTGAATCAAACAGATCTAATAAGCACACAGGAGCATTGACCAACATTGCCTGGTGTAAAGGGGGAGTTCGTCCCTGCTAACCAGCATGATCTCAATGACCTCAATGACCTCTCTCAGTAGGGTCAAATAAAGGTAGAAAGAATGAATGAAGGACATACAGAGATAGAGCAATAAAGAGAGAGAGAAAGAGAAAGAGAGGGAGAGAGAAAGGAAGAGAGAAGGGGTGGACATGTATGTACATCTACACAGGACACACTGTAGTTACACGTTGTAGATGTATGTTGACAGAGATGTACAAACAGACGGACAGACAGCCAACAAAGAGAGGTAATGACACACCACCTAAAACTGTACATATCCACAGGCAGACCTGTGACATTAGCTGAACAGAGAGACAGTACAGAGATGAGATAAACAGACTTTTAAAAGGGGTGGGGAAGGCATTTCAATGGTGTCACCTTGTCTGAATTCATGCCTCCACTGAAGCCATAAAAATGCTTCCGTTGGGTACAGCATGGACCTATGGGTACAGGGAACGAATGATACTCCCAACGAAAATCCAAAGTACAAGAATACTGGATAACATAGCAACTCCCAGGGATCCCCCGAGCAGCCATGTACTTCCTGATATTACATCCCGGCACAGTTCAGAACACTTCTTCTGGGTACAAGTTGATCATGTATATTTGAAGTAGGTGAAACCAGTTGAGGCCTAAAATACACTGGCATATATGGATATGTCGTTAGATTTCAACTGGTGGATTCCTGACTCCATGTGCACACATGGGCCGTGAGATGGCAGGGTTGAGTTTCTGGCATCGAAGTTGACATTTTCACCTAATCGCTGTTGTCGACTACATGGCAAATAAAGTCCTCTGTCTTCAGTATCAATGTTTCTAGAATTTCAGCCACCCGATTTAACAAGAAGATTTCTCCGAGATATCATTTAATAGAGAATATACATGTGGCAGGGAAGAAAAGCTGAGGACTTCGATATCAAACAGGGAATCTACAACCACAGAACAAACTAACAAACAAATTTGTGAAAATGGTTCCTTTCATGCATAGACTGTGTCTGCATTTGCTGGTTCACTTTACAACAACAACAAAAAGAAAGAAAAATGTGTAAATTTACAAGTGACGAACAAGAAGCCATTGTGAAACATAATTCTTTCTTCGTGAAAAAAAAATACTGTTTAAGCTGTATATTTTGCATTTTAAAACATGCAGAAGTATTAAACTCCACCCATTGCTGTACTCCACAATTGCAAATTTAACCATTCACAAAAATGTCAGGAAGTCTGATCCGCAAAACATTAGACTCACTTTATATATGATATATATGGTAAACATTTATAAGGAATAAAAAACACAATAAAAGTTGGCTTTCTTCCACGATTATCTGCAGGTACAAAAACAAATGCAACAAAAATAGCCTTTTCTTCTATCCAATATTTTGTAGATATTCAAAACGCTGAAGGAGTTGTTTGGATGGTCTCATTATACTATCTAATAATATCTTATATCTGCACAAGAAAATTCCCATAGTTTATCTGGTTTTATAAAATTTTGATGTTCTTTTACATCATGCAATACTATACTACCGAATTGATAACTAATTGAAAATGTCATTACTTATGTCATAACTACTGAAATTGTGGATTCATTGTGTTCCCTTTGTGACACTACAAAAAGCAGCAGCTTCAATACAGTATTAATGCAGGCATTTTGATAAACATGGCCAAAAAAAAAAAAAAAATCGTTGTTCATCATAATATTCTCTTTGAGAGTGCATAAAAAAATAATTTCCAAAAAGCATCAACCTGACCTGCATTTCTGTTTCGGTAGACTTCAGTCTATGACCCTTAAAGGACAAGTTCACCTTAATAAACATAAGGTTTGAGAGAAAGTAGCAATATTAGTAGAACACATCATTGAAAGTTTGAGGAAAATCAGACAATCCGTTCAAAAGTTATGAATTTTTGAAGTTTTTGTGCAGTAACCGCTGGATGAGAAGACTACTGCAGTGTACGATGTCACATGCGTACAACAATATAAGGAAAATATAAAGAGAATTTCACAAAATTCCATCTTTTGAAAAAAGTACACATTCCCCTGACTCGTTACCGACAAATGTTATGGGTAATATTATTCCCCCTGCCTTTAGAAAGAGGCAAGTCAAGTGCTCTTTTATTATGCGAAAAAAGTGAAAATATGTTGAATTTTCTTATACATTTCCTTTATACTGTTGTACGCAAATGACTCACAAGCTGTGGTAGTCTCCTCATCCAGCGGTTCCAACACAAAAATTTTAAAAATTCATAACTTTTGCATCGATTGTCCAATTTTCCTCGAACTTTCACTGATGTGTTCTACTAATATTGTTGCATTCTCTCAATCCTTATGTTTATGAAGGTGAACTTGTCCTTTAAACATCATAAAATATCCTCTTTGACATTTCTTTTCTCTTTTTCTCCTGCCCCAACTCCTCAGGCAACTTCAGACATTCTACCTGCCTGACTCAGCTTTTATAGGGGAGACAGAGGTTACTTGCATCTTTGAAGGATTTTTTTTTTCTGGTCTGGATTGGCACGTAATATCTCACATAAATCAAAGAAAAACAGCCTTAGATTAGTTCACGCTTCAAAAAAAAAAAATGAGCAAAACCATGTATTTACAGATGTCATTCAATATTGCTTAGAAAAAAAAAATAAACATTAGAAAAAATTGTGGACTTCACAAAGGAGTTGCTGGACAGCAACTATCACAATTCCTCCTGACAAGAATGACAGAAAAAAAAATCCCCTTTTGAAATATTTGAATTTACCCTAAGTCAGCATGCAAATGGGCAATAAGAATGGGGAAAAAAAAATAACAATAAATTTTGATTACATAACTTTCGGCACTGCCAGATTTTACCCACACTTTTTACATGAAAATACTGATGTACAGTCACTGTACATAAACAGCATGGGAATGTTTACACTAAAACCCCACCCCCTATACTGGAAAGTTTCATACTCCTGAATCTCTGCAAGGTTTGTCACTCTTTATAGTGCAGCTTTGAGCGAGAGGGCAGGCTTATAAGACACCTTTTTTTATTTATTCAAGGTCGTATATATTTCCACAAAGTATAAATGGACCTAACGATATGCATATACTGTATACGCTGAATATTTCGCGAGGTTTTTATTTTCGCAAATTTTGTGAGTCAGCTGCTATTTGCGAAATTAAAGGCAAGCGAAAAAATTGACTCTGATCTCAATATGAATGTGATGTATTGGTATGCACATTTCTCCGTTCAGTTCAGTACTCCACGATCGTGAATTTAACCACTCGCCAAATCGTCAGGAAGTCCCGACTCGCAAAAATTTACTCTCGCTAAATATATGGCATATACAGTCATCAGATACATGTGGAACCACAACAGGAGACTTTTCCTCGCTTACTTCCTAGTAGTGTAGCTAGGAATAAGTGCTCCCATGTAATAACAAACACAAACGGCATGGCCACAAAAGACCAAAGAGAGAGAGAGAGAGAGAACTGACACACAATATATCTGGTTTGCTCAGTACAAACTATAAAACAGATATTGCCTTTTTAAAGGTGTGATAAAAAAACTTGACATCCCTGCAGGAATCACATTTTACCCAAGAGATTATATTTTCCTGAAGTATTCCAGGTGTTTTTCCAGAAAAGTCTTGAATGGAAATATGCATTTGAATACTGATCAATGATCACAACAACAAAACAAATTCTGGCACTTCCTCCCAATCAATGTGTTTGCAGGCTGCTCTGGGGGTGTGGCTGTACTGGCATATTTACATGTAGTAGGGATCTGTGATCAGAAGTGAACTTACTGTAGCCTCTATTCAAGACCTTTATATGTTTCAACAAACTTCAAAACAGTGTGACCAAAGTCTTGCAGCACATAATATTTGTGGTAATCTTGTATGCTACAACAATCTCAAATACCTTGCATCTGTTGGATCTACTTCTTTGAGCACACTGGTAGAACAACTGTATCGGGTAATCTTCAGACACATTTTGCCAAAGCATACTGTAGGATTTACCTTCTTACATTGTACTGTAAAAGTGGATATTTTTGGGGGAGTAATTTTTTTTTGAGCTCGGCTGGGTAAGATGAAATTCGCGATGCTTTAATTCCGCAGAATCAGGATATTTACTACTGGAACATATGGCACGCAAAAATATTTGTGCGTTTATTTTCATGCTAGCTTCTGGTTGCGCAAAATGCGAAAAATTTCAACACCGCGAAAATTTCCACCTCTTACAGATATTTCTAGTAAGAGTCATGGTGAGGATTAGGACAGGGTTTTTTTTTTTTTTACAGCAGGATCAATTATTACCCTCTCTATTGTGATCAATGCAAACATTTGAAACAGGCCGAGTTTTCTTCACACAGAGGAACATTGCAAGATTTGATAACTGAACAAATAATAGTTTCATATAAAGCAGCATTTATACTTCAGCAATAAAAAGTGAACAAGAATGTGTTTTGTTGCTAAGTTGTGGTTCGACTGATGAAGTTGAATGTTTAGACGGCAGACATACTATTGTATGCACTTGTTCTGATCATCGTGTGTCTGCCATGTCATCCATCTGCTAGAGCTACTTTGCCTCCATTTTCTTGCTCCCATCACCTCTACCCCTGCATCACAATCGATAACCTTGTCTATCCATAAGATGCAGCCATCAGCTCTCCGTTCCTTTCTCCCCCTCTCTATCGAGCACTCTCTGTCCATCTCCCCTTTTACCTCTCTCTCCTCCCTTCATTCTCTCCTACACACACACACACACACACACACACACACACACAAATCATTATCTTCCTCTCTTCTCTTTCCCTATCAGTCTCTCTCACATATCAAACACACACACACAATAAGACTCCCTATCTCATTCTATTCTATTCTATTCTTTTCTGTCCGTCTGTCTGTCTGTCTCTCACTCTGTCTGTCTGTCTCTCTCTCTGACATACATAAACACACATACAAACATTAAGACCGAATGTAAACGAGGGTGGCTTGATCCCATCTATATCTATGCACACTCTGCTAGATCCATCGCCTTGCATCAGTCACATCACATACCTTCACATCCCGTATATTCATTACTCTTCATTCCCTATACAGCGTAGCCCTTATCCTGGCACTGGCATTATGGTGGATGTTTGGGGGGGGGGGGGAGGAAGGGGAACAAGAATAAAGGAGAATGTTGTTTAAAACTTAACATGCCACGGAAATATATCACAATATGTTTGCTCTTGTAATTTATGTATTCCTTGAGAAATCAATTATGTCCCCACAGAACGTCAACATGAAAGACCTACATTCCCCTCTAGTGCATCTCTGTAGAGCTAACAACAATATCCTGCAGTGCTAGCATTCTCCATACAATCTACCTTTTCATCCACCAGGAGCAGTGGGTTTTATCCAGTAGATCCGGCAGTTTTAATCTACACAGCCCACTTCAATATTCAAGCGGAATTCTAGTCACCACGGGTTCATGACGTGCACGCAATGCCCATCAAGTTGTTATTATCGCAAACACGCCTCCCCCGGCAACTGAAGAGTACGTCGTCATGGAAACCGAGATGATGCCTCTCCTTCCTGACCCTCCGAGAGACAACAGATCAAAAAGAGCCATCTTGGTCATTGCTGGCGACTGTGTCCGCCTTGGGAACAGCAGCAATATATTTCCTTTCTCCTGTTGATTATTTTGTATCACGCATCAGCAAGATGGAAAATAAAAAGTAATCTGCCCAATTTTCACTTACCGCAAGAAGCATTGGTCACTTGGGGGCTACCAGCCTCTCAGACAACTCATTACGGATGGTTTGCTCTCGACAATCAAAATATGCAGTTTATGCACTTAGCAAGTAACAGGTCTATGATTTACATCTACTTTATATCTTTGTAAATGGGCTTGGGCAGTAAACTGGTATTTTGGTATTGAGAGCCATTTCATGATGGTTTTTGATGAATATTTCAACACAATTAACACATTTCATTCATCAAAATCAGTTATTTCTCATTCAAGAGGACAATTACAGACTACCACCATTACATGTCCTTTTCACAAATAATGCTCACAACTGACAGACTTCTTAAGATAACTTTAAAGGACAAGTTCACCTTCATATACATGTGGATTGAGTGAAGGCAACAATGTTAGTAGAACACATCAGTGAAAGTTTGGGGAAAATCCGACAATCCGTTCAAAAGTTATGAATTTTTAAAATATTTGTACCATCACTGCTGGAGGAGAAGACTACTACAGTGTATGATGTCACATGCGTACAACGATATAAGGAAAATAAAAAGAGAATTTCACAAAACTTGACTTTTTGAATAGAGTGCACATTTCCTCGACTTGTTACTGACTTATGTTAGGGGTAATATTATTCCCCCTGACTTCTGAAAGAGAGAAGTCAAGTGTTCTTTTATTATGTGAGAAAAGTGAGAATATCTTGAATTTTCTTTATACTTTCTTTATATAGTTGTACTCATATGACATCACAAGGTATAGTAGTCTTCTCATCCAGCCGTGACTGGGCAGAAACTTCAAAAATTCATAACTTTTGAACGGATTGTCCGATTTTCCTCAAACCCTCATTGATGTGTTCTACTAATATTACTGCATTCACTCAACCCACATGTCTCTGAGGGTGAACTTGTCCTTTAATATATCAAGATGATAGAAATGGGATTCTGTCCTCTGTATCCATCTTGCACAAATATTTATTAAATGCCTAGAAACTTTTTTTATTAACATTCATTTTTTTTTTTACCATGCTGGTTCTAGTAATAGAGATCGAAGACAGGCATGTATTGTTTGAAGACAGTTGTTCTCGCATCATTTTGCTGTGATGCTCATTTCAAAGAATACTCCGCGCAATATTGGTTCAGGGATAACACCACTAGCAAAAGGCGCATTCTCATCAGAAGTACTATCGTACTAAATACCCAGGTGATTCGTTGGCATCATTCTACGATACGAATGGCAAAATACCATGGTCATAGATACTGCGGTAATTCACTTGGTACTGTTCTCATCCACAAAGTATCCTGGTATTTTGGGTTAAGCAATGGGCATGCACATATCTTCAACGGGAAAAGACATGAAGTGTGCCGGGTCAAGGAGAATTACACCGCTGTACAATCGGCCGTATTTCGTACCACGATTCACAAACAAATCTTGCATGTGTATTTCATGCAAAGTTTGAATCATTACCCTGAATAACATGATATTTTGCAGTCTATTTATGCTGACAAGAAATATCACGTAAATTACCATGTCATTGTAAATGTGAGTGCACCTTGATTTATCCATGTTTCTCAGCATCCCTTGATTTCATTGTGGCACCATCCGAGGCTACGTTGCAATGACAATCATCACCAATACAATGCAATGTCATCGTGACGCTGCCACTGTAACGTACGCTGGTGGTTCTCATTTGCGAACATTCTTTTTTTTTTTTTTTTAAAAGAGGGGTGGGGTTCTATCAAACAAGGAACGTAGACATGTTTACGGTAGCCCTAATTGACAAGATTCCACAGCAGACACTATATCACAACACTTGCATGCTTGCGGTTGGTCATAACATGCCATACTGTCGCAAGAGACATCTCCCTGCCTCCGTCTCACTGTATGGGCACCTACATAATTTGTACACTGTACCCTGAGGGGAAGGATGGATATTCACAGTATTGCTTTATCGCTGGAATATCAGCTACACCAGCACCACCTATTGATGTAGATTCTTGGGGTTCCACTGGTCAGCTGATCATGCAATTTCACAATCTTGGAGGGTTTACTATTCAAGACGTCATCTAACCATGCCCAATTATTAGCAGTTCTCACTGGCTATTTAAATGATAAGAGAAAGGAATTTATGGTAATTGATAAAAATCATTCTTTTGTTCACATTCGATCAGAAACTTGCTGCTGGCAAGCTTGAAATCCTTGTAGTAAAGCATGCACTATCTGTACTTCACCTGCCCATAGCCAGTTGACAAAAAGATCAGTAAATTATACAACCTTGCAAAAGTTTACGCAAACAAGTTCACACTTAAATACATTGGTGCCAGCTTACTTGCTTGAACTTAAAATTGTACTACTTGTGACGACTTTTAATAGCCATTACTTGTCGTTCCAACACATGAATGTGAGCAAAATTTCTTGATGCTGAAATCTTTCCACAATGAAGTGTGAGCGTGAATGACTCTCATCAAGAGAAAGTACTGACTGGGATGGCTAATGTTTGGCTAATAGAGTAAGACCTTTCCTATAAGGAGTTAAGGTAACTTCTAAGTCACATTACATGCTTTAAGAAGACAAACAAGGGGGGGGGGGAGGGGCAAAGATTACTTCAAATTCTTATTTTCCAATGATTTACATAGGTAGGAAAAACTTCAACATATCAAAATTTGATGTTGTTAGGGAGCTTTCACATAAAATTTTAGCAGGAATCAGAAGTAATAGTTACGAGAAGGTCCCATCTCAGAATTAGCCTGTCATTCTATACAATGCCATTTTTTTATTCCTTTACCCATTACAAGCATTTGATGCTCTACCACAGTTTTAAGATGTTTGTCACCGGACACCTGGATAAGTCAGGATTTAACTCTTTCAGATTCTCGTCTCTAACTGCCATTGCCTTTGTACAGTGATATCTCACCTTTAGCTATGGTGGGGTTCACCTTATGTTTGTTGCTGCTCGTCTTACCACGACTCGGTGAAAAAAAAAAAAAAAAATGGGTGCTTGATATTGGAGGCGACTCAGCCACATTGGCTGGGGATCAATATCAATTTCCTGCAGCAGAAAGAAAGGCAAATCCGCGGCAATGCACGCACAGAATCATCACATACTCTTTGAGTGTAGAAATAAAAGTGCACATGTGTGTAGTATGTGTCTGCGTCTGGGTGCATGTATGTGTGTATTTCAAGGTATACACCACAAGCAGTGCGAAAGAAATATGACAGTTTTCTCTCTCTTTATACTTGAAGTCAAATATGCATAGGGGAAGGAATCTTCAAAGGTCTAGTCTTATTTAGACATACCATTGTAGTTTGGAATAAAAGTTGCATTTATATAGAAAACGAATGATTTTTTTTTTGAATTGGTATCCATACAAGAACATTGATTCAACTGTCTTTCCTGCTAATAGTATCATACTGAAGAAATATCATGTTCACAACTGATTGAACAACAAATAGTCATAAACTATTACAACTGATTGACAAATTGCCCTATATTGACAAAAATAAGCACTGAATTGATCAGTGTTTTAGTAGTAGCCATGGCAAAAGAAATAATGGGCATACCTCCTCAAGCAGGATTTGAACCTATGACCTCCTGTTCACCTGGCAGGCGTCTTATCCACTAGACCACCAAGCTTCCACCAGACAGCCAGTGCTGGTTCTAATCCTTATACCATGCAGCGTGTACTCCTTAATTATTCATATTGATGAAATTCTTGTATCAAGTTTTTATCATTGCAACTGATTGACAAATTGATTATCACATACTGATCAATTAAGTGCTTATTTGCATGGACATGAGACAATTTGTCAATCAGTTGTAATAAAAACAATTCGACACAACAATTTCATCAATTTGAAAGTCATAAACGAATCAAAAACGTTTTTAAACATTTTTGTTTTGGTACTCTGACAAGTCAGAGTACAAAATGAAAAATGTTTACAGTTTTAATATTTCTTTTGTTTGGGGCTTTCTTTATTGCAAATCATAATCTTTTAGAGTAATCATCATGCAACTGTTATGGTATTTCTTACCTTATCATTTGACACATTAAAAAACAAAAAACAAACCAAACCTAGTATTTCAACATTAGTTTCACCTGATCTGTTATAGTTCATTCACCGATGATTTCCAACACTATTTGAATAAAGAATGCATGTCATCCAACTATGACATTCAGTAAATTCATTCATCAAACATTGATTCCCACCCTGTTTTACATGAAATGTTAATCCCTCACATCAAAGCTATCATAGCCCTACAATTGTCAAAGTTCTAGACCATGGGGACCCTGTAGAGACATTCGAGAGACTGTTCAGTATGTCATGGTCTGAAACTCTGGGGAATCATGAAATATATTCCGTAAGTCTCAATTCAACAGGATGGAGCACTAATATGCAATTATCACATGACACAGGCATGTAAGATACCCTGCAGGGCACCAAAGAAAACAAAACAAAAACAAAACATGTTCAGATCTAAAACATATTCAGATCTAAACCACTGAGCAAGCCGAGAATGCAGATAGCGTTTATGCAGGGAGGTGGTTCCACCTCCCTGGTTTATGCTACCAATAATGACACCTCAATACCAGCAGAGAAACAGACATGATCACTTACTACGTGTTTTTATTTGTTTTCAAATTACCATTTCCCTTCTTCACGGGCAAGCTGGCCACGTGAGTCAAACAGCACAAGTAAAGGAATCCCTTTTAAATGCATTTCAATGGCTGTTTGAAAATTTAACGAGGATATGACATGGAAAACATTTCTTATTATCTTTGACAGAATGACAAGCATCATTGATTCATCTGTCATGATCTACCCATGCACGAGTGATTACATCCACGCAGCAGTCATAAGTATTCAATTAACAACCCAGGAATTCTGTCTGATGGACTGGCTATATCATGATGATCATTAGGCTAATTGAGTTACAATGAGAGGGGTCGTAGGTCATAATAGTGCCTGTGATGTATTCTCTTATTCTTGTGTACCAAACTAAAGAATATATATACAGTGCCTCTCCTTTGCTGACAAGTTGAGAACATGAAAAGTTCCACAGAACTTATCTTGCACAACTTAAAATAATTGAGGACCTGGAGATCAAACTATTTTATCTTATTTTTATCTTATTTTTTTTTCTTTTTGTCATTTGGTTCTGGGAATAAAAGGTTTTGATAAACAACAAAGACAGAAAGGCAAGATATATAGAACACTTCCCAGGGTCTGGAAGCATTTAGCCCACTTCCAACGCCCTATTATCAGGGACGGGAACCGCCTAATGCCTACGTCAAACCAGTTAATGAATGAGAGGGAAAATTCAATTACAGGAAATAAGACCCCCCACCTCCAGCAGAGTAGATCGGTTTGGTGGTGCATGCGGCAAAAGGCTAAATCATAGCACCACTGGACGACTAGTAGTAATGTCTCTAGCTCTGTGCTAGGCGACAGTGTCCACACACCTTTTGGGAGATTTCTCAAAAATTCATCACATTAATGTGTGCTTACTGCTGCAATATCATAACTTACCCCCCCCCCCCACACACACACACACACATACACACACACACACACACACACATGCACACACATGCACACATCAAATTACAGAAAACAATAAAAAGAGACTCAGAATAGAATTCAATCACAGTAATACAAGTATAAAGTGACTTCATAAACCTGTATAAAACAGATGGTGGCTTTTGATCGCAAATATTTGAATTATGTACATGTCGCTATTCACTCTTCCAAATTGCTCCAGGCTGAAATGTGTAAACATTGTGAAATACAGACTTGTTGTTATTAATGTGCAGTGTGCACTTACGACTGGATAACAACTTTTGATTTATATGCATTTCAGCTGCTTGCAGTAAATTGCTAAACATTTACAGACTCTGTAAAGCTCAGCAAATTTTTAACTGAAAAATAGCAGTTACAAGATTATACTGAGAAAAAAAAAGTGCTGAATCTATTTTAGCAGCATCATAATCTATAATCCTGCTTTATTCGTGCACTTGTAATGCAAAGCAGTTTAAAATTAATTCACTCATTTCTTTTTTTGTTAGTGCATGTGCTGGTAGTACTTCTGAAATATGTATCATTTCCAGAGAGCCCAGCACAGCAGAGAGTTAAATACACAGATATGGGTGCCCCGATAGCCATGGCAATTGCACCTGCGAAGTAACATTAGAGCGGCTACATCGCCGCAATATCCAAATTGGATTTTGTAATCCAATGCACATTTGTCGCGTTTCGATATTAGAAACGTATACCTGGAAATGAAATTGAGGGTTCTTGATGACTGGCACCAGCCTTTGATGAAAAATCTTTCACAGACGCTACTTGCGTGTCAGAATGCATTATGATTGAAGTGATTTTTTTCTCTTTTTTTTTTTTTTTTTTTGTCCAGGAACAGAAAGAAATCAAGCAGATGCGAAATTTATTGGGTCCCTGACATTAGCTTCCTATAGATATCCTCTTATACACTTCAAAGTGGTGATACATGTATCTGTTAGCATGATACTCTTCAAATACGAATAAGGGCACATCGCTGGAATGCATATTACTAATACCTGGCCAAAGATAATTGCTTTCCAAAATCAAACTGAAGTATGGAGAGCATAAGCACAATTTTGTGCAATCACTGATTAAAAATACCTTACGAGTTTCCCTTTCTATGAACAGAAAAAAAAGGAGGCTAAGTTTTGGAGATATCAAAACAAGTGCTGCAGCAGATATGACAGTAGATTAACAGATTTCTAATTCTTATGCCTTTAACAAACACGGATAATATAATACCTTGTACTCAAGATTTTTCAATGACCACAACTTGTGTAAAGATAAATCAGCATTATTGATTCTTATAGCATGCACTTACAGACTATACATGGACTATCAGGACAACAACAACTGAATTGACAAAATAATTGGACTTGTCTAGCCCTCAAGCAAGAAAAATCATGGGAGGAAAGGGGAAAATAACATGCGTCGCAATGAAAGGTGACCTACATGCAAAATTGATATCTTAGCCAGCATAAGTAGATATGAACCGAGTCCCAGTGCGCTGTGTGCGATCATGCGTTGTAAACACGCTCGAGCGTCATCTAAACACCGCTACTACACGAGGCCGGTCTCACTGAGATACACCCTTAACCCTGGAGCTCCTGAACCACAAGCGGTCGCCCATCTCGAAAGTCACTGAACCGCCCAAGGTCACTCTCTCGTAGGTGTGTGTGTGTGTGTGTGTGCGTATGGGTGTGTGGGTGTGTGCTTATGCATGTGGGGGTACAGTACATGTGAATATGTGTGTGTTTCTTTGCCTGGTTCACAGCATATGATCATCCTTGCATCATCAGTATCCTCTGAAATTACATCTCTGTCTAGTATACACAAGCAATTTTTCCACACCCATGCAAGACTGGATGAAAGTTGCCAACTTTCTTTAGTGTGTATCTAGGGGTAACACTGAAAAAAAAAAAAAAAAATCTGTATGCAACAGAGTTTGGGTTCATGTTCGGGTGGGGTGTTCCTCAGTGTGCTGGTGCAGCAAAAGCCAGCTAGGGAGGGTCTACCATGCAACAGTCCCAAGTCAAAGTACAACTGAAAGGCTGTTTGCTAAAAATAAGGGGTCCATAAGTGACATTATTAACAGTATCCTATGATCCAGTATAAACAGGAAACACATCACATTCTTTATAATATTGTATCGCAAAATAAAGAAAAAGTACCAAAAAGATATTCTGCATTCATGTAATTCTTGAGCTAAAGTACAAATTTACGTGTTATGTATAGAAACACTCCCAGTCACAAGATTCCTGCAAGAGCACACGCTTTAAAACTTCCATCGCTAGCTATTCCTCCTGTTACTATCATCAACTCATTTCTCAGAAGGACCCACAAGAGAGTAAAGTCATCAATCCCTGATTTCCTTACATGGATCCACTTATTTTCCCCATTCCAACATGTCATCCCGCAATCATTACACGCTCCTTCCTTCTCTGACTAGCAAACATACACTGTACATTGTATTTATATACACACATAAGGGCTTACATTCTTTGATGCACTATTCTCATACACTGTACATTGTATTTATATACACACATAAGGGCTTACATTCTTTGATGCACTATTCTCATTCCAAGGATCACAATCTTTCCTATACATTTCAGTCTGCAAAACACTGGCTGACTATTTTGAATAGTTTTGCTTGACTCCCTTCCTCCCCCCTTGCCCCCCCCCCCCCCCCCCACCAAAGCAGTAACATTTCTACACAAAACCTTTGAAGGTTTTAGCTTTACAACATGATATCCATGTGTCAGTAATGATAATATCTAAATACATCTCTCACATGTCATGTTAAATAATGTTTCCTACATCTACTTTGAATTTTTTACCCGCCACCAAAACATAATTTGGCAAAACATTATTAGTCAGTTAGTGATCCTTCCCATCTTCATGAAAGTGTTATCGTTCTGTGAAATTCTATGGTCTTTGAACAGGCACTTCAGTATTTACACGCATCCTGACTTTTGACTTCTAGGCTTTATCACACCTTTCCAATGGTATGACTGAATTCTAAAAGTGCTATTAAACAATGACATGTACACCCATAGAAAGGAGACAAAGGACAGCAAGAAATTACAGAAAGCTGGGGATAAATTTGCCTTTAGCATCCTTCAGCTGAGGCCAGGGATGATACAGACTTTGCTCACTTCTCGGGGACATGTCTACATCTTTTCTGCAGCTCAGACTGCTCTAGAAGTGATATCCACCATTCAGGAAACATGTACTACATTTCATTAACATTTCCAAGATCATTACACCAAGCAGATTCAGATGTTGACCTTTCCTGCATTGTACAATGTACATCAGGCATCGGCAGCCCTTTCCCCTCGCAGCCATCCCTCACGCGATACGCCCGCCCGCGCAGCACAACAGCCATGGATGTTTACGCGGCTCTGAGCTGTGCTCGATCTGCGGAGCTGATTGAGGAACCCTTGCGAAAACTTCTTGAGATAGGCATCAGCTACTGGCTTGGTTGAGTGTAATCCTATGTGTCCCACCTCTCTCACTAGCTTCCCCTCCTCTCACTCCCTTCGCCATGTTGACTCGACCCAGCTTCTCGCAGAAAAGATGGGAATCAGATTTTTAGCTAAAAATGCAATGCACGTTGTCACCGGCAATAAAATGAGCTTGTACATTTTAATGTTATGTCGTTATTGCAGAAAAATTCCTCGGAAAGACCTCCCAAATGATTTCATTCTGATCAGTAAAACAGCACGTGTATTTTTTGAGGGGGAGGGGCAAAAACTTGCCTCAGAATCCACCCGAATTTCCGTCGGATGATGCTGGAAGAAGAATTCACCCTATCACTGCAAAGATTCCTAAATGTTTTCTATTTTTAAATGTGTATTGCATGAGACGGCTGATGCAATTCAGCGAAAGAGCACAAAAATGATATTCAAGGCGATGCACAGAAGAGATAACAAACCATGCCTTTGATGGACAAGCAAAGAATATAGCTTCAGCATTTCATTAACTGTTAATAAATCATTTCATTTTTTCCCCCGACCATCTCTTATTTCATCATCATTCATGATACACGTCTCTACCTACTCCCCTCCTCTACAGCATCTTCCGCATATTGACATTTATTGCGCATTAATAAACATACCCAGGCAACGCACTCGTGAGGGTCCTTGCCTGCGCCAAGATAAGAGTGCATCTTTTGAAATTTCCCCATCCTACTATGATGCTTAGCTATCACATGCATGCATAAACTTGTTCTTGCCCTGCAGTTTTTTTCATCAAATATTTGCAAGCAGCTCAAATGGAATGCAGAAATAAAAAAATAAAAATAAGCAAAAACAAAACAAAACAGAAAGCATCCAAACAAAAATGAAAATGAGGGGGAAAAAATTCCTTCCGAGCAGAGATGCACTGGCAGTGGTTCATTATTGTAATAGCGCTTCTTTCAGCCGGGGATGAAAATGCCAAGCTTTTAATTAAACCCCTCATCAAGGAGGACACACGCGACGCTATGTCGTCACCCAGAAAAAAAAATTGGCAGGAAAATACACATAATATAGGAGAGCACACGTATGTTTGTGCCTTGTGCAACAGCAGAGAACTGCATTGCCTTCGTTTGCTTTGTTGTTACACATGTGCTTTGGATATCATCAAAGCTCCTTTTGGGAATGAAACCATGATGAAAATACAATACTTATAAGAGTGAAACCATGATGAAAATACAATACTTATGAGAGTTGTGATGTGAAATCATCACTGCCTCATCTAGATTGCATGGTTCCACGACATTTGCTCCCGTGAGAATTGCTTGACAATTGCTCCCATGAAATATCTGCACGCTACGCCAAAGATAAATTCCATCCACAAACATAACCCTAACCCTTTATCCAAACCCTCACATCAAACTAAACCTAAATCCCTATCACATCCCTAACCCTAACCCCTACGTCCCTGGAGGAAAAAAAGAAAGGAGCAATTGTCGCAGGAGCAAATGTCATGTCACTATACTAACTTGTATGTGTGGCTATGCCCAATATTACAAGGGCTCAACGCTAACTTTTTTGTCTGGTGGCCTCTTCGGGCTACTAAAATCTTTAAATGTGATATTTTGGTAGTCCCAAAAATGAAATGCAGTGGCATGAAATCAAAGAAAATCTAAAATTCATTTTGAATATTAGCTGCCTCATTATGCCACCAAAAGATACCCTTTTTAAAAAGTTGGTGGCCACATTGAATTTTTTTAGTGGCTCCTGGCCAAGGGGCCACCACTGATGTTGAGCCCTGATTACTGTTTCGTGAAAATATGCAAAATATTACATTCCACATTACTAATATCATGCCCAATTTAGATGGAATAAGTACTGCTCTGGTTGTTTTTTAATCAGCTCTATATAACTGATCTCTATTCAACTCTATTCAACTCTAAATGAACATGAACAGTGCTCCAAAGATTATATTCCCCCTTCTTCTGTTCTCACCAATCCTCTATCTTTATCTCCTTCTCACATCTGCCCTGGTTTTGACCAACAAAAAAAAAAAAAATAGACAAGGAGTTAAGAAGACATAACTCATGAAGGATTCTGTAAACATTAGCAGTGCAAACAAACACCATCGATGTAAAATAGCCACGCCAATCTTTTGAGTCTTTCATCTGAAAGCGGTAGACTGTCAATGGACTGGGAGTGTTTGTTTAGCAACAGTGTCTGGCACCTAAGCAGTGTTTTTAATGTAGTCTATCTGTCAATCTGTCTTCCACGGCACCTACGGTACCTCTCAATTTCAGCTGAGATTTGGGCAACCTGGGCAAACTACACACAGTATAGCAGAGAAGAATGGCTTCTTTAAAATCTTTGCTTGTTGACGAAATACAACTGAGCAATCTAATGAATTTTATCTGCTGCTAAATGTACCCCATCCCCTTTCTCCCCCACCCCCCCCCCCCCCCCCCCCCCCCCGCTTTCTTCACTCTTTGGATGCAGTAACTGTCTTTCATACAGAGATGGAACATCCAGTGCTTGTTTTTCATGGAAGGGACAAATGGTAAATGTATTAAATAGTGAAAAGGGGGCTTTTCCAGGCTAGACAAAATGTACAAACTACGTGTTTATGGTGCTAACAAGTGTGAACATTACAGAAAAAAAAAAATATCTGGAGCACCCCCCCCCCCCCCTTGGTCCCTCTAGACCACATAGATTTCTTCCAATCATCCAATGTTTATTCAGCCGTACTACACACAAGTATGGACAACAGGACAAACAAATCATTAGAGCATGTATAAAAGTGTATGTGTGTGTGTGTGTGTGTGTGTGTGTGTGTGTGTGAGTGTGTCACAATCACAGCTACTTGTCATTATAAGAGATGAACTGGATTTTCAATCACATCTCCTTGAAATAAAATCAAGAAATGTGAGGCATACTTTCCACTTATCAAAAGAATGGGTCTCAGTAAGTCATTTTCAACTCCCCCCTCCCCCCCCCCCCCAAAAAAAAAAAGAATATAAAATACTTTTTTTTTTAAATTTGTAAGCAACATTCAACAGTTTAACTTACTGCTGCATCTCTTTTTTTATTTGCTTTTTTTTCACAGGTTTATAAAAAAACAATAAAAACAGAAGTACAACCAGCAAAACATATACAAGTGTGGTACAATGTACTCATAATGAAAATTCTCATGTCACATTGGATAGTGGAATGCTCTTTCTGGCGAGACAACTTCGATCTGCTTTGCTTTCTGATACCGACATTCACAGTCCACTGGTGGTGGATGAAGCCATACAGAAGAAAGAATACTGCTGCAACTCTACACTGATTGAACTCGACATTACGAGGATGAAATCAACACCTCAGCTAATGCTGCACTTTCTCCATAATGGACGAGTAGGTGTACTGAGACGTTTTTAGATTTGTCGGAGCAGCAGATACAGCCTATATGATCCCGATTTGTATTCCTCACACGTGTATGAACCTTTCGAAATAGATGAACAATCTTGTTATACCAAGAAACATTTCATCTCCCACTACAGCTGTACTTTGCTTCCTCTTATAAAATTAATATGAGCCACACACGTGCATACACACACACACACACACACACACACACACACACACACACACACACACACACACACACACACACACAAAGACTCAACCATTTAGTGAAGACATTTACATGGAACTTTCCTATTTTTTACTCAGTGCTGGGCAGTAACCTTATTCATGGAGAGCAAAGTTTGGATACAATAAAAAGTAAGTTCCTGAATGAGTGAGTGACAAGTTTATATACAGAGCCTATGATGTGGTAATGTACATACTATGTACAATCCAGCTGTGAAGCAAAATGCTGAAGCAGTGTTGCTTGGATCAGTGAAAAGTACACTCCGTGAATGAAACCATCATTATGGCCACGCACATTGAAATGATGATCAGGGCTGGATGCACTCCCCTCCAGCCAACGTGATCTGCATGGAGCCCATTGAGACGCAATCCAACCTCCGGCACTTAACACCGCGGCCACGGCCACGCCACGTTCGCCGACTGCCTTAACGCAGGAAGCCCTTAATGCCAGGCGCCTTCCTGTACGAAGTCCCTTCCAAGGCCAGTTGCGTCTTCTTTAGATGGTAACGTACTTAGTGGTAGAAGATGGTTGGTAGGGCTGGGATTTCCTTGTACTCTCTCAAAGATATTAACCTCTGCTTGCCTGTGAAAGGCACCATTCAGAAAGGAGCTTGCCGGAATGAGCTGCCTGAAAATTTGCCTATGGGCTTCGTGGGAATTAATCCAAAGAAACCATGACAAAGTAATTAACAAACATTTTCTTCAGCCCTGTAGTATCAAGAGCATTTGGGGAAATGATGCATCAACTTAGATCTGCAGCTGTTTGGTATACCATGCTGCAGTGTGCTTTACTTTATTACATTTTATACATCACAAAAATTCACATGAGAGGGACCTGGTGGAATCTGATAAATTCATCCACAAACAATTCCTCACAAGAAGATGATAGATCAAGACAGAAGCTGATGAATTCCATGCAGACATTTTCCCCTGAAGACGTCCGTACCATAATCCCTGTCCCCCTCCCCCCCCCCCAAAATGCCAAAATAACAATGCCAGAACAGGCGGTCTTCCCTAACTGTGCAGACAAATCAGTAAACCATCAACCATATCAGTACTACAACAATGATTCTAAATTAGAAATTATAGACGTGGTATTGGAAAGGAGTGGGTCTTGAGACACTTATTAGAAACAAAAACTCATACAGATCATTTTTTCTCTTTCTGTCGAGTCTAATTTTGACATCGTACTTTCTACTTTGTGCCTATTGCCTAGCGCACAAAGTACACTCTCACATACTGTGTTGTTGTGTCTTATTGTGTCATGATGTCCTTTTTTTAAGTGCAGCAGAGATCCTGTGAGCCCAGAACAACTCCAATCTTCACAGAAAGTGGGTGACAAGAATAGACTTAATGGCAATATCCCTGATGTATTAGTGTCCTACCATTCACTTAGAGGCCCACAAAGTGGCTTTATCCAGTGTGGCTTTTTATTCCTAACATATCAAATATTGAACAATTGGCAACCAATGTCAACAGGAGCTTGAGGCTATGTTGACAATAAAACAAAAAAGAGGAGGGGGAAGCTCCCTCCCACACGACTGCATCCAAGTGATTTCATTTCCGCTGCCATCAGCTAGCAACTTACCCGAGATAAGACATCTTTCCCCCTATGGATGTATCCTAGCAACTGTATCTTTTTTCCTCTCTTTCGTCTATTACATTTAACCTGTCTTCAGTTCTGAGGAAACAGCATCTACTCTGATGAAATTCTTTGAAGTGGTACTGAACATATTGGTAAACAATGCAGCCTAGCATAAGATGGTGCAACCATGTCTTTTACCCATCTCAAAGGTGTTGACTACCCTCTCATTTCCTTCTTAGGACAGACTTCCCGATAGCAATACAAGTCCATGTACAATGTACACAGTAAAGAGCACATGGCACATCCCCCCCCCCACTTCCACTCCCATGGCCATGCAAAATGAAGATATTCTTTTGAGTTTCCTATCAGTTCTGAAGGGCTATGAGGTACTTCCCAGTCCTCAGGTCGTAAGATTTCCTCTTCAAAGCACACTTATTCCAAAAGCACGCGCAGTGCCTATTGTAAACAAATTTGACGCATTAAAGTTTGTGTGTCCCATCGGCAACTCTGAAAATTAGATTCTTTTCACAAGCCAGTATATTGTAGAGGTAGGTAATTCAGGCCTTTCCTCAGAATGATAAAACTGGAGACTTCTTCATGACGGAGGGGGAATGAATATTTCAGATTTTAATTGAATTCACCTACCCCCCCCCCCCCCCAAAAAAAAAAAAAAAAAAATGCAGTTGGTATTCTCGGTACTAAAGGGGAGCATAATCTTGAGTGTCATGGCGTTCGTTTTTCATTTCTTAAAAAAACAAACAAACCCAAAACTCTGAAGTATATTAATTACCATTTCATACACAATGTTGGGAGACATTCTTCAACCATGCAAAATTCTGTGACGTTTGCGACAGGGATAATGTGCGACTTTTCAGCACAGTAGTCAGTCCAGCTTACCCATGATATTTTCATGTTTCATCAATTTGTTATTATCATTAGCCAGCTTCTATCAAAGTATCATTTTTGTTAGTACATACTCACATACATTGTACCCAAGGAGGGTGATTTGAGTGCAGTAAACAAATGATATTCAATACACACATTGCATGCTGCAAAGCATAGACACAATGAGTGATTAAAACTGTACTACCCCTACAGTGTATGTTAAAAAAGCCATTAATTAGGATGCAGCGAGAAAGAGAGAGAAGAAAACACATGGAATGAGAAAAATGTAATGGTAATAACATACGAAACAGAGCAAACTGAATAACTCAATAAACTTAATAAACTTACAGGGAGTTATAGCTACGACTTTTTATTGTTCACACCTCCTTACTTCACGGCATCTCTGCTTCACGCCCAAATATGACGTGCGCATTTAGACGTTAAATCTTTAAAGAAGTGAAGTAACCATGCATGCATCTTATATCCACACGATCACTTGTCACTGGCGCTGATAACGCTGGCCTGTGCGTCGACAGGGAGAGCGGGCCCACTGTCTGACGCTTCATCGACTCACTAATCAATAGAACTGACAACGGGCGAGATGGCATTTGGGATTGGGTGTTCATTATGGGAAGGGAGCATCCTCACTCGTGCGCATCACAGAGGTAAACATGCACTTAAGGCATCAGCTGCCGTATCACAAGAATATTCACAGCAAAAACAAACAAACAAACAAACAAACACAAAATAAAAAGCAAAACAAACACACACAAAACAAAAAATAAAAAGCAAGACAAACAAAAAATAAAGAAACCTAAGCTAAGACACTCATGGTACATTTTCACAGGAGATGTCCAAATAAAAAATCTGTTTGTACTCTGTATTTTGTATCAAGAAAACACTAAATTAAACTTAACATTTGTCATAATGTGATCGCAGGAGTATTTCAGAATTTGATTGTAATTCCTTCTTTAAACAATGAAGTACAAACATTTAGAGGAAACAAAGACATGCTACATTGTACATGTATGTAGAGATGAAGTGAAATATTCATATAAAGTGCTGCCAGTGTTGTAATACTTTTTCTGAAAAAAAAAGTTATGATGCACAAAAGTTTATAAATACTATAGCTTGTGGATGAATCAATGTATGATTTTAGTGTAAAAGGCATACTTGGTTGAATCAATGCAAAGGAAAATCATATGACGAACATAATTAGAAGAGCTCCTTAACCATCCTGTCACACTGACACTTGAGGCCAAATCGTACCAATCTTCCATTTTTAAACTAAACTGTTTGAATTCAATCTCTCATAAAAGCAATGTGAGATTATTATGTAATATTCATCTCCACATGTGCTCATACAAGAATATCAGAACAGGGTATACTGGTACACATACATACAATGTGCTGCGTATGCTGCCAAAGTTTGTTTGATTTTAGTGCAAATTTGTAGTAAGTCAAAGGTTGAGCTACAGTGTATCTCTAAAAAGATGCTTGCATGTTGATATAGTAACTTGGAAGTTCTATTGCATCAAACTGCACAGAAATGTTCCTTTCACAAGTACTTTGTAGACTGTATGCATGTTGTTAATACACACAGACACACATGCACTTCAAAAGAGAACAAGAGACCCGCGGGTCTAGCGCTCACCTGAGTATCGCAAGTTCACCTTTCACGCAGTCACTAATCTAAATTATTCACAGCTCTACCAAAATTTGACGAGGCATTCTCAAGTGGAAGATGAAAATGTACAATAAGGGCCCAATTTTTTCAAGATTCCTTAATTTGGGGGAATTGGGGCCCCCTGGGGCCCTCTGGGTGGGGCATGGTGCCCAGTTTGATAAATTGAGATCCTGACCACCTAGGGATGCTACCTGCCAAGTTTGACAAAAATCCATCATGAGGTTTTCAGGAAGAAGATGAAAATGTACAATTCAGGCCCCCATTTGGACCCTTCCAACCACCCCCCTCCCCCCTACCCCCAAGAGGGGCACCCCTGGATCTCCTATGAACAAACTTGAAACTACAGTCATTAATGTACTCACTCATAGTATTATCTCAGCTCTATAACTTCTGATTCTAGAGAAGATTTTTAAAGATTCCTTCATTTGGGGGGTTTGGGCCCCCTGGGGGCCCCCTGGGCGGGGCATGGTGCCCATTTTAACAAATTGAGATCCTAACCCCCTAGGAATGCTACCTGCCAAGTTTGGTGAAAATGGGTCATGGGGTTTTCAAGAAGAAGATAAAAATGTACAATTTAGGCCCCATTAGGACCCCTCCTCACCCCCACCCCCCCCCCCCCCCCTGGGTCCCAAGGGGGGCACCCCTGATTCTGCCATGAACAAACTTGAAACTACAGTCATCAATGTGCTAACTCATAGTATTAACCTAGCTCTATCACTTCTGGTTCTAGAGAAGAAGGTTTTTGCGGATTCCTTAATTTTGGGGGGTTTGGGCCCCCTGGGGGCCCCCTGGGTGGGTCATGGTGCCCATTTTAACAAATGGAGTTCCTAACCCCCTAGGGATGCTACCTGCCAAGTTTGGTGAAAATGGGTCATGGAGTTCTCAAGAAGAAGATGAAAATGTACAATTTAGGCCCCATTAGAACCCTTCCCCACCCCCCTCCCCTGGGTCCCAAGGGGGGCACCCCTGATTCTGCCATGAACAAACTTGAAACTACAGTCATCAATGTACTAACTCATAGTATTAACTTCGCTCTATCACTTCTGGTTCTAGAGAAGAAGATTTTTACAGATTCCTTAATTTTGGGGGGTTTGGGCCCCCCTGGGGGCCCCCTGGGTGGGGCATGGTGCCCATTTTAACAAATTGAGTTCCTAACCCCCTAGGGATGCTACCTGCCAAGTTTGATGAAAATCGGTCATGGGGTTTTCAAGAAGAAGATGAAAATGTAAAAAGTTTACGCACGACGCACGACGGACGACGGACGACGGACGACGGACGACGGACGACGCACGACGCACGACGCACGACGCACGACGCACGACGGACGCCGGACGAAGGGCGATCGCAATAGCTCACTTGAGCCTTTGGCTCAGGTGAGCTAAAAACTGAAAGAACTGTTTAATAAACAAAGAAAGAAGTGAGAAAGGAAACAAGATAAAAGCTGTTCAAAAGACATAATGTTTTTTTCTGTGCATTGTGTGAGTGTGTGTGTGTGTGAGTGTGTGTGTGTGAGTGTGTGTGTGTGTGTGTGTGTGTGTGTGTACTAGTGGAGTGCAGCACAATCTGAACATCTTGCATAATTTGTCACAGCAACTGTACACGAATGCCTATCTCTGCAAGTAGAGTGGTGCGTTTTCAATCCAAACCAAAATCAATGGTGCGGTTGTCTGAAAAAAGGAAAAAAAAAAGTGAGACTCCATTCCATGGACAGACGAAAACACTGTGCAGCCGCCGTCCCGCGGAGAGAAATCGAAGGACTTCATTATTCTCAGTTCTCCTCACATCTCATGAAGATTTCATGAGTCCTGCCATTAATTCCACCCATCACACAGACTGGAGGGCTGCGCCAGTTTGCGGGGCAGTCGGATGAAAGTTTGATGGGCGCAGACAATTCATGTCTCGCAGCCAGATACTCATGTCACCCCAGTGAATAACACTTTCACTTCACTCCCACTATTCTGCTTCCTACCCCACCATCCTGCCCCGCTCCCTCTGTCCCCCCCCCCCCCCCATCCCATTCCCTCCAACATTTGGCTAGAAGACCCTAGATATCATATAAAGTGGATCTCTGATCTTCTCACAGGCTAGGCTATCGTAAAACAGGCCCATGCCAGAGAGGATTGGCTTTTCCATATAATTGTTGTATTTAAACTGTATGCATACAAGTGAAGAGTTTTATTGCAAAATGAGCGACGCGCCACTTTTAACCCGTTGAGGACAGTTCTATTTTGCTACAATGGGTTAAACATTTCAAAGCAAGTCCATCATCAGAAAGAGCAAAATTAAACCTTCTCAGTAATACCTCACTTGTGACACAAGACGGAATATTCTAGAAACTACATGTATGACTAAAAATATCTTGCATCTTCTTATTATTTTCTTTGTTTGTTGGCAGCTTTATATCATAAATATCTCAACTCAACAAAAATGGAATTAGCTCGTTTTGCAATAAAACTCTTCAAGTGTGAAGGCATAAAAAGGGAAGTCTCCTTTAAGTCATGGCTCCTGAAGATGGGGCTGGTCATCGGGTGCAACAAGGGCAGCAACATGTACAATATTATACCATAGACAAGGTGGTCCAGGGGTTGCACTTAACTTTTTTTTTAACTAGCCAGGTGGACTACTTAGAATCAATTTTGACACTGAAGCAATATTTTGGCTAGCCAGACGGACTAGTAACTTCAGAATTTTATGATCTTTAGCTAGTCCGACGTGATTTTGGGTGGCCAATGGCCAGCGGACCATTGCCAATTTCAAACCCTGTGGTCTGGTCATGCGGCATTGAAACAAGGATGTGTGATGGCGTCAGAGCTGTTTGCAGCATACAACACTGTAGTTCCTTGTCCTTTCCTACATGAAGAAATGGCATTAGAATAACTTTGCTGTGTGTAGTTCACCTGCATGCTGAGGAACCCTAGTTTGCGGTTTTTCGCTCCCAGCTACCACGTCCGCAATTGGACAGCAGCGTCAGGGGGATATTCAATCAGGTGACCGCGTGCACGACCACCGCTTGCCCAGGCCTTCATTAGGAGCAGCTGCTTTGCACACCTGAGGTGTCTTTTCTGGCACCTATAAATTCCAACAAATTTTGATAGATTCACAACTTTGGCAGAACGTTCTTCAAGCACCAGAATAAAATAGCAAAAGTGGTACAACTCATACACTGATTGTACAACAAGACCGCTTTAAACATCAATTCCCAATTATTTCTCCCCTCTTCTTTCTCTTTTCAGGAGTTAAGCTCAACATTTGAAAATTGTAATTATAGTATAATAATGGTGAAAGTTTGTAGTAAACTCTTGTACTTTTGCATAACATTCCAAGAAATGGTGAGCTGATTATTGGACTACACACAAACAGAATGACAAAGAGAAAAGGAAAAAGAAATAAATGCAACTACAATATACTCTCTCTCCTAAAATAAAAACAAAAAGCCCAACTACATCTCAGAACTTTGACAGCATGTGCCACCATTCAAAATATACCTGATAGTGCAAATCATGGCATACACTGTATATTTTCAAGCAAGATGAAGCCACAATGGACCAATTTCAAGGAATCGCAAATGATCGCACGTCTTGACAGAAAGCCGAAGGCTGGTTACCATGTCAGTCATGGCTCGAGGAAAGCGTGACGCTTTGTGCGAGTGTTTGCTGTTAAGTAATTGGACAAAAGGATGGGGCTCAAATTTCGGAACAAGTGCAAAATGCGTTCACACAACTCCAGACTACATATTGTGTACAATGTGCAAAGGATAGGACAGAGGGTGTCATGACCTTTTCAGAATTCAAAGCTCTTGTCCTTCCATGTCCAGTGAGTCTTCTATGGGCAATTCCATAAATTCGGACGTACATTTTGAACACATTATTAAGCTGCCAAAGATACCAAGATTGAGAATATGAAACTTTTTTCTGGCCATGATATGACAAGTGGTTAGTAGAAAACAATTAACTATGAAAAAATTATGTCAAGGCCTCAGTGACCTTGGAATGATTAAAAAATAGCATGTGTTCGGACGTACACAGAAAAAGTGAATTTTCTGACTTCATAAGTTCAATCACAAAGTTCTGTGAAGTATGCAATATTTTTCTAAAAATTCACATTATAACAGTTAAAGTAGATGTGAAATGATGTAGAAATGTAAAAAAAAAATTGCAATTTAAACAATTAACATGGAAATTATTATGTTTGTTTTTTGTTTCGGACGTACAGTTTCGGACGTACACGACCGCCGTTTCGGACGTACACTTTGTACACCCTCAACAACACTTATAATAAATGCAAAAAGAAATTTGTTACATAACTATTTTTCATCCTAGGCTCTTCTCAGATGATAGCACTTGTCTATCATGTCAGCATTACCAGTGTAAATGAATAAAAGAGCTTCAGAACATGAAAAATACTGTATACATAGGGTCTGTGCATTATCAGCTGCCTTAATACATGTGACAATATTCAGGCATGACAAGTATATGTACTTGTATTACAGAACCAGAATTCTTATATCAAACTTTGTGATTATAACACAAAATACAGCCTAAAAACTAACTGGCCAGAACAACAGAATCATATGTGTTGCAAACTGTAGGTAACCAATTACTATATTAATTAAAGAAACATTATATTTCATTTTTTTTTGTTCATGGTACAAAATAATGTACGGTCAACGAAGGACTGTACCAGATGCATTTATTTACAAACAGAAAGAAAAATAAAATTTGTGGAAAATGGAAAGATTTATGTGTAGTAACCAATAACTGTTTGTAACATACTGACTAGATATTTGTTACATGTACATTGTATACCATGGTGGCAAAACAATACATTTTTTTTTTTTTTTTTTTTTTACAGACAACAGTAGAGTAATCCTGACACAATGGATATTGTTCACGGGCAAGTCAAAGCTATTTGATTTTGCCCTCTTATGGGAAATAAGAGTGAAAAATAGGCCTGTTTTACCAATATTAGAATTAAACCCTAGTCTTAAAGCATAGTGCAGGCTTAGTAAACAAGGACCTTTACAATTATGGAAAAAAATAATCAAAAGAAACCAATTGCTGATTACTTTATGTTGATTCAACAGTAAGTACATTGTACATGCATGTATTGGACCAGAAAATTTTACATGAATTTTTACTCTGTTCTCAAAACTCTCTGAACTTACAATGAAAAGAGCAAAGCAAATATTGCGTGGTCACATTCAATTTATGAGGGATAAATGTATTAAACACAACATTCAGTGTAATTTAAACATTATGGGTTCCTTTTTGTGAGGTCAAGCTCACAAAAACATGCATGGTAATGTATAAAGAAAGTAAAATATGGGACAGTTTTGCATTTTGCTTGGAGTATTCTGGTAATCAAAGGCCTTTTGATGTTGTTGTTTTTTATATAGAATATTAGATTTAGTGAAATGTTATTGAGTACCTGCTAAACAATGGGCTCTATGCAGTGTATTTTTGTTGCATAATCTACAGGATGTATTCTATGGAAAAAATCTTATTCACTCTGAAATATTTATAATTATTATCATAAATCACTAACACTATCATAACCATTTTTATGGCATGACCTGCTCCAGTACTCCTTCGGCAGCAACATCAGTCTGTAATTTTCAAATGAATGATTAAAGTGCATGAAGATAAATCACAAATTAGAAAGGGCTGCACACTTACCCATTTTTTCTACTGGTCGGACTGGTCTGTCAGACCAGTAGGTACCCAGTTTTTCCATCTTTTAACTGGTCCATCCCTTTAAAAAAAATACTGGTCCGACAGTAATTTTTACTTGTCCTGGACAATCGGACCAGTGCCAGTGTGCAGCATTGAATTAAATCATTAAGTTGAAAAACAATTTATGACATAGATACTACAGTAGACCATGAAACCGATTTTGAAAGAAGATAAATACATCATAGCTTTGTGAAGAAAATTGACAAAAAGTTTAGGAACTAACCGAAGTGAATTGAACATTGTATACATGTCTATGAGGTCTTAGGTCGTAACAATGATGTATATCATGTCTATTGTTGTCTAAATTGCAGGCTGTGTGTCCATATATCTGTAATCAAAATGCATGAAGATGCAGACGATAACTTCGAGTCACAGGATTAGGATTGTAAACACCAGCTGACAAAAATGGTAGGAAACAGTACATTGTAGTATTGCAATGTGAATGCAAGGTGATAAGAAGCTGAAATACTCAGTCTTGGCCAAAATAGGAGGGTATTTCATACAACAAGCCACCTTCTCTGCTCTATGTAAGCAGGGAGGTGGTAAGCAAGTAATCAATATCTGTCCTTGTAAAGACACATTGTCTAAAGAATGTCTCTTATATGACCATTCCCTACTGTTGGTGGTTTTCATACATTCCACTGTATCAACTTCAGACCACGCTTTCTGTTCAGCCTAACTTGTTTGTGTGCACACATACATGTATGGACAGAATTTGTTTATTTAATGAATAATTAAAATTTTATTGACTATTATAAACCTATGTATACAAGAGGATTAGACACAGAAATGTATTCCTTAAATATGTAAGCTCAATAGGATTGTTTTCAATGGGTTCCAGAGCACAGTAAGAAGTCAACATGAAAAGTGTTTCGGACGTACATAAAAGTTGTTTCGGACGTACATAAAAAAGTGTACGTCCGAACACATATTTTTTCACTAATTAGAGATAATTACAAAATTCTAACGTTACACATTTGAAGAGCAACAAAAACTTGCTTTGCATTGAGATTTTGCAGTTTACTGGCATTCAAGTTTTTATGTAAGATTTAAAAAAAGTGTTTTTTTGTTTCGGACGTACATTGAAATAATGCACAAAATAAAAGTAAAGAAGACAACATAAATTGTCACTTTCACGTTCTCTATCGTGTGGATATGGAAAAAGTGATTCATTACCTTCATATTCAATGATGTAGTGACTTGAAAAGTTTTCTTTTCCTTCACAAAAAATATCAAATGAAACAGTGGATTATAAAAGTGGTTCCAGAGCAGTTGTCAAATGGCTTCATTGAAATCACTCCTGTGACCTTGACCTTGATAAAGTGCATTTCTAATTAACATTTTTGAACAGTTTAAACAATTCCCATCAAAATGATATATAATTTGTGCTGATAATTTCATTTTGAAAAATTGACCCTCTGGTTGACAAATTTATGGAATTGCCCCTATGATACTTACAGCTGTAACTTGCAACAATGTGGCACACACAACAATTGCAAACTTGTATAAAATGATCTCTAGAGTGGTGTGGTTTTGTTTTCGCCCTACAGAGCAAACATGATCCAATTGTTAGGAACACCAGAGGCACTACAGTTTGGCTACAGCTTTTCATCACAAAATGATTGCAGGTTTTTTTTTAATGAATTCAAGTTTGTTGCGGTTTGGGTTAGCTTTAATCAAAACTGCAAAATATACTTGCAAGTTTTTAAAATGAAATCTTGCTAAGATATAGCTTTCTTTGGAATACATGTGCGGGGCTACATATGTAGGGCTATACTTCTACTTTTGGATAATTAAGTTATGATACCTTTCCACATCTGGGCCTACAATATGATTTACAGTGAAAAGAGCATTCTACATAGTGTATATTCATATTGATAGGAAATATGCAAAAATTACAAAGATATTGTGTACATTTTCTTTTCTTAGCTTTTACTCTGACTCTTTTAGCATAATTCAAAAACATCTTGTATTCCAGTAAAAGAACAAAACTTCAATAATAATAATACAAGAAAAGAAAGTTACAATGAATGACAGGTGTGTCAAACGATGTACACTCAATCATGTAATCAAAGCAAAATTTGAAGGGGCAAAAACAAATTAATATGATTGGGGGAAAAAGTAATGATGTAATCATGTATGAACCTGTAAATGATTGTGAATTCAGTGTTTAATGACACACCTCAAACTATGATAATGTAAATTGAATGTTTTTTTTAACAGTTTTTGTCATCACACCCCATTGATGTGAATCTCTACTTGTTAGGGATTAAATTTTCAAAACACTCTCACATACATACAATCTACCAGTAGCACACCAAAGAGGTGCAAACAAACTGTGCGGCAGGCAGCTCATCTCGGAGGCCGAGTTGGTGCGCAATAAATTGCAGTGTGTGGACAAGGCTTTAATAGTGTGACCTTCCTCGCCCTCGTCACATACCACGAAACATTCCCCAGTACTCATGCAATTTCACATTCGCAAGTCATACAGTGGTATAAAAGATTCTGAATTCTAGGTGAACATAATGGGCTACATCTCCCGGGCCTGTTGAGATTACATGCTGCGTGTACTCCTCTTTCTTCCGCAGCGTTATCTGGGTCAGGATTTACTGTGTAGGAGGCCACATGAATTGAATAACCAACAAAAACTGTGCTACACTGAAGGCTAGATCACTTTTCAGAAGACCTCATAAACACGCCTCTTAAAATGTGTTTCTAAATGTGTGTAGACGATACCAAGTGCTCACAAGCAGAAATGAATCTTCGTGCTGCCACTATAAACAGCAAACAACATGCCATACAATATATTAGCTGCATCACAAAAACCACAGCGTGATAGTCAAAACAGGTACTCCTTTGTGCACTTGCGCATAAGAATGTATCACATGTAAACTATATATAAATAAAGCACACCCTACAGTGGAAGAGAACACTAGGTCAACCCTAAGCTCCACCCCCTCGATCATGCTCTGGAGGTACGATGTACAACTGTTTACATTACAAATGCGTACCCAGAATCAAGCAAAACACAACTGGAAAACATCTCCACAACGTGATCGCGCAAACGTGATTTGAGACGCATGGTTTGAGAAATATGATTAAAGTTCGCAGTCAGTCAGACGTCTGAAACCAAAATTATTCCATCGGCATGAAGGATACTTGGAAGCTCTTTTCTTAATGAGATCTTTGTAAGTGTGAGAGCGAGGAGTTAAATTATTTCCTGCGGATGCGTTCTCATTAACTTTACTTTATTAATCTTTCATGAGCGCAGCTGCCTCACATATAGCATTCTATCACACACTAACATTTTGACAGAAATTACAGTCTTTTTTAATCATTGGCTACTATCAAAAATGTTAAAATGTTTGGTCATTAAGGTTTCATTCTGCCCTGTTTATTATTTGGTAATTTTTATTTGGTTGTTTGTCTCTTGTCTACACAACAGCAAATTCCATAGAAATCAGACTTGCTTCTAAATTGTTTGCCTATCAGAGTATTTTCCTTTAAACAATATCTCCTTTATCACTAAGTCAACCCCCACCCTCTTTTTGAAGGGGGGATCTGAATTTTTCAACACTATGCAATTTATAATTATTTTGCTCATCTATCGTACACCGTAAGTCAAGCACATCAGTATGAGACTGATAGTATACAAATGATGCACTTGATCGCAACTGATCAAGTGCGCACTGCTAGTGTAAACATTGTGACGTCAGGCCGTGCATGTTAGTGAGAAATTAAGGCACGCACACGTGACTTATTTCAGCGCTTCCAATTGGCTACATTCTTGAACCCATTTTATAATGACATTCATTAGAAGTCACCTTGAGTGCATTTGAATTCCACAACTGGAATAACACTGTATTGGATTTAGTATGAGATTTTTTTTTTTGGTTTTTTTTTTTGCACTGGACCAATACCAATGAACTTTTATTATTCATGAGTTCGCAGACATGAGTATGTTTTTAACCCATTAGCAACTGAAACGCACAAACCCGCCTGTCTTATTACTCCCTAAAATGCCCTAAACCACCCGTTTCTTTTTTTTTCTTTTTTTTACAGTTTTTTGCTTTACCTTTACTCGCGTTCAGCATAATTAAAATTTGAAAGAGGTCAAAGGTCAACAAAAGTATGTCAGAATTATTTCTATGACACACCATTCTATTTGTAAAGTCTTAATAGGCTTTTTAATTAAACATGTACATTGTAACTTATAATAGACAAAATTAAACATGCAGTGGGCTATTTTACATCATTTAGAAAGTTGTCGAAATGAGAGCAATATTGCTGTACCTTCCAGGAAACCCAAGGCCACTATGTACAAAATCTTTAGTCGCTGAAGGGTTAATGCCTTCAGAACTACACTGTAGATGAAATATATTCATGTTATATATTGTCATGCTAGTTCAAAAGAGCACAAAATTTGCAAAAATTTCCACACTGGGACATCAAACTGTAAGACATCACAGAAGCACTCGGGCTGCAGTTTTTCTCGAAGGCACTGAGAATGGTATTTGCTTTTGCGTACATCTCAATATCACACTGGTGAATGTGCAGCTTGTTCAGAAATTCAATATCCAAAGTGAAACATGCAAAAGTTAAGTTGAAAAATATCTTTTATGGCTTTGTATTGTTCCGATATTCTGAATATGACATTCCTTAAGTGGCCCTTCTTTGTTTTATTGCCTGTAATAAAAGCTTCGTAGGATTGTGCCCTTCTCCTCCACCCCCCCCCCCCCATACACAAACCCACAATCCAAGAAAACATCATGGATATCTCACTAGGCTATGTAGATATAAAGGGTGATTTATTGGGAATTGTTACCGAACATTGTAAATGGATACATCATGTCACATGCTCAATTCTTTCCAACTCACCAGTGGTGTTTATCACCTTTTAGTGAGAATAACAACCTTCTAGGTCGCTGGGTTATGATTTTGAAAAAGATGTTGAGATCTTTCGAATAGATTGTCATCTATTATTTAAATCGTGTGGCACATGGTACATATTGTACGATATTTTATATCACCTGCTGACAACCAGAGGGTTGTAAACACTGTCAAAAGTAATATTCAAGTCAATTTTATTCTATTTCAAATTCTTAAAAAGTATGGTCAAGTTGCTAAAAAACAACAGCACTGTGCAGAGAGTTGAAAAAAATGCAAAGTGAGACTACTGTAAAACGAGGAATGTTTGCGTGCATTTTAATTTCGCAAGAGCCAAGATTCGCGAAATTAAAATGCACCTGAAAGCTCTTGTCTACACTAAATGCAATGAATGCTAGCGGCAATTCGCGAAAATCTCATGCTGCAAAAAAAGGCCGTCGGCTCTAATTCACGAAAATTTCATGCAGCGAAAATTTCATGCCGCAAATATATCATACAATTTAAAATAGCCACAGGAAAAAGGACATACATGTACATGTACACTGTAGGAATGAGAATGCCCAAGCTCATTCAGTAGAGGACACGGACCTTTCCGTGGCTAGACCGGGAATTAAACTGTTTAAGGAAGTGCGAGCGAGGAAATCACGTCGAGAACGAACAAGAATAATCAGATACAAATCTAAATTGCATCCAGTCTTTCATTAGGAATATTTGGCACTTCCCTATATAACATAGGAGAAGGCAAAGGTTGAATACTGTAGGCTGAAATCTGTTAGGTGTGAAATTCTACAATTGAACATAATAGGAATACTCAAGAGACTTACATATGTATATTGTGAACTGCCATTTTGCAGAAAGAGGTAAAATGCAAGTTATTTGACCATTTAATGATATCATAGGAGTAGACTTCTCCTGTAGATTTTAACACGCCATCAAATGTAGAGATTTATTACGGTATGAAGTCCTGACTTGATGCAATCAAGAAGCATTTTGTAATGTAGTTTTACTTTGGTCCCCAGTCATACGAGTGTATGCGTACATGTACATGATACCAGCCGTTGTATACAAATCTGGTATACTGTAAAACATGATATATTCGCGGCACGAAATTTTTGCGAATTGGAGCAGACGGCCTTTTTCGCGGCAAGAAATTTTCGCGAATTGCCTCTTCGTTCAATGCATATACACTGTAGTGTAGATAAGAAATTTCGCGTGCATTTTAATTTCGCGAATCTTGGCGCTCGCGAAATTCGCGAAATTAAAATGCACGCGAACATTTCTCGTTTTACAGTACTGTCCATGCCTACATGTATGATGCTGACATTTGATAGAATCTACAAACCATTCACAGCTCATTTAGATGATTTCACCTGACAATCTACTCTTGAATTACATTTTTTTTTTTTTTTTTTTTTTTTTTGGGGGGGGGGTTGTGTTTGTGGGGGTTTTTTTTCGTTTTTTTTTTTACCTTGGCCACAACTGCCAGTTTCAGGCCAATAAACGTCACCTTCTATGGGCAATTTTGTTACTCCTGATTTAGTTATGGGACAGATGGAGCAGTCTTCCCCCATTGGCAACTGTGTGTAGCAAGTCTGAACTCAATCACCAACCTAGCCTTCTTATTTCCAGTAAAAAACCTAAGTTTTGTTTCACTATCACAACACTTACAATATAATCATTTATTACGCCATGTGTGTAGCTGGCACTACTCTGATTGATTAAAACATTACACTGTGCAAATTTTTCATCACAAGCAATAATCATGTTCATTTTTTTTTAAATCAACACTTTCTAATATCAAAACATCCATTCCAAATCATACATTTGTACACTTGCATATCCCCTTTATAATAATAAGGATAAAAAGAGCCAGTTATAAAACCATTTCTTGTTGGATATCACTTATGCACAAATATGTGATAGATACATCACGCTGCCTGCTGTTCAAAAAGAGGGAAGAGGGCTCAAATGTATTAGTGCTATGAATAACTATGCACACGTCCGAAGGAGCTGTTGTGTATTACCATCCCACTGACCTTAGCTTGGAACTTATACTCACAGTTTGCAAGGCAAGCCTGCAAAGAGCTTGTGGCAAGGTAATATAGCTTGGGGTAGGTTTCCATTCATCACTACTCCTGATATTACGTACAGGTCATTGTGTAAAGAGGCAATCACACCGTAAGTGGTCACCTTGTATAGCAACAATTGGTCAAAAAGCCATCTGAAGCGCATATAAATTCAACAGGAAAAGCACCGATTGCCAAAATGCAATACTGCAACAGCTTGTGTCAGTATAACATTCACACAAAACGGGCAAAATATTGGGAAAATTCAATTTGATAATCAAATGATGATATATAATTACAAATGCCATTTGATGTGCACCAATACCAAGTCATTTTGGTTATAGGATGTTTGATAGCTTACTTGCATGATATTCTCCATAATCCCTACTTTCTGAAACAGGAATAATTTCTTTGTGACTCTGCCCAAGATTCATGCATCACAGAGGAAAGGATTGATGTATGAACATCTATGATGACAGGATATTAAAACTTGGACAAAATACTGCTTGCTTTGTCACTGGAAAAAAAATATAACAGGCATGTAAAATAAAATTTTTGGTAACTGTAAACAACAGAGAAATGTATCATTTCCAATCTCCAATATTTGAAGGTTTGTATGGGCATATCTCACGTGTAATTAAATATCACACAACAAAACTGATATTTATCTGTACTATTTGTGGTACAGTACATGCACATTAAATGGCAAAATGTGTTCTGTTGCAACCTTCCTGGATTAGTTAAGCCCTCCCAGTTTCAAACAAATCTGATCAATACATAGCTAGCTGTATCATGATCAGAGCAGATCAAATTATCATGAAACTAACTCCTTTTCCTGAAACTGCCTACTTCTACGCTTGGGATAGCTTTCTCAACCTGCACTCATACAGTAAGGAGTTTATTCAATACAAGTGTTGAAATTTGCTTTCACAAGCTGAAATAAACACTTCACCTTAGAGCCTTCTTCAAAACTTTTTGGCAAAAGAGATAAAAGGAAGAAGAAGAAGAAGAAGAAGAAGAAGAAGAAGAAGAAGAAGAAGAAGAAGAAGAAGAAGAAGAAGAAGAAGAAGAAGAAGAAGAAGGAGAAGGAGGAGGAAGAAGATGAAAAAGTAAAAAAAAGAGGGTGATATCAAAATGTGGTGAGACAGTTGGGGTGGTGTATGTATCATGGATTGTGTTTTAGCGTCAGGGTCCTCTTCCCCCAACACAACCCCCCCCCCCCCCCAACACACACACTTTTGATTGCCTACTATGAAAATGTAAATTGACGCAGATCGTCAAGTGGGGTGTAATTACAATGCCGACATGCCCAGTTAGGACGGTATGATGTAAGCAGACATCTTTGGCACGGACAGCGGATCGAACGCTTCTCATGCGAGTAATGATTGCCTGATGTAGCAGATGACACAAGTAGTTTGACAGGTGTAAGGTTACCGTACATCACACGCTGACAAGGAAGGCAGAGACACTAGCGCTCAATGATGCGCTCGTAATTCTCGAAAAGTCCTTGTGGCTGTCAGAGTACAGAGCCCTATACATGGGAGGAAATCGTGGCTCTCGGATGTGTACATTATAAAATTCCCTTGCATATCCTCTACCCCTCCCTTAACCTACACAGAATTTGAAAGCAAAATGTTGTAGGCCCTACTCTTTCAGTTTATCTTTATCATTTGAAGAAAGAAAATGAAGTATTTACCAAATTTATGCCTTGACTAGTGGCTAAAAGCAGACTAAGTTTAATTTTCTTCTTCTTACTAGTCTAGAAACAGAGATCAGACCCTAGTCGAGCCAAATGACTGCACTATGCTGAGTGCAGTAATCAAGGAATATTTTGTAACGCTTGAACCATGACATCAGTTCCAAACGGGAATAGAGAAGGGGGGAGGCTGAAAGCATGTGCTTCTTGCTTCTCAACTTGATAAAAATGCACCTCTCTGCAACTTGTGAATGTCATCAGATAAGATACACCACACACAAAAAAATGTGTGCAGTGAATCTGCCTCTTGAGAGCATTTGATTGGTCAGAAATCTCAGTTTGTCATTCAAATTGCTCAAATTATTGAAATCACTTCACTATTTTAATATCACTATCATCACTTCCTAATATGCTTTGTGGGAAAACCCTTGAAGACAGCTGTCTTGGACATGACTGACAGCAACTGGATTCTTCTGATAATTCTCGATACGTTCTTAGAAAATACAGATTTCCCTTTCTTGTAACAGTGTCAATTAGTTTCAGGCTCTTGGAAAAGAAACCAAGTTATCAGCAAACCAAGTCCAGAGCAAAACTATTGTACGAATGCCATAAAATCTTGAGGCTAATAATGTAGCTTTACCAGTCTTATAATTCTCTGACCTCATATGCATTGGTAGGTATCACTTGCATTGCACACAGGTCACACCTGGTCATATGTGTAGACTTGTCTTCACTATCACAATTAAAAGAAAGTGCTCATCAACTTTGGGCACAGAAGATGAGCTGTTTAAATTGAAACCAGGATAAAGATCTCTCTCCCCCCTCTCTCTCTCTCAGTAATCTCTCCTCTCTTTCACTTTCTAACTAGATGTTTACATCCCCCTCTCTCTCCAATAGGCCTTGCAGGTGTATTTAAGATTTCAATTAAACTTGGCAATCTTGGTCAACACCAAGCAGCCAGCGGGCTTGAAATATTGCATCGTTGCGAGGCAGAAATGGCAATATGCCGGGTTGGGACAGGATGAGGAGATGGAGCGGATGGCTGCCTGAGCGCTGCAATGACTCTCAAATTGTGTCAAAATCGATTTGCTGCTGCGAATTGAAACCAATCCCAGGCCGCATTTCAGACAATAATGCACAATCACCTGCAGCCGACAATGCACACACATCACATGAATCTTTTCTCTTCCAACACATGAAAAAAAGAAAAAAAAAAAGGACTCGGTTGATTATCCTCGTAGACATTCTGTTGGGCCTATTATGGGCTAATATTAACATCCCCCACACATCAACTGCACATGATGAGATTTTCACCCTGTCTGAACACTTCCTCATACATTTGTGTTATTCACAATTTCAAGTGCCACAATGCCAGAAGAAAACACTCTGAACAGTAACGAACAGACAGTACATTACACACTGACAGCAAATTTGCCCATGATTGTGGTGCCCCAATTCCCTGCCACTAGACTGTTGTATCACATGTAGGCAGCATGTAGGGATTGCATTTGGCAAGGGTTGAATCTAACCTTTTTTCTTTTCTTTTTTCCGGGGCGAGGGGGGGGGGGCATTCCGGCCACCAAAATCATCAAACTTATCATTTATTTATTTTTTTTTTTTTGGCAAAAAAGGAAAGGAAAAACACAGAATATGCATGTCATGTGGATATATAGTAAACTGATATTTCTTGTGTTAAGCTGTGCTGTTGTTTTTTTTCTAATCGCAACTGACTGACAAATTGCCCTTAATTGATGTATAAAAATCATCACAGATTTCATTTCATTTCATTTCTTTATTTGTCCAAATAAAGTTCAGTATTCAGTATTTTAGCAGTAGCCATGTTAAACATCTGGGCACACAATGTAATCAGATTGGACTTGAACCAATGACCTCCTGATTGCCAGACAGGCATCATATCCACTGGACTACTGTACCATATATAAAATCATTGGATATCAAAATAATATAATAAATCATGAGAATTACATGAAATTGATTTGCAGGTACATTGCATGATATAAACCTAAAATGCCACATACAGACTGTACACTGTACTGTGACTATCAAAGGAGTAAGAATGAAAAACATAGGCCTACTCAGGAGAAAGAAAGAAAAACATGAACAAATGAAATAATCTAATAAAACAATTAAACCATGATGATTGTGTGAAATTTGGCAGGTACAGTATGATAATGGGCTTTATACTGTGACTGAAAGTCTAACACATTCAATATTGAATAAAAGCATAAACATGATTTTCCAAGACACTATACATTTGTATAGATCTATGAAATGATTAAAACATCTAACATAGGCATATCATTTCTTCTATTGGACAGGTAAGACAGAATGGAAAATATTTCTATATAAAATATAATAAACTGTAAACTGCACATATGACTGACTGAAAAAAAAGGCTGCCACTCCTGACTGTAGAACTGCTGAGTATATGTACACATTGCACACTTGTATCTCACACAAGGTTTACCACAGGGTGACACGGCTGCTACATGTTAGCCAAACACACACACACATACATACACACCTGTTTGCATAAAATATTACCATGCGAGAGAGAAAATGTATGGCTATCACAAAGTGAGTGCATTCGACTGAGAGTGTCTTGAGAATGGATGATGAATTCATTGCCTCACAGAGTAAGTTGATAAGAAAGAAACCTGAGAAATTAAACAAAGATAGAATATTTACAACCACTCACAACATTGTCAGAAAGTCTTCATTTGCAAAACAAAAAAACAAAACAAAAATAGACTCCCTAAATGTTGATATGCCGTATGCAGTACTGCAAGGCTGATTATCACAGGAATTCTGATAGATTTAAATATAGCTCATAGTTAAAAGCATCAAGGGGTTTGGTCATACTTATGCCAGGATGAGTAGAGTGGGTGACAGAAAAAGAAATAACAAACACATGTTAAAATATAGTACCCTATAGCCATTACACATACTGGATATAGCTACAGGACATGAAAGCAGGATTTCCTTAGAAAACTAAACAAAACAAAAGTACGTCCATGGCAAAGATCAACAAACTATGGTATTGCACATTCACAGTGCTCATTATACTATGGTATTACGATAGTACTAAAAATAATCTTTGTTAAGTTTAATTTAGATCCGCTTGAAATAGCACTTACATAATAGCCTGTATAACGCCATACCATGTAAAACTAGAATTGTGGATGTCATCTACAAGTATTATCATTATCATATTATCATTATTATCATTATCTTTATTTTTATATCATAAGCATTAGACTCATTATCACAAATGGTTTAAAGAAGTCATTATTATTCTTACTGGTAGTGAGGAACCCACACAAAAATTTGAATTTAGTAATTTTGCCGCATTCTGGTCTTTCCTCTCATACAGAATGACAATGCAATTTTTAAAAGGTGATGAAATAATGCTGCATCAGTATAGATCTATATACTTAAAACCCTTTGCCTCTGAAAGTCAGAATACCAATTTCAGACCGCACACAGGATCACTACACCATGTTCTTGTCTGTTGATAATGGGTTACTGTACCATTACAAGGCTCATCTTTGATTTACGTATAAAAGGAGGCACTTCAGGAATTTTGTTCAAATCATTCTACTGTCAGGAATCCATGTTGACCATGGTACCGGTAAACATTCCCAGGTTAATCTTTGACTTAAAAAAGGAGTCACTTTGTGATTTGTACGAACAGTTTAAATAGTAAAATCCACACTACAGTCATGAATACTTTTAAGCTCACATACTGTATCATGGCTCAGAGATACAGTGCACATACAGTCCCGCTCGCGGTAACCTGTGGGGGTCCGTGTCACTCCCGCGATTACCGCGTATGCCCGCGTCCTCCCGCGTACTCCCGCGCTCTGTCATGCAGAATTTTCGCTAGTCCGTGGACGATGTGTGCGGCGCCAAAAATCGCGACAATTCCGCACACAGTACAGGGAACTCCCGCCCACACGAGCGAGTGCGAGTTGTACGATCGCGATTGCAGCATGCATGCACACTGTGCACAGCTAGCACAGCTACAATTGTAGGAGCAGCGCGCGATTCAACGTTGTGCTTGTAGTGCTGTTCCTGACGACGCAATGTGCACTGTGTGTTACGAGTGGCGTAATCACAGTACAAAACTTGTACATTGAAAAACAAATGTGGAATCAATCCCAGCAAAACCCAAGTAAAATTTATGCTACATAATATCATTGAAGACTAGAAGACATTCGCATAGGACCGCGAACGCAACGGTATAATATCGTTACCTTCTCATTTCGAGCGAGTCCCGAGGAGGCATCGAACGGCAAGAATCAATGCAACATGACAGTTTATGCAGAACGTCGAATTGATTTCCAGTCCCATGAAAACAGCACGATGTGTTTTTTTTTTTTTGCGATAGTAGTACCGTATTCCTGTAGGTACGTAAAGTACAGTTTGTAGGCCCACTGGTAACTGACGCACCTGTGTCTCACATCTAGTTCTCCGACCGTGCTGTCGAACTTATGACCGCCGAGTCGATTGGTTGGCAGTACCAATAATAATAGTAATAATAATAATGATGATAATGATAATAAATAAATAAATAAATAATATTGCCTTCCATATGTGTTTCTGGTACCGCATGGGCTAATAAGCCTGTGCTAGTTCGTATCAGCTGTTAATTCCCTGTCACAGCGTAAGGCAACGTACGAGAAAGATTTTTTTTTTTTAATTTCCATTTGTTTGCTTTACTTATGGCCTATATATTTGCCGTAACTTTATGCCACGAACGTCAGAGAATAAAGTTTAGCAGAGAACCGTGAAAACACGTGTAGCCCCTAAAGAACGTGTATTCCCCGAAACAACTGTCGTATCGCTTAGAAATATCCGTAAGGAAATTATAGAGCTAAAAGAAAATTATGATGTCATGATAATAATGACATAAATGATTATTGGAATTAGCTTTTGTGAAGTGAGTAAATGGACGGCACAGACCCCTTACAAAATGGGAAGAGACAATAAAAATTATGATTACAAGAGGAGGCAAAGAGTAGACACAGACGATGTAATACGATTCGAAAAATAAACGCATTTGTGAACTCTCATCTTCATAATGATTAGTTGACAAGTCTCGATTTTACCTCCTGACTAGTGTATTCGCTCAGAACTTCCCGTGAACACGCAGGGGAGTTGAAATTTGTAGCTCCCGCGATTCCCGCGTTCGCCCCAATGAACACGGAAGGCATGCAAGCTTTTGTACCTCCCGCGTATTCCCTCAACTTCCTTTGAGCGTCACGAGAGGGGTGAGAGATTAGTGCTCCCGCGTTTACCGCAAAAGCGCTTTCCACTGAAAAGAGAGCGCCAACTTAATTACCCCGTAATCCCTCCTCTGGTATAGAGTAAGGGAAGGATGCGAGATTATTGTAACTCAATAAATAATAGAAAATAGGCCTACTTTGATGCTGATATGCATGTCTAGTATCAGTTGTTGCTATAGTATATAATCAAATATAATCATACCCATAGATTATATAGTGCGTTAATTCAAGCAATTCCGCCTCCCTGCTTCAAGTCTAAGATCTCTAGCTGGTGCGGATTTGAAGAAAATGGTTCCAAGTTCATTACTACCTATAGTGATGGCCCTGAGCAAAATTGGCCATAACAAATACTTTGTCAAGAAAGTAGAGGGCAACGCTTGTGATTTTGATATGTTTTTCTTTAAATAATGAAAACACTTGGTGCTCATGTAGAGGACAGTTTATACCAGTTTGTTGCTTGTCTAAAAGAAAATTATAGAGGTTATAGTACAGAGTTATTATGATAGTAGTAATAATGACAGTAATAAGTCGAAGACGAAGAACAGAAAAAGATTGATAAGAATACCGGGTAGATGATTGGTGTATTTATATGTGAGTACAATACGAAAGATGAACGTATATATTTGTTTGTTTTTAAGGTGAATGCTGAATACTCTAATGATTTGATAAATTTCCCTCTTACCATGGATTTTTGTTACTGCTGTTATCAAAATGAATAATACAAGGACTTGTAATGTTTTAGGGATTTATTTGCCATCTGATATTACTAGAAGAAAAAACGTGTACGGAAAACAAAATTGCCTCAATATTTGATTATGAACCAGAGCTGGTGGATTTGAAGAAGTACAGTATACAATTTCTGGTACGACAACCCTGAAAATTGTGGCCAAGCAGGACCAGTGTTAAAAATAAAAAATAAAAAAAAAGAAATATTCTGGAATGGATTTGTGTGAGGTTGTATTCACGCTGAACCTGCTGTGAACGCGGGAGGAGTCGAGATTTGTAGCTCCCGCGATTCCCGCGTACGCTCCAATGAACACGGAAGGGGTGCAAGCTTTTGTACCTCCCGCGTATTCCCTCAACTTCCTCTGAGCATCACGAGAGGGATGAGAGATTAGTGCTCCCGCGTTTACCGCAGAAGCGCACTCCACTGAATAGAGAGTGCAAACTTTGAAATTACCCCGTAATCCCTCCTCTGGTATAGAGTTAACAAGTGAAGGATGCGAGACTATTGTAACTCAACTCAGTATAGAAAATAGGCCTACTTTGATGCTGATATGCATGTCTATAGTATATGCAGTCGTTGCTATAGTATACTTAAGTTTCTCAACTAACCGTACCCATAGATTGATAGTGCGTTAATTCAAGCAATTCCGCCTCCCTGCTTCAAGTCTAAGATCTCTAGCTGGTGCGGGTTTGAAGAAAATGGTTCCAAGTTCATTACTACCTAGTGATGGCCCTGAGCAAAATTGGCCATAACAAATACTTTGTCAAGAAAGTAGAGGGCAACGCTTGTGATTTTGATATTTTTTTCTTTAAATAATGAAAACACTTGGTGCTCATGCAGAGGACAGATACCAGTTTGTTGCTTGTCTAAAAGAAAATTATAGAGGTTATAGTAACAAAGTTATTATGATAGTAGTAATAATAACAGTAATAAGTAGAAGACGAAGAACAGAAAAAGATTGCTAAGATGATGGGTGTATTTATATGTGAGTACAGTACGAAAGGTGAACGCATTTGTTTGTTTTTAAGGTGAATGCAGAATACTCTAATGATTTGATAAGTTCCCTCTTACCATGGATTTTTGTTACTGCTGTTATCAAAATGAATAATACAAGGACTTGTAATGTTTTTAGGGATTTATTTGCCATCTGATATTACTAGAAGAAAAAACGTGTACGGAAAAAAAAAAATTGTATAATATTTGATTATGAACCAGAGCTGGTGGATTTGAAGAAGTACAGTATAAAATTTCCGGTACGACAATCCTGAAAATTGTGGTCAAGCAGGACGAGTGTTAAAAAATAAATAAATAAATAATATTCTGGAATGGATTTGTGTAAGTTTGTATTCACGCTGAACCTGCTGTGAACGCGGGAGGAGTCGAGATTTGTAGCTCCCGCGATTCGCGCGTACGCTCCAATGAACACGGAAGGGATGCAATCTTTGTACCTCCCGTACGTGCATTCCTTCAACTTCCTTTGAGCGTCACGAGAGGGGTGAGAGATACGTGCTCCCGCGTTTACCGCAGAAGCGCTTTCCACTGAAAGAGCGCGAACTTTGAAATTACCCCGTAATCCCTCCTCTTCTGTATAATAGTCTTCACAAGTAGAAGATGCGAGATTATTAAGTTTAGCTCCAGAAATAAAAGAAAATAGGCCTATACTAGCTACTTTGCTGCTGATTATGCAAGACTGGTACAGTCGTTGCTATAATATACTGAAGTTTCTCAAATAAATATGCGTTAATTCTAATTGTTCCGCCTCCCAATATACTTCATGTCTGTATAAGATCTCAAGCCGGTGAGTTTGAAGAAAATGGTTCCCATGTTCATTATACTGATGACCCGGTCCAAAATCGGCCATAACAAATCTCTGCCAAGAAAGACTAGTATTGGTTAAGTGCAACGCTTGTGATTATTTTTCTCTTGAATAATGAAAACACGTGGTGATGCTCATGCAGAGGAAAGATAGAGAAAGACAGTTAGTTTGTTGCTTGTCCAAAAGAAAATTATAGAGGTTAATAGTAACAAAGTTGTTATGATAATACTAATAATGACAGTAACAAGTAGAAGAAGAGAACAGAGAAAGATTTGATTAGATAACGGGTGTAAATATGTGAGTATATACAGTTCAAAAGGTGAACGCATGCTATTTTCTTTATTGGGTGAACGCTGAATAATATTGCTGAGTGATTTGATAAGTTTCCCTCTAACCATGGATTTTTGTTACTGTTATCAAACTAAAAGATAAAAACAAAGACTTGATGTTTCGAGGGATTAATTTGCCATCTTTTATTACTATATACAACGTTTCCGAAAAATGTATTATATACATTGTATAAAATTTCATATTTGATTATTTATTATTTTATTAAGAACCGGAGCTTGTGGATTTGAAGAAGTACAGTATAACATTTCTGGTACGACAATCCCGAAAAATGTGGCCACAGGACCTATGTAACAAAAACCAAAAAAAGTATGTTCTGGAATGGATTTGTGTAAGCTTGCATTCACGCTGAACCTCCTGTGAACACGGGAGGAGTCGAGATTAAACTTTGTAGCTCCCGCGATTCCCGCGTACGCTCCAGTGAACACGGAAGGCATGCAAGCTTTTGTACCTCCCGCGTATTCCCTCAGCTTCCTCTGAGCATCACGAGAGGGATAAGAGATTAGTGCTCCTGCGTTTACCGCACTCCACTGAATAGAGAGCGCGAATTTTGAAATTACCCCGTAATCCCTCCTCTTCTGTAAATAGTCTTAACAAGTACAAGATGCGAGATTATTAACTCCAGAAATAATAGAAAATAGACCTACTTTGATGCTGATATGCATGTCTACAGTCGTTGCTATATTATACTAAAGTTTCTCAAGTAAATATAACCGTATATACCCAGAGTTTATAGTGCATTGATTCAAGCAGTTCCGCCTCTCTGCTTCATGTCTATAGATCTTAAGTTGTTGAGTTTGAAAAATGGTTCCCATGTTCATTACTGATGACCCGGACCAAAATCGGCCATAACAAATACTCTGTCAAGAAAGTATTGATTAAGAGTGCAACGCTTGTGATTTTTTCTCTTGAATAATGAAAACACGTGGTGCTCATGCAGAGGAAAGATAGCGAAAGACAGTTTGCTGCTTGTCTAAAAGAAAATTACAGAGGTTATAATAGTAACAAGGTTGTTGTAATGATACGAATGACAGTATACAGAAGAAGAAGAAGAAGAAGAAGAAGAACAGAAAAAGACTGATTAGATAACAGGTGTAAAGAATAAGGTTCGAAAGATGAACGCATTTGTTTGTTTAAGGTGGATGCTGAATACTATGCATTTGACAAGTTTCCCTCTTCCCATGGATTTTTGTAACTACTGTTATCAAAATGCAGAACAAATCAAAAACTACTTGTAATCTGTTGATGGATTTACAGGTTTGCCATATTACATGTATACTATGAAAAAAAAAGTTTCCGGAAAAAAAAAATGATTAGTAGAACCAAAGCTCGTGGATGGGAAGAAGTACAATATAAAATTCCCGGTACCACAATCCCGAAAAAATGTGGCCATGGATAGGACTAAATGTAACAGAAAATAAAATTCTGGAATGGATTTGTGTATGCTTGTATTTGCTCAGAACCTCCTGTGAACGCGGGAGGAGTCGAGATTTGTAGCTCCCGCGATTCCCGCGTTCGCTCCAAGGAATATGGAAGGGGTACGTGCAAGCTTTTGTGTCTTCCGCGTAATCCTCAGCACCCAAAGTATTGTGGAGCTGGTAGCACTTTCCGCGTATTCCTTTAACATTAGTCCTCTGAACATCATGAAAGGAGTCTGAGATCAGTGTTGTGCTCCCGCGTTTACCGCAGAAGAGCACTCCATTGAATAGAGAGTGCGAACTTTGAAATTGCCCCTCTGTTTCCTGTCTTAACAAGGGGAGGATACGACATTACTGTTACTGTTACTCCAGTAAAGAAAATGAGTTTGATAGCTGGTGGGTTTGAAGAAAAGAATGCACAGTTCATAAATACATGAAATAGACATTATAGTGATTGCCAGGACCAATATCCTGCCAAAACATGAATATTCTACGAAGAATGTATATAAATTGCATATCGAGCTCCTCGCTGTTTGTCTTCCTCTTTTTCTTTTCTTTTGACTGATGAAACCATTTGGTGTTCAGAGGAAATATAGAGAAGACAGTTGCCTTATCGCCTATCGGAAAGGACATTAAAGAGGTAAAAGAAACGGAAGTTACGATGATACTAGAAGACGCAGAGAAGAGCAGCAAGATTGATCAGATTAAGGATAGTACAGAATAGATTATTTGTATATACAATTCAAAAAGTGAACGCATAGTGCAACCATATAGGTTTGACTTGACAAATTTTTCTTCGTCTGCGTGTGATGAACACTTAGTAAGGTTATGAAACTATGTGACAAGTTTTCCCTTTTCACTTCATTGGATGTCAATGAAATCTACAATATACACTTGATATTGCAACAACGTCGAGGATTTTGCTTGCCACGTAACGACTCAAGTTTCCGGGTGTACAACCATCATTTGGATATTCACCGTATGTAATATTTTGCCGCCAGATGAAGAAATGCATGATCACTCCGTGTCGTGGCAGAGAGGTAAGCTTTCGTTAATAGCGTTTATCAGATATTTAACATATACATTTAAGATCCGGAGCTTGTCGATGGACATGTGAACCAAGACCTTATGGGAAGGGCAAGCATTCTGTCAAGGAAGTGAGGATAATGATATACCGACAAACTCTTCGTGAAAGTGAGGAGAAAGGTAAGTGAAAATAAAGCATGCCTATTATATAATTTCAATAATTGCCTGTGGTCTGTGAAGGCATTAACACTGAAAGTGGTCATGTTAATGAGAAGAAAGGTAGTAGCTCCCGTGTAGTCCCGCTCTCCCTGTTTAACTCTCGATAAGGGAGGGGACGGGTAATGACCCTTGAAGCTCCCGCGTGCTCCCGCATTTTGTAATCACAATACAGGCAAGTTGATTACGACCTTTGTTGCTCCCGCGTTTTCCCGCGCCCCTTCTCTCGATACAGGAGGGGTAATCAGCTTTGAAGTTCCCGCGTAATCCTGCACACCCTACTTTCAATATACGGGCGGGATACGAACCTCGTCACTCGTGTAATCACGCACTCTGGATATCACTTATGAAGTATCAGTTGGGGGAGGGGCACTCTCTACTCTCAATACAGGAGGGGGATACGAGCTATGTCACTCATGCGAAAATGAGAAAGGGATATACCCCGTGCCAGAAAATAATTTTCTATCACACCATGATGCGTTAACTATAGTATATACCATTATCGCTAAGTGATTTAGGCCACTAAAAAAAGAAAAGAAAAAAATGTAGGCACTTTGTATTCATGGTACTGTAAGATCAAAGATTCAGAGCTTGTGAAATTGAAGAAATGCATTTATATCTAATTGAAAACAGGGATATAGGAAACAAAAATCATATATTACATTTTACTGTATCTATTTGATGATCATGATTTTAAAAATGTTCAGGATATCGCTTTTTGGTGCAAATGTGTAAGTCAGTTGTATCACAAAACATCCAACCATACCTTTTTTTTTTCAATAAAGCCTAAACTATAAGGAAATATCGCCATTTTTCTCATTAAACCATAACTGTAGAGAAGAAAATGTGAGCAAGAATATTTCATTGCTTAATTGTGCAACACAATCTTTTTTTTTTCGAGAAAAGTATGAATGTGAATTTATTGCCAAAGATTGAAGAACTTTCCCCAGAAAATGTGTCACAGAAAACAAGTGCATAAATTATAAAAGAAATAGAAAGGCTTTTTGTTATTTCTCTGTTGGTCTACGATGTTTCATCACCTGATTAAACAAAAAAGGAAATGTAAACGGGCACAAAATAATACGGCAGGGGTACGAGCTTTAACTCCCGCGTTTCCCGCACAACGCGCTCTCAGTACGGGAGGGGTGCGAGCTTTGTAACTCCCGCGTTTCCCTCACACCCTGGGGTGGGGTACGATCTTTGTTATCCGAGCTTTATAACTCCCGCGTATTCCCTCAACTTTATTGTGCAACCTATTTTTTTTTTCGAGAAAAGTATGAATGTGAATTTATTGCCAAAGATTGAAGAACTTTACCCAGAAAATGTGTCACAAAGTAAGTGCATAAATTAGAAAAGAAATAGAAAGGATTTTTGTTGTTTTTCTGTTGGTCTACGATGTTTCGTCACATGATTCATGATTAAAAAAGAAAGAAAGAAATGTAAAACGGGCACAAAATAATACGGGCAGGGGTACGAGCTTTATAGTAACCCCCGCGTTTCCCTCACACCCTGCTCTTAATACGGGTGGGGGTACGATCTTTGTTATCCGAGCTTTGTAACTCCCGCGTATTCCCTCAACTTCCTCTGAGCATCACGAGAGGGATGAGAGATTAGTGCTCCCGCGTTTACCGCAGAAGCGCACTCCACTGAATAGAGAGTGCGAACTTTGAAATTGCCCGTAATCCCTCCTCTGGTATAGAGTTAGCAAGGAAAGGATGCGAGATTATTGTAACTCAAGGAATAATAGAAAAATGGGCTTACTTTGATGCTGATATGCATTTCTAGTACAATCGTTGCTATAGTATATATTTAAGTTTCTCAATAATAAACGTAAGGAAGTAGATTGAGCGCAACGCTTGTGATTTTGCTTTTTCTTTTCTTTTTCCCTTGAATAAAGAAAACACTTGGTGCTCATGCAGACGAAAGATAGAGAAAGATAGTTTGTTGCTTGCACAAAAGAAAATTACAGAGGTTATAGTAACAAAGTTGTGATGATACTAATAGGCCTACTGTAATGACAGTAATTAGAAGAAGAAGAAAAAAAAGAAAAAGAAGAAGAAGAAGAACAGAAAAAGATTAGATAACAGTAGAGAAAGTGCATAAATTAGAAAAGAAATAGAAAGGCTTTTTGTTATTTTTCTGGTCTATACGATGTTTCATCACCTGATTAAAAAAAAAAGAAAAGTAAACGGGCACAAAGTAATACGGCAGGGGGACGAGCTTTATAGTAACTCCCGCGTTTCCCACACGACACGCCGTCAGTACGGGAGGGGTGCGAGCTTTGTAACTCCCGCGTTTCCCTCACACCCTGCTTTTAATAGGGTGGGGTACGATCTTTGTTATCCGAACTTTGTAACTCCCGCGTTTCCCGCACAACACGCTCTCACTATGGGAGGGGTGCGAGCTTTGTAACTCCCGCGTTTCCCTCACACCCTGCTCTTAATACGGGTGGGGTACGATCTTTGTTATCCGAGCTTTGTAACTCCCGCGTTTCCCGCACAACACGCTCTCACTATGGGAGGGGTGCGAGCTTTGTAACTCCTGCGTTTACCTCACACCATGCTCTTAATACGGGATGGTGGGGTACGTTCTTTTTTGTAACTCTCGTATCCGAGCTTTGTAACTCCCGCGTTTCCCGCACACCATGCTCTCAGTACGGGAGGGGTGCGAGTTTTGTAACTCCCGCGTTTCCCTCACACCCTAGGGTTCGATCTTTGTAACTCTCGTATCCGAGCTTTGTAACTCCCGCGTTTCTCCCACACTCCTCCACTGAGTACGGGAGAGATGTGCAACTTCCCCGAGAATGAGTAGCGATTTACGGATACCGTACATGTAGTAATTTCTTCACAAGGTTTTCTCCGTATTGTTTAAAGATGAATCTTTTTTTTTTCTGGAAAATTATTGCATGGTTCGATGTGAATTTATTAACAAAGATAGAAGAACTCTTCTCAGGAAATGTGTCACGAGGTGAGTGCACGAAGTCGAAAAGAAAGATTTATTTTTTTTTTTTTTTGAATAATTTCTCTGTGAGTCTAGAAAAAAACGTCGGGAAATCACGTGCTTGAAACATCGCTCCATTCGTAATACTGCTTTGCAGTTTTGTGCAGTGGACTGACATGAAGGTAGAATCGAGTCCCTTTCACCTCGCTGCTTACAGGGCCCTATCCCTCCGTGCGAGTTACTAGTACGATGTGCTGGCACGTGGAATTAAATTACAATGAGGCAGCTTTCTTTGCGTGCTTTTCTTCTTACTCTGCAAATAATTGCAACTGTCACTGAGCTGGTTCGTCTGCAAGCACACGCGCTATGCAAGGATGTACCTGTAGGCCAACACAGCGCAAATCGCACACTCAGCCATGCGAAGCACAGCATTGTTCATACATTGCGTTGATCGTACATCGGGCTTGCGTTGATCGTACATCGGGCTGTTTTGGCGTGTTTCCCACACGATAAATCGCACGCGGTCTCGCTGCGTTGTACTCCCGCTGTATTCCCGCGTATTCCCGCAGGTATGTCGGAAGTGAACACCGATTTATCCACTCGAAGAAGCACGCGGGAATACGCGGGAGTGACACAGGTTACCGTGAGCGCTACTGTAGTGTACAAGTGTATCTGGCAATGTACAATGTATGAAAAGAAACAAATCTATTCAAGAAAGACTTCAGCCAACTACTTAAACTTTGTCCATGACTCATAAATTAAAAAAAGATGACCATGGTGATAAAAAAAAAAGATCATATACTGATATACATGTACAGTGTAGATGCCAAATAACCTTAATTCATACTTCAGTTCACATCATACAAGTGTCGTAAAGTCAGATTATGAAGATCATGGCAATCATTCACTAACTGCATGGCTGACCACTTTGGCAGAATGACAACTGTCCTGTAGGTTTAGTGATAGGATCTTTAATTCAGCAAATGCCAGTGAGGCTGTTAACATTTTGTGCCGGTTGCTCTTCCAACTGTCTGTCGTCAAGCGTCTGGGCAAAAAGGGGCCTGGTGAAAACAGTGGGCACAGAATGACATGCAGCTCAATTCACTTACTTCACTTACGGTGGCTGTCCTCCATGCTAAAAAGGTGAGGGATTCCTTTTGGAATTTTGGAATTTATGACGGACTTGTTGAAGCCTGCAGCAGGCTCACGATACCATCACAAGAAATGTTGGGGGGGGGGGGATACAACGGCTCACACTCTCATGGAAAGCAAAAAACAAACAAACAAATTAAACAAGCAAAAACATGACTCTGACCTTGGGCCAATTTTCTACTGACCATTTCCTTTTATGAGAGAGGGGGAATCAATGTCACTTCTGTCCAATTATGAAGCATTTTTTACACTTACATTATTGCACATTGAAATGTCTTTAAATCAAGGCATAAATTCAGAAAAAAAAAAACCCAACCTGCACAATATAAGGGCCCACATCTTGCACTTGCACAGTGACTACAAAAGTTACAACAGCTCTACGTTTGACCACTTTCTTTTTGTTTTCATCCATGTGTGGGTATACAGCACTGGCATAATCAGTTTGAAATATATTTTTTTTATTCTTGTCCGTATGATTATTACCTACAAAATATTGAATGCCAATACAGTATTGCATGTACAGCGCATGTATCACATTCATGAGACTTGTAGGTCTTTATACAAAGTACTAAAGATTTCTGAACAATAACTGAAATATTTGTTGTATTGTAATAAAATCCAAACAACCCAACTACTGGAACAGAAATTCTCGTATTATTCTGAAATACCAGCAACCCTTCCCCTCCCCAAAACAACAAAAACACAATAAAAACAAAAACAAGACAAATAAAGGCTACTGTCAGATTCTCTCCAACTCTCATGTAACTTGAGTTTCTTCTTCCATCAGATTGGCACAGCCGTATGCTTATCATGATATGCATATAATGGGTATCTTTTACCATGCAATGCATACATTGTATCCATAAATCAGTGTTATGCATTACAAATTAAATTGTAATTACACAGGCTAGTGCTCATTAACTCGACTTGCCTGGGACCGAGTTTTAGTTACCCCTGGAGAAGCTTGCGAGTTGATGGTTTCTAGGACCCTGCCATCGAAAACAATTTTTCAGCCAAAACCAGTCTTATCACAGGATCTCGACATGAAAGGTCAATGCCCTTGAACTGACACAGAAATCTGGTGAGAGTTCATGGGGGGGGGGGGGGGTGTTTCATCAATTTAGTCAGCGCTGACAAGTTGTCAGCGCTGACAATTTCAGCAAAATCCTTGGTTTTGATTGGCTGGAATGCTCTGGTCACTGACTGTTACTATGGTGATTGTCAGAGACTGACAACTCGTCAGCGCTGACAACTTTCATGAAACGGTACCCAGATGTGCTGTAGTAGGACAGAAATGAGACAAGAAGGCACAGCAGACAGAGCAGTCTGGTAGGCCATACAGAAAGCGATGAAATAAGAGTTTCACTTCCGAGCAGAACAGAGAAAGGAGAGCCATACCAGAGATACAGGGGTAGCACAATCACTTGAAGTGCTATCAAAATTTAGAAGAAAAAAAGAAGATGAAAACTGACAACAAGATGGTCCAATGCTACAGAAAGCAGATAAAGACAACTTACTCACTGTACATTGTAGACACCCCCCCCCCAAAAAAAAAGAAGATCAATCACCATACAGTCACCTGTTTAATATTGCCTATTCATATGTAGGATACATCTAAGTTACACATAGTCTGTATGTCCTCTGTAATATCTTTATAGACAGCATGATACTGGTTCATTGATAGTTCTGCCAAACAGCACTCTCAGTACATACAATTGTCAGCCTACAGTTTTTTAGCTTTCAATACTGTAAAAGTGGAAAGGTTAGCATGCCTGTACAGTGTCGGGGCAATTGTTAATGGGCCATTAACAGTCGCCCCGACACTGTACAGGCATGCTAACCTGGAAACATTGAACTGCACATTACTTGAATATGAGACCATTCTGAAGCAAATAATTTTCACACAACAACAGATATATAATGTACTCTTAAATGAATCCCACAAGGATTGGAACAATCATCCCCCAGCACTCCCACTGATTCCCACTGATTCCTACTGATCAGTTACTAGCCATCCCCTTTAACAATAAATTAGCAGACTCTACCGGAATACAACCTAACTTCAGACTATCTACAACCAGAATGAGAGTCTCATTTCAGATACTTATCCGATTGGAGGAAAGTGATTTGTTGATTTGTGCCGAGAAAGCTGAAGACAAAGTGAGTGTGTTTAGGTATTCACTGTGAAGTTGTACACTAACCAATGACTGATGAGCTGTGCACTCAACTACCAATCTTCCCCTACTGTACTTCTTCTGGGTACAAATCTGTCACCTCAATTTCTGAAGATTCCTCTAGATATCATTCAGTTTTTTGTTTCCCAGTGTGTTTTAGCACTGGGGGATGGACCACTTCTTCACCAGGTTTTGCACCCTGCTCTTTGCAATGAATGAATGAAGCGGGATCTTTTACGAGCGCGGGGTTTGTGACTCTTACGCTCACACAGGACTTCCATTTTATGTCCTATCTGAGGATCAGAGCGTTTTGCCTCTTGCTAGAGGGGACGCATGATAACAAGTTAAACATCGCTCATACTCAGCAAGGTCCACTGAGATGATCTGTGGTGGTCAGCCTCGAAATCGAGCCATTTTTTTTATCACAAGGGCCAGGCAGAAAGCTACTAACTGTGCCACCTTGTAGCCTTTCAATACAATGGCTTTAAGTTTTAATTACCGAGGTCTAGACCATATAGTTAGATACCGTAACTAGTTTTACAATTGGTATACTTATCAATAGGGTGTCTGTAGCATTTTTCCAACATTTGAAATTCTATAAAAGGTGGATTATAAACTATTTCATATGAAAGAAAAATATGTCATTAGCATATATTTCAAATTTCATGTCAAAATAATTATTCTATCTCGAGAAATTCAACTTTCAAATCACTGCAATATTACAACTTTTTTTAGACCAGCACGCACGAAAATGTGTCCAAATCATGTTTGCAAACAAGGCCGATAAGTAGCATTCGCGTGCAGATCGCCAGCGACCGGTTAATGAGCGTACAGCGGATTGCTAAAACGCGTAACCAGCGCAGAAGCCACTCCCCCTCGTGTCGTCATAATACATGTTGTGCGTAGATACAGCGCTCAGCGTTATGAATGAATACGTAGCGCATGCATTCCGGCCCAGCCAACATCGGCGGACGAGCTAGCGAGCGTGCATTTGAGTGTATTATTGTACTACCTACACACTGTACACACACGCTATATGCGCTACACTACGTACGTGTGTACACACGTACGTACACATCTAGCTGGCTACTGAATGCGACGACTACATAACACGTCGATGCTGTCGAGATCTATGGCAGTTCATGTGAAAATGTTATATGGCTATTTAGCCATGAATTGGTGCCACTTTACCACCATTCGTGGCATGAAGAGTATAGCTTCTAAAATCGTTGTTTGCCCTTTTTTGTCGATTGGAAGTTCAGTCGTAAAAATCGGTATTTGTACCTACCTTCCACCGCGGTACCGCTTCACAATTGACTTGCCTGATATGGTGCGTTGTGTAGCCTAGGCCTATCTGATGTGCTGCATATAAAGATCGCGAGAAAGACTGTAACTTGTGCATCGTTAGTGCACTTTTCTATTGAAGGGCAATTCCGCGGTTAGTAACGTTACATTTGAACAAATTTAGATATTTGTTTTTACTACTAAATTACCATTTATTCATTTCAAGCCAAAATTATGTCAAAAACATGTTCATCATTCCCAGGTTTATGATACAGAAAAGAATGAATACAATCCAAGAAATATTAGAATTGCTATGGCAACTTAAAGGGCTGGTTAGTAACGTTACGAAAAAAGGACATGACAAAAAAATCAATGTCTTGTAACAAAAAGTGTGCAAAAATTCAAGTTACTTCAAACAGAGTGTTGCATTAATTTCAATTATTGCATCATGACAAATGTTCACACAATGTTTTTTAGCAGTTCGACCAATAATTTCTTAGCTAGACCCCCAAAAGCATGGTTAGTAACGTTACGGTTAGTAACGTTACATTTGTCCGGAGTAATTCCGCAGGTCATTTCACCCTTTTGTAATTGACAAAATGTCACATGACTTCTGGAGTATTTAAATGTATTTATCTATTACCCTTTAGCAAAACTTTGAGGAAAAAATTTCAAAGGAACCCACTGTAATTTGCATTTAAGTGAATTTCATCATCCCCAGTCCCACATGTACATTTTAAATGATGGTTTTAGATCTCGCGAAATCAATCAATACGAAAGATAAAATCTACTGAATTTGAAAGACCTTAATGATTGATGAACATCCATGGCATTAGTTGATACCTAGATTAAAGAGTAAGATAAAGAGGCACATTTCTTATATCCATGTCATGTCCACCTAACTGCGGAATTGCCCTGAAGTATTTAAAAAAATAAATATGACTCTACATGGTCATTCGTTTGGATTGCTTCAGAACTCATACATTGTAGGCCTGTTATGATCATTATCAATCCAGTAATAGTACATGTACTTGAAACTGATGCGCCAGGTGGTTTACGAGCGTGTTACATACATGCACATTGTGAATGCTGGGCAATCGTAACCCCATAGAACTCAGTGCTGTAGAACTATCGCAAGCGAAGCGACGTGACAGCTAGCTAGCTAGCTCAGTCTGTTTTCAGTGGCACGGGTGTGCGCACGTACTCGTAAGTAGACACACACACACACAGCGATCTAGCGAACTACATTGTATGTAGCTACGTAGCTACCTTGCGACGGTAGACACACTGCTGACCTACACGTGTAGGTCCGTGAGATACACACACACACACACACACAGCGCGCGAGCTAGCTCCATGCGCGCCATGTACATGTGGGGGCAAATGCGTGTAGATTTACATATGTATGAGCGTATTTGCTCGGACATTACTATGGTTGTTGCATACGAAGCCACGCCTAACACGTTCGCTGAGATCAAAAAGTTATTGCAAGGGGTATCTTCTAGGCAATATCCCCGGTCCAAGACGTGGAGCTAGCGAAAAACCGACCTCACCATCGGATTCAGCACATCCTAAACTACTCGCATGCCACACGCTGGTACAAGTAGCGAAGCAGACGCCGAGATATCGAGATAGGTGTGATTCTAACGACATTTACACCAATTTATCGTCGGAGTCATGTACCAGCGCTTTGATAGATTATGGAGCAAAACTTCCTCTTTCATATGATACCAAATTTGTTAGGATTCGATAGCGGCATGGACCGGGGATTTTGCAATAAATGCGATTTTTTAGCACAAAACGCGGGGTCAAAACAGCGTAGGCGCGCGACTCCATTGTGTTCTATGGGGCTTGCGTGTTGTAAGATAGGGGCGCGTTTTGTCCGAAGGTTGGCAGTGCGCGATCAGACACCCTATTATTAAAAACACATGCCAATCAAATAAATAGCAGTATACAACCACTCGCATACATGTGTCTTTACCATCTAGCCACACTTGTGTGGTTGTATCCATAGTCCAAGTGGCCAGATACAGCCACACGTGTGTGACGAGACTGTATTATATCCACATGTTTACATCGAGGAAAAAAGGAAACTAGATACTGTATGTAGACACCTCAACATTCAACGTGCATCACGCACAACCTCGTGAAGCAATAAAAATAACCTCATTTAACCAGCCTTGCATTTATCGTACCTTTGTCATATTTTACTTTATTTTCCTACAGTGTTTTCACTCCAATCTCATCATCTTTGACTTAGGATAGATTTGAAATGAAAAGCTATATTATTTGGAGGACTTGCAATTGATTAGGATTATCACATCGCAATCATGGAGTTCTGGGTTATCGTGATACATATTGGGACTTTGGCCGTACACAACATGTAACCATTAGAAGAACATGTGCATATTGAAGTGCATGCATAACCTAGCCAAATATTTTAAATCATAGTGCTTGCTTGTACGACTCTCCATGTACACGTACAGCAGCATGCACAAAACACATGGTAGCACTACATTAGCTGGTCGCCGCCGCCGCCGACTGTGAAATCAGAATGGAGCAAACCAGGGGCCCTAGAGTAGAAAGTAAGAGCTTCGAGAATCTTGCAGTTAAAAAGATGAAGGTTTGTGACAAGACCAAAAAAAAAAAAGAGAAAAGAGCGAGAAAGGACAATGTTTAATACTGTGGATGACGTATAAACCAAAGTTATCTACTAAATAAGAAAAATTAACCTTTTTTATTGTAGAGTACTAAACTAGACTATAAGTATAGAACCAAATAATTTAGATTCTGTAGACTAGATTTTACTAGACTTTAATGTAAACATCAATATTTTCGCAAGATTAATTTTTCGCATTGAGCGGCTCCCCAGAAGTAGACTCAAGTGCAAAAAACACAAATTCCAAATAATGTAGAACCTGACAACGGGCCTAGGCCTACCCTGAAAATGTCTGCGTTAAACTTAAATTGCATTTGGTGCATGTTGATCAGTTGATGTGGCTGTACGCATGTGCATCCATGTAGCTGTATCAAGTGACTTGGCCAATGAATATAACCACATAACATGCATGTGGCTGGATTCAGAGCTACCAAGTCTCATGCATTCTGCGTGAGACTCAAGCATCTAGGGTCCGTCTCACGATCTCACGCATGGCGCCCATTATTCTCACGCATCGGGCGATGTCTGCAACTTGGGCCTATATGATAATGAGCATAGCTCAAGGGATTAAAGTGATAGTTGCAATTGAAGGTATCCCGTTTGTCTTTCAGAATAAGTGAAAAATATAGTCACTTAAGTATGCACATGATCGCACCATCAAGAGCTAAAAATTGAAAAAGCTCCCTAACGCCCTACGGGCCGTGGGAGGGGGGAAAACCCTTCCAACACCCTGGCTCGCGCGCACATTCGCGCGCCGAGATGCCGAGTCATGAAAATCTCACTCATAAAAATTTTTTGAAGTTGGCATCCCTGCTGGCTTGTAAAGATTGCAGATTAGTATAGGTTCTAGACTTCTACACGGCCTAAATTAAATAGGTAAAAAGTGCACCGGAAACGGTAGTAGTCCCACACGTATATATACGTGTAGGCTACTGCTGCAGGAAAAATTACACCATTTCTTTAGTTGTTACTAGAATATCCTACATTACTTTCAGTCACCCTGTATTGCTGTAGTTTATCACTACGCTCCTCAACAAGCATACGCATGGAAGACTTTTTTAATGTAAAATTTAGAGTGAATATTATACATACACTTCGAGGATCCGATCTCCTTTCATTATCCCAGCTCGCTCCGCTGCCCCTCCTTCCAAGACGGCGCTTACGTGTTGCAGTGGTGCGTAGAGTTCGCCATTGATCGACTTCAACTGACCCCCTTCACTCACTTGGCCCCGAACGTTGAATCCGAAGCCTGTCTCGCTCTTACAAATGGTCACAACTCGAGGAGTGTTGTAGATATCCGAAGGACTGCTTTTATCCGTCGGCTCGTCATCCGCCATGGTTGTCCACGTTTGTAAAGAATTTCGTAGTTAATTCATCAGCTTCAAAGGTCTTCTAAAAGTCAGTTTGCACTGATAGTGATATAAACCTGGAACCACCTCCTCCGTCGAAGTGCGTAGAAGACGTGTATTGGATATAGCGCTGCAATGCATTCTACCACGGCCATGCCATTATGCCGTTCGTAACTCTCCGTTTCTCTAGCTCTAGCTCGAACCGGTGCGTAGTAGTGCGTGCAGTGCAGGCTCCGCCGCTTTGCGCGCGGCATATACAGCAGCGAGGATTGCGACGAAGAACCTGCGGTCGATCGAAAGCACTGCATGTGTTTATGTGTGTATTGCATGAGCTAGCTGTGCTCGCGCAGCGCGGACTCTTTGCGTTGCGCATCAGCATCTGACCCTGAAAGCTGAGATTTAGATACAAGACCTTTTGTACAGTTGTCTTCAAAGTGAATCAGACTTGATATTCAGGAAAATTCAACAATAGAAAACGTTACTTGTCAAGCATTGAGGTTTGAGGAGTAGACTTTGAAGCATACGTGCTGAATATCCGAGGCAAATTCAGAATATGGAAAATTATGCAATGTTAACTACAAATCTTGGGACATTCTTTTCAATAAGCTTTGTGCTCTTCGTATTTGAGAAAAATCAAACTTGTTCTTTTTTATCGGTTTTGATGTATTGGCTTTGTCACGATTACATGTAACAGATTTCAACACATACATTAGGCCTATATACTGTATATCTGTATATCTGTATCTGTATGCTGGAGACATTTATCATCGGGAGAATGAAAAGAAAGGAGTTTGGGTGAGCAAAGATTTTCAAGGAAGAGATACTGAATGGAAAAAGAAGTGAAAGGTGGGGATGATTAAAAACAAATGAAAGAAAAAACAAACGATGAGGATCACGATGGAGAAATTTGACTGTACACATTATACATATTAAAGGGATGGTACAGTATTGGTGAAGATGAGAATTGGGCTTTTAACTCTTTGCGAGATACTAGTACCAAGAAAACACTTATGAAATAGTACAGATCATACCATTTTAAGAGGAATTCAGAGTTTATTTGATGAAAATTGGGTTTGGAATGACTGAAACATCCAAAAACAATGCAAAACAAAGCGATTGTAATAAAAGGTAGGTCCCACACTTTATTAGAATCGCTCTGTTTTGGATATCTCAGCCATTTCAAAACCAATTTTCATCAAATAAACATTGAATTCCTCATTGAATTACATGCTCTTTCATATTTCATATGAGGTTTCTCATTATCTCACCAAAAAATGTTAGAAACCTGAAATTAGGTCTCAACCAAAACTATACGATCCCTTTCATGTCGGAATTCACAATGAGAGGGGTAAAAGATAAAGGTAATAAACAATAAAAATGTAGAAGGTAAGCACAGGTGTAATAAGATTGGGAGGAAGAGGTAGGACAAAGTGAGTAAAAAAAAAGATAGAGGAAAGCTAGAGCAACCTGACTGTTCTGCCCAATCACTTTGGCTTCTAAATGTTTTCACAATATCTGTCACAAGACCTTGGCCTTTCACACACATTTTCATAATTATAAGTTTATTGATCCTGACCACTGGACCTCAACTCTTTCTGCACAAACAAAAATGTTCAAATTTCTATCCAGTCATAGGCCCACACCACATATAATATCATTATTGGACTTATACAAAATGGAAATCACGGCCAAGCATTAACATATCAGCTGAACATTTGAAACCTGTCAACATGACATTTGACCTCCTATCCCTGTCATTTCAGGCAATTGATTGTTATTCTGTTGATTTTATTTCTGTGCAAATGCTATCAAATATTTTCAATTGTTTTTCCTAACAAAAGATATGGCCCGAGAATTTCATTTTTAACCTATTAAAGTGCGATGACCCTTGACCATGGACCCATCACCCATTTCAAATTCCAATGTTAGTACCGTAATGGTTGATTTTTTTCTAACCTGTCCAACTACTTACAACATCACTTGGTATTTACAGATACAATCATGACAGGAAATTATGTTTGTTTGTTTTTTTGTTTGTTTTTGTTTTTTAAACAGTACAGTGATCTTTGACCTGTACCTTTAATGCATAGACCCTTTACTCCCCCCCCCCCCCCCCCCCGCCTTCTTCTAATTCATATCAGGAAAGGAGAGTCCTAGAGGAAGTTACAGCTGAAATTTGCCATATTTAGCTTGAATTCAGTGACTTTTGAACTCTGACCTTGAGGGATTTGGCCTGAATCTTTGCAGCACATCTTGTTTTAATCATGTAGCATATTTTATGTTAAAGGTTCAGTTTACCTTTGGGAGCAGTGATTTTAAAAATGTGCAAGATATCACATTTGATGCATATGTGTAGGTCTGTTGTACCACAAAACATCCTACCATATACAATTTTCGCGATAAAGCCTAAAATATGAGGAGATATAAGTATTTTTCTTAATAAACCGTAACTGTATACAGTTTAGTCTGGAAGCATTTTTATTATAACTACTGTTCACATTTTGTATATTTATTGATTTTACTGATTCAAATTTTTACAGTGGTTGTTTCTATCCCTAACTCACATTTTAGAACTATTTTAAAGCACAAATGGTGGGTTTTTGTTTCATCTGCAAATGGTAAATTATGCCTTTAACACTGTGTATACCTGGTATACATACAGGTAGGTACAGCTTGTAGGTAGGTATGGGCGTGGGTACGTAGGTAGATAGATAGGTGGGTAGGTAGGTAGATTAGTAATTGGATGAAAGGATGGATAGACAGAAATTTGTGTATACATGTAGCTACATAGACATAAATATAGAAAAATAGATGATGGAGAAAAAAATGAATTATGTTATTATTCAGGAACCACCATTTGTGAATGCTAAAATATACAATACATGTACTGTACACTTGTAGTTCTCAGAAGGGCTCAAAATTCATCTTCCATCTGAAATTTGCTTACATTGCATTGAAACGGTCTACCAAGAAACTTGTCAGACTGATGCAATTTGCCAGGATAATGAGTTGATTTGGAGTATTTTGCAATCTGAAGGTTAAAGGGACTGTACAGTACTGGTTGAGGTGAGGATTCAGTTTGTAACGTTTTGTGAGATATTTAGAAACCACTCTGAAATGTTAAAGAACATACAATTCCAAAGGGAATCAAAGGTTCATTTGATGAAAATCGGTTATGAAATGGCCGAGATATCTAAAAACAAATTAAAACACAGAGATCCTAATAAAAGTCGTGGCCTGTCAATTTTATTAGGATCGCTTTTATGGATATCTCAGCTATTCAAGACCAATTTTCATCATAAACGTTGAATCCTTCTTGAAATTACAAGCTCTTTCATATTTCATAAGAGATTTCTCATTATCTCACCAAAAAATGTTATAAACCTGAATCCTCACCTCAACCAGTACTGTGCAGTCCCATTGAAATGATTTTGATCATACGCAAATGACTATTATTCCAGAAGCACCTCAGTACCCAACGGTATTCAGTAGTGGGTAGGTAGAACATTTTGTGATGATCGATCATGCCCTAGCAATTGTATTTTTCAGCAGGCTGCATGCAATTAACTCTAGCGGGGAAGACCAGTGGATGCACTGCTGTGGCAGATGTGGCCAGATTTGTTGATTATTGATAATCAATAATACAATAAACTTAAGTGCAACCATAATCGAGTAAGCTCTGACACTGTCATACTTTGGGTGAAACTTTTTAGTTGATACAATATGTATTTTGCCTTTTTATTTATTGCCTAAACTGAAATTGTGCTATTATGGTGTTCTTTCACACATTTCTGGTGCATATACACTTTGTAGGTGTACATTTTGGAGAAAAACTGACAGTTCTGCAGGCATATGAGAACTATGTTTTTCCCTTCAACTTGGGCTTACAGATTATACACGACACAAAAGAATTGCACTCCACAGCAAAAATTGGTAACGTACAACTATGTTGAATATAATATTGCTTTGGTACAATAATCAAATTCACATATATTCAAAGAGTAGTATGCAATAAATCTAGTGCTCCTCATCAAATACTGAGAAAGCATTACTCATAGCACAACCAATTTGGGGGGGGGGGGGGCAATATGCACACATTACCCATTCTGTGTCCTCATTGCTAGGCAATAACAACTCTGCCATAATTTCATACGACAAATGAAATATCAGCCTTTATGATTTTATCTCAAAAAGGAAGCTCAGTGGAAGACATGGGGGTAATGACATAATCATCTCATCAAGATTGTGACCAATACCTCCAATTCTAAAAAAATAAAAAAAAAAATATGTGGAACTTCATGCATTCCCAAACTTTCTCTTCCACATGGAACCTCGATAACTGCCACCGTTCTACTTCACTTGTAACGTAATTCAACAAGATTGTATTACTGCTTGAGATCCGACTGTATTGCTACATTGTTTTTGGCACAATAACTTTGTGAAATAATTACTACAAGGCATCGGCCTCAAATGAGGAGGGGAGGACTCCAGCCAACCAGCCATTCGCTGGTACATCTATGTTAACCTTCACCACATTCAGACTAGGTTCTGCTTCCAAAACCATAGTGTGGATGCTCAAGGGGATTTTCTCCTGGTGTCCCTACTCAAACTTTTCAAGTCCAGGGGGACAAATTTTGATCTTGGGCTTGTAGCTGATAACTCCCAGCACATGCTTGAACTCTGATGTCAAATAGCAGGGCGTGCCACTTCAGAACTATGCACGGTCCAAAGTGCGATTGTCCAAGCGGCTCAGGGACAGTTGATAGTAGTGTGAAAGGTTAGTCGTTAGAAAGATAAAATCTCTTCTGACTGTCCCAAGATGCAGGACCTAGTCTGAACACAGGATAAGTAGCACTACAGAATACATTCCACAGGTAATCGGGTTGTATCATTTCATGCACCTCGATAGAGAGGAGTGTTGATAAAATTGTCCTGCTCAAGGACGCAAAAGGAAATAGCAGAATTCCTGATCTGTTCACTATTCTGTTGAAAATATGCCTGCACTTCTAAGAAAGTGCGGTATGGTTTGGACCCACACGTCCAGACCTCGTGAAAGATCACAACTTTGGGGTTCACACTCACAGAAAAAAAAAAGAATGTGATGTTTGGGAGTATGCGTGAACATGCCTGATGCTGCCACTCAAAAGGAACAGCTTAGATGCTTCATAGAGAACAAAGGCCGCATTCGAGCGCTCAAAAGCAAACCAAGGTAGACCAATCCAATGTGTACTGCACCATACTATTTCAGATTTGGAGCATTTGAGTGCTCAGTGCAGAAAACGTACCTCATGAGTTATTTTCAGAGGGGGGTCACATGTTTTGCAGCAACTGGATCAGCGCATCTGGTATACTTCCACTACTTGAACAAGTCAAAAACAGAGAAAATCAACTCTTTGCATTATGACGTATGTGTGCATTACGCACATTTTTTTCTCATGCCAACTTCTGGTACGGTTATGGTATGCTTTTGGAGCACTTCAGGAGGTGGTCTCCTCTTGGCTTGGTGTAGTAGGGTACGATACACTTTAGGAGCGCTGGCATGGGTATGGTACAGCGGTACGCTCTAGGAGAGCACTCCCATACACCCAACGAGGACCAAAGTACAGTCACCACCTATAGCAGCCATTTGTTGTATGTGGAAACTAATACTCTCCTCGAGAGAAATTAGGTATTGAAGACCTTGTGCATAGCGGTCACCTGTCTAGTGTGGCCAGTGGCAACAAAGGTCATCTCCTGAAGGCAATATATCACTATACATGAGCAGGACTCACATCACTGGTGTAAAAACTGTGACCTTACTTGATTATACTCATTTTACAGTGAGTAAAGAAAGGGTACTATGTCATAACTGATTTTGAGGGCTCCCCCCCCCCCCCCCCCCCCCCCACACACACACCTTAAACTCTACTGTATATTCAAATCCATTTAGATAAGCAGACATAACACATGCACGGAGAACATGCAAGTTACAGTAAAGTCAAAAAAGTTTCAAAGCAAATTGGATGAGGGGATGTCACCATCTTACTTGCCTCTCATAGACCTTTGCGAATTTTTCCGTACTTGTAATGCTTGAAAAACGTCATTAGCATTGTATCATTCTAGAGTTGTCATGATTCATCATGACTCCTCTTGACCAGAGTGTCTTAATAATCTATAAATTCTCGAATTTATAGGTTGATTATGAATCAAACAAAAATTAACAACAATTTCTGTAACATCTTTGATATTGCAGACCAAATCAGAGAGTTGAGAGATAAGGACATTGTAGCAGTCTACACATGTAATTTGATTACACATTTGTAGCTAACATCACTCTCTTGTGATAACTTGGGCACATTAAACTTCCACATCCATATTCTTAATTCAACTGTAACAAGAATTTGAACTCTTCTGAGTGTGTGAGTTTGTTCCTTTCATAGAGTCAAATGGAATATGGTGTTGGGGTTTCCACTTCTGTTGAGAAGAGTTGTTGTCCCATTGAATGTTGACATACACCACTGCAGGTCAGGTGTATTCGGAAGAGAGTTCTCTGCAGGGGCAGATCCAGGAATTCCGTAAAGGGGAGGCGCCTTTACAAAATTAAAGGGGGTGCATGCCCCCTTTTTTCTTTCGTTTTAACAAAAAATAAAGAGGAGGCGTGCACCCGGTGCGCCCCCTCTGGATCCGCCACTGCTCTGGTTGTAGAGCACCAAAATCTTTGGGGCCCCTGTGGCTTGTCTCACGGGTGGTCCCACACCTTCATCCACCGCTCCCCTGCTGCAAACTCCGGGTAGTGACGTAGAGTATTGAGGCAACCTGCGGCAGAGAAACGGAGAAACGACGCCATGTGAAAGACTTCTTCGTTCTCATTCCCTCTCCTCCCTTCTCAGACAGACAGACAGACAGACAGACATACATACACACATACAGACAGACGGACAGAGTATCAAATCATAAAACACAATGGCCCAGGCATAATTATTATCAAGTGTAAAGTTGTCAGCACAGAGCTCACAACCAGCAGCTTTCATGAGTGGAAACTTGTATAATTCAGAGTCAAAGAGTAGGAAATAGTGGTAAATAAGCACATTTTTTTTACATGCATTTGCTATGAATTCCATAGTCTTAATACAATGAACATGAAATCCTAAGTAAGAATTGCAGATGTTGAAGTGCACCCAAACTTCGTTCAATGTTTTCACTAGCCAGGTCGGTGGCATGTTTGATACACAGGTGCAATATAACACCCTGGTATTAAAGGGTGGTATATTTTCTCAGCATCATTACCTTTCAGTTCCAACTTCAGAGCACCAGGGACGATTTCTTCATGACTGTGTATGAACAACTCAATCAGCCAGGCTATCATCTGGAGACGCACAAACAAAGGGTTGCAGGTTAAATACGATAATGACGAAGCCATTTCTATGATTATCAATAAAGTGAATTGAATTAAATTGAATGGAATTAGTAATTTCATGACATGGGTATCACTGTAATCATGTCCATAAAGAATGACACAGAGGAGGTACAGCAATTGTACAAGTAAGCAGGACTTTCAAGCAACATCAAATTAGTCAAAATCCCCTGAATCTTAACTAAATTTTGTAAATAAAGCCATGTCCCCCCCAAAATACAACAAAATGGAAACACATCATACAAATGTTAATGCACACTTATGACAATACCTAATCACTGTCATTATGAGGTTTGACAGCGCACTGAAAATGAGCCTAGTTGAAAAAAAAAAATGAATAGAGGTGCCGCATCATTGTCCACTGATAAAGCACATGACAACAATGTTGTACAGTGAACTCCCATTCTAACGAAGTCCTCGGGAACGGAAGTTTTCTTTCATTATATCAAAATTTTGTTATAAGCGAACAAATAAACAACGAAAGACATACAGCCGATTATGTTGTAGCCTGAATTCTTACTTCTTGTAAACCAGAATTTCGTTATAACTGGGTTCATTATGACAGGAGTGCACTGTATACAATCCACATACTTCACAATATTACATGGAATAAAGACCCTATCGCATTGGAATTCATGGACTGGGAAGGCTGGCCCTGTTCAGACAAGTTGACGATTTGTGTACAGCTTTACCACTGATCTCTATGTAAGTACCCACAAAGCCGCAGAGTCTTACGTGGAGTCGCCAGTTACCAATGAGCAAATGCGTCAATGCACATATTCGCTGACTGGTGTTGTTCATGGTTTTCATATGTACCCTGGTGGGTAGCGAATGACTTGGACCACCGATAAATCTCCATGATACTGGTTCTTTAAAAAAATGACCACATAAAGACATCATCTCAGGTCTTTGTCTAATGAGTAAGGGGATGGAGCCTTCTCTTCAGTTGTGCCATGTCTGTGAAACTCTCTACCAATCCCACTTTGGAATGGTAACAACCTTGATAACTTCAAATCTGAACTGAAGACCTATTTTTTCAAGCAACTTTGTGAAAGATGTGTGACACATTGTGGGAGCCGGGCGCCTTTGAATGTTTCTACAGATAAATGATGTTTCTACAGATAAATGCTGTTTCACCATCATCATCATCATCACCATCATCACCATCATCACCACCATCACCACCATCACCACCATCACCATCATCACCATCATCACCATCATTACCATCATCACCATCACCATCATCACCACCATCACCATCATCATCATCATCATCTTTGTCCAAGGCAGCAAAGCCACAGAGCAAGAGTGAAGATTCAACCGCACATGACCCTCACCTTGTCTCTCATGCCTGTCCACCAAGACTGACCCATGAGTCTGTCTAGTGCCTCGGGCAGCAGTATCTGGGCTTCTCTTGCCAGCTCTCTTCCGACCTCCCCCCACGCCAGTGGACCGGCCCCGGCGGTGCTGGCTAGCCACCAGTCGGGCATCTCGCGCAACTCGCCCAAGCTGGAGTCGTCCTCCCTGCTTTCGTCCAGGCCCCCCGTTGGTTGGTCGGCCACCTGAGATCCGGTCTCGTAGTGACGAGGGTGTGGCCCAAAGAGGACGGGGAAGCACCGTGACGACAATGATGTCACAGCAATGGCAAAGACATCAAACAGGTACTGAATGTTCTTGAAAGTGGGAGAAATGAAATACAGCTGTAAGACAAAATATAGCTCTAGAGTTATTGTGAAAAGTTGTTATGAAGCTCATATCTAATGCACCTTGCTTTACTTTTTTATAACTCTAGTGCATTCGCATGATTTGTTTGTTTGTTTGTTTGTCACAGTACTGGGTCAAGAGTTTGATCCAGACCTCACCACACACAAATTCCTTGAGCATCATGTCAATCTCCAACCACCACTAGTCCATCCAACTGCAGTCTGGCATCTGGCCAGAGCCAGGAACAAACCTTCGATAGGCCGGTGTGCAAGGGAGTCACATAGACCTTACTCACCTTGTACTATGGAAACCACAATCAGTAAGAGGTCAGCCTACTAGGTGCAGTATATTAGAACTTATGAATAATGTAGTTCCTGAAGGACTCGGCAATAAGATTTTCAATTCACCTCCTCTATGTTGCATTCTGATAAACAGAATTTGGTATGCTATTGTACAGAGAAACCTTGTTAAAATGAAGTCACTGGGACCACTGATCTTACCTTGTTATAACCAGTACCTCCTCATATTATAAAGCACACTGAAAAAGAGACTAGCTAAATACAATACAGTGAAACCCCGTTATAACGAGTTCGGTCATAACGAGGAACCGCTTATAACGAGGTGATCGCGTCGGCCCCATTTTCCTTTGCGTGTAAACCTATGGCAGAACGAATCGGTTATAACGAGTTCGGTTATAACGAGGACAATTTCGGTGCATCATGATAAAGAAAAACATAAGCAATTTGATCAGATATAACGAGGTTCCATTTCTTGACATGCCGCTTTCAAACACACAACAAGCGAAACATTGAAAACCAAATTCACGCTATCCATATTTCTTTCCCATTTAGCAAAGTACTGTTCCTTCCATGTTTTCTTCCAATCCACGTGATAAGACACAGGAATACCTTCCGAAGTTTCGACTAAGTTATCGAATATTATCATTTCATTTCCTTTTTTTTTCATGTAGCGACACTAGTGACCAAAAATGGACATATGGAATGCGTGTGTAACTCATCATTATATACTTTCCATTTTTCGTTCCGAATTACACGTGTTTTGCTGGTTAGTAAATACAAGTGTGTTTAAAGCCGAAATTAATGAAATCATCGCGATCCCGCCGGGTGACAGTAGCGTAAAAATAGTTGAATAACACATATTAATCTACATTTGTACTTCAATCGTTATTCAGAAAAAGAAACAAACGCATTCAACGGTTTGAATAGATCTGGGTTTGTTCATTATCATTTAACAAATGACGATGAAAATATGATTGTGTATGATTAAAGCCGAAATAATTAATGAAATCAACGCGATCCCGCCGGATGACATTAGCGTAAATATAGTTGAATAACGCATGTTAATCTACTTGAGTCGGCGTTCAGAAAAAGAAACAAACACACTCAACGGTTTGAATAGATCTGGGTTTGTTCATTATCATTCAATACTGCATTTCAGAACGAAGATTTTTCTTTCTTTCAGAATGGTCTACGAGGTACAGATTTGCGTAAAAAGGATCACAACCTTCCAAATTCCCTGTCGCATAATTTTCAAGAACGGACGTACAAAACGCGAAGAGATTTTCCGAAGAAAATAATGAACGCATTTTTAATCCCTTCGGGCACAACGATCATACATTGTATAAGATTACAGCTGAAATGATTCATGAAATATCGCATTCCCGCTGGGCACCAACAGCGTAAAATACCTCGAAAGTTACGGTTAAGAACGCATGTATGTTACTCTATTTGCGCTGGTGTTTAGAAAAAACGTAACAAACACATTTTATACCATATGATTTTGTTCATTAATCATTTTACACTGTATTTCACAAATGAAAAATAAACTTTCAGAATGGTTCAATACAAGAGGAAGAATATAATGTGCAACTATTATGTGAAGAGATTTTTGGAAGAAAAATAACGAATTAACGCATTTTCACCCCTACTTTTTCCGTCTTTTTTGAATCAATTCACAAATAATTTCCCTTTATTCTCTCAATAATAATGATCCATAATAAAATTGTGTAAAAACAAAGGATGTTCTTAAGTTTGATTGATGGGTATATGATGTAATGCTTATGTTTTTCTTTGTTTTTGATGTGTACGGTTATAACGAGGTACCGGTTATAACGAGGTAATATCGCCGGTCCCACAGACCTCGTTATAACGGGGTTTCACTGTACTGGGAAAAACAAATTTACCTCATTAAAAGCAGTACCCCTTACGCAAGCTCGTTATAACAGGGTTTCCCTGAACTAAATTATATTGTAACATTTTTACACTCTGCAAATTGAACACATTTTGAAGATGTTTACGTGCTGGATGGCCTGTGCAGACTCAAGGCATGACTTTGATCTTTGACCCTTGACCCTCACCTCGCAATGCTCTTGTGGGGAGGCGCTGTCCGGAAGGTCCTCGCTGAGTGCCAGGGCCTTGAGACGGAGCATGACTAGCTGGAGGAACTGGGCCTTCTCCTCATCGGGGAAGACTGAGGGGCGGCTGAGACCAGCCAGGAGGAACCACAGCACCCCGTTCCTCTCACTCTCCGACTCAGATCTCATGGCTCCATCTGTATGGAAGAGTGGAGTGTTTACACATAGATTACATCATGAAATGGGCTCAGGAACATAGCCAATCAAAAGCATTGCTACGAGTCACATGTGTGATCTTTATTTTTTATGCTAATAATGCACAGGAGTGCAAAAAGCGCACAACAAAGAAGCAAAATGCTCTCGAAGTAGAAAACCACTCTGAGAGCGCAGACCTCCACCAAGCAACTAATTTCTGCCACTGACCTCGCTCTTCCACACAGATCAGTGACTTCTGCACATACATGCATGCTGAAAATCGCCCAGTTACCCAATATAGAAGCCTTTTGTTTGTGTCATCAGCTTCCAGCTGCATGGTGCCTCGCCCAAGCAGAGCACGCACTTTAATGCGCATGTGCAAACCTCAAATACGCGCAGCTTAAACTCCCAAGTTCAGTGACCCTATTTGCCAACAGATTAAAAATCAAAAAATTAATAAAAATTCTAGGATCACTCCCAAAATTTAGCCATCTATTCCTTGTGTCATTATCAATCTTTCCTGTAAAGTTTCATCCAAATCCGTTCAAACCTTTTGGAGTTATCTTGCACACAGACTAACAAACAAACAAACAAACTACTGTAAAACATGATATATTCGCGGCATGAAATTTTCGCGAATTGGAGCCGACAGCCTTTTTCGTGGCATGAAATTTTCGCGAATTACTACTGGCGTTCAATGCATTTAGTGTAGACCAAAACTTTCGCGTGCATTTTAATTTCGCGAATTCCGGCGCTCGCGAAATTCGCGAAATTAAAATGCACGTGAAAATTCCTCGTTTTACAGTATCTCCAGCAAAAACATTACTTCCTTGGCGGACGTAACAAGTTTGTGTACGCCAGCTCCTTGGGATGACACTGTCTAAGCAATTCATGAACCCTTATGACACAGGATTTTTGAAATATGCTTATTATTCCCCTAGCACCATCCCAACTTCTACGAGGGCCACCACTACTTCTGTCTAAGAATAAAGTTATCTCAACGCAATATGAAATGGTCGTAATTCATCTGTGCAATAAGAAGACTATCTTGAAAAAAATTTGCAGATTTGAGCCTCAGGGGCCATGTCCCTATTGCCCCCATGAGGACCACCTATATAGTATTCAATCTGAAAACTGCTCATTCCCTTTACTTCTGCTGAAGAGGGCAACAATTTGGATGTTGTATTTTCTGAAGAAGATGAAACTTGTTGTTTTGACAATTGACGGACAACCTACAAGACATGATTTAAAATGCTACATACCTGAGCCAATAGCTCAGTAGTCTAATCTTTGAAGAACATCATAAAATAATAAAAACTACTGAGAAAATAAAAGAGAAGATAAAACTAGAAATATTTGCGACAAAAAATTTTCATGACTTGCCACTGGCATTCAATGCATAGTGTAGAAAAGAAATTTTACATGCATTCTATTTTTTGCCAATCTTGGCTCCTTGCGAAATTCATGAAAATTTCATCCACTCGAAAATTTATGGCCTTACAGCGAGTATCCCACGGCAGATCAAGTAGTCTCTTGAACAGCATCACCTGAACTTACCAATGCAGTCAGTCACGAACCCCAGAGGCTGTTGTCCTTGCTTGATGAGGTGCGCCCTTACGAACGTGACCTTCAGGAGTCCAACCTACTTGGACAGTTAATAATTTAACTCTTGTTATGTTGCACAGATCAAAAAAATGATGCAATGAATGGAGCAGACCCACAGTGATTACTCTTTCAATGCCAAGCTCAGGTACACGAGTTGTTGGATGCTGTGCCAAGTTTGCATTCATTATTCAAATGTCACATGGACACAATGCTGTGTATATCTGATCAATAAAATGGACAGGGCGTGACATGATAGGCTGTTCCCTTTATGCAAGGTGTAGGATGTATGAAACAATCATACACACTACCAGTAGTTCAGTTGGCTCTACTTGGCGATATCAAATGCCATTTTAAGCAGTGGCTCAATAGGGTTTCCCTGCACTGCATGGAAGTAGAATTCAATGAGTCAAGTACTGTGGATGACATCTTTTCATGCACATTGTGTTTATGTTTGTTTTTGTGGGTTACAGCTCATTATTCCGAAGGTTCGTTATTCCGAAAGCTCTTTATTCCTAAGATTCGTTATTCCGAAGGTTTATTGTTCCTAATTTCATTTTTGGATTGACCAATCTTTGGAATAACGAACCTTCGGAATAACGCCACAAATTTTCGGATTAACGAACCCTTTTTCATTTTCGGATTAACGAACCTGTAGGTATAGGGAATTTGCGTGTTTCGGATTAACGACCCTTCGGAATAACGAACCTTCGGAATAACGAACAGCACCCGTTTCTGTGCAGCCTAGAAAGCATGGCATAGCCACCTTGAAGCAGTAGCTGCTGTTCTTTGATGCTATCTCATTCAATTTACTGAAGTAAGTCTCCTTTTTAACACAGAGAGGTTGATGCCAATGACATAAACTGCATGGTTGTAAATCATGGTTGCTATACTGTCCTACTGCATATGTGAAGATGAATGGAGGTACTTGTAAACTTGTTCATAGCTCCTCATCTCACTTCTTGGGTATCATGACAGCAGTGGCTTTGCAGCAGAGACCATCATGGGTGGCTCTTTGTCTGTGTGGACTGACCACACTCATAGATACCCAAACAAACTGCAGGAAATCTTTGATGTATCATATGGCTTTCTCATCTTCATTCAAGTTAACCCACTGAGAACAGACTGATTTTGCTACAACACGCATTTCCCATAGACCCCTGCCCGAGTATACTCGGGACTCGTCCTCAAAAGGTTAAGAATTTAAAGATCTACTTAATACCACACTTGGGTGCTCATAAAGTTTGTCACATCACAACTACCCATGCTGCCCGTCTTTTAGACAGTATAGGGAAGAAGAGAGGGTGGAAATATGAGGAAATATATACTTTTTATCAAGGATGGCTCAGGGCTACTTACCTCTGAGGGAAGGGCTGTCAGTTTTATCAAGTCCTCCAAGCTCAGCTCAGCAACACAGTCAGATAGGTGAGAAAAAAGCAAGCAGTGGCTCTCCTGGAGGATATGTGATACAGCAATGTCATCCTTCATTATTATCAGCACCAATTCCTTTGGAATCTACTAGTCAATTAAGGCAGTGAAAAGTCAACTCAGCCACGACAGCTATTACAAATGTTTTTGAAAGACATAATACAAATCACATATGCCTACTACTGTATACGCTATAATTTTCGCGTACATAAATTTTCGCGAATTGCCGCCGTCACAAATTTTCGCGAATTGCCGCCGTCACAAATTTTTGCGAGTGGTTAAATTCGCGATTGGGGGACCAGAGAAAATATGAAGTGGCAAAGAAAGTGTGAATTTTCAACTTACTAGCAAATAAGAATGATACTAGTTATACACTGCATGAAAAAAACTTACCAAACTCTGCGAACTAGTAAGTTGGAATTCAACATTTTTGAAGTGGTTAAGTTCATCGCACTAGAGTTCTGACGAGTGGTCCCCTTGCGATAATGGATTGGCTCTCTACAGTATTCGTAAGTAGACGTGGACGTGCGTAAACAAGCTTAGCCAGTATGGTCTGTTCGGTAAGCCGTGACATGGTAAACTAGTACTGAAATGTTCGTATCATCAAGGCAAGGGATTCATTTTGGAAGGTAATATTTTCGTGTGTTGTTAATTTCGCGAATAGCTCCCGACTCGCGAAATTCGCGAAAATAAACCCCCCGCGAAATATATAGCGTATACAGTATATCATTAGTATTATCTTTCATATTACATCATTATTTTCAGTCAGGAGATTTCAGTCATATAGGTAATATCATGACAAATTCTTGTACAGTTGGTGGGTTTCTTGAACGATCGATACCTGTTCAAGAGGCAACAGCTTGAGCAATTTCTGCACAGTCTCCGTCAACATATTGACAACGCCCTGAGGTGGATCGTCCACAGAGAGGGCCGACTTCAGGCCGCAGAGAGCGGCGATGCTGGGCTGGAGATCCTGGCTGCCGTCCTGAAGTGAGCCAACGAGCTGGACACTGATGAAGGCCCTGAGATCGTCCAGTGGGATGTAGTGGACGAGGGAGGGCAAGGCACTGTACACAAGCTCCTGGCAACTCTTCTGTAGGGCCAAGCACACATGCATGCATTGAAATAAAAACATTATCATGCTTCTTGTTCCATTCTGCATCTCACATTTTCCTGACATCCCGATTATCATCATCATCATCATCATCATCATCATCATAACAGTTTTATCCTGGTCTGTCCATGATAACAGGGGTGGCTGGAATTACCTGACAGCTCTCGCAGCAATAGCTCTCACACCTTTTTGCCATCTGTCCAGTTTTGGGGCATCCTCCTTTCTGATACCTTAACTAAAAGGTCTTTGGACTTGTGACCTACATGCAGACAGATTCATCTTTGTATATCATTGTTTGCATGCAGAGTTCATACCTGCCAACCCTGAGACTTAATAAATCTGAACAAACAAAGAAAAATTACTTTCATAAATTTCATATACTTTACTACAAATGTATACACAGATATTTCCAAAAAATCAGAACACACTGAAATCAATGTGTTTTCTTTCAGTGAAAATTTTGAATATTCAGATTAACACTGAACAGTTGGCAGGTATGCCATTGACATCAAAACTCAATTTCCATGTTATCAGTGCAACAGATAACAATTATTGACAAACAGTCAGATGTTGGAAAGATGTTGGAAAGACAGACATAGAAAACCCTAAACTCAATGATGTCAATGAAACTCTGCATGCAAACAATGATATACAAAGATGAATCTGTCTGCATGTACAACTAGGTCACAAGTCCAAAGACCTTTTAGTTAAGGTATCAGAAAGAAGAATGCCCCAAATAGGGAGAGATAATGAGAAGGTGTTTAAGCTATCGCTGTGATCTACCAGATCAATTTGCAATGGTGGCATTTGAACAAAAAGGACAACCAGGAGCCATCAAAGTCATCACCAGATACAGCACATTTTGGCATCCTATCATTCACTGCAGAGACACAAAAGGTGCGAGCTGAAAATTTTCAAGTGTATTCCAAGGCCGCCTGCATTTACCATATCAAATTCTAGGGGGATCAAAAGAGGGATCAGGGAGATACTGCAGCTCATTAGGGGAAAATTATTTCCCGATTAGGGAGTCTTTGAAATTCTCCTGTCAGGACATGAAGAGATATTCAAATTGCATGGGCCTTCTGTAGAGTCAGGGCAACTTGGCACCTCTGGTATTCAGGAAATAAACACACATTCTATCGTTACCTGTATAGTGCCATACAACGGAGCCCTAAGCCAGGCTGCGATGAAGTTGGCGGTGGTTTGCGATGAGGCACACTGACCAATGGCAAGTCTCATACAACCATGGTAAATTTCACCACTTCCTGAGTTTAAAAAAAAGAAATAAATAAGCAGAAACAGACAAAAAAATAAAAACTGTGGAATTTCTGATGAAAACTGAGGAGCAGGGTCAAACTTAGTGGGAAGGGAGGTGGTAAAGTTCTGACTAATAGTAAGAGAATATTTGATAAGCTAAAACCTTACTCTTATCAAAAACACAAGGTCATTTTTTGGAAGTCTTCTGTCAAAGTCCTTGAGTGGTTGATGTCTGTTAAAACATTTTTTGAGTTATTGCATAAAAATGATGACAACTTCACTTCACTGCACATCTAAGATAAACCATTCTGTCAATACATACAAGTTTGGAGAGACGTACTCCCCCTTTTATCTTTCTTTTTTCCTTCTGAAATCATAATATTCAATATTCAGTCCAATTGCCATAAACTGTCATGGTGATTAAAACATCTATAACCCAATTTGATTGATAGTTATCTTGTCAATTAGATAAATGGGATTAAATGCAAAATACATTTATAGTAATGAAGCTTTGGTTCCTCAAAATGCTATTGCTTCTTGTATATCCCCTTACTCTGTCACAAGAACATATCTTGCAGTTTTGTTGGGTGATACTTATGGCTTGGATGAAATGATATTATATGATTATACGATATTATATACATACAGTCAAACCTGTCTATAGCAGCCACCCAAGGGAAATGACCAAGGTGGCCACTATAGACAGGTCAGTGGCCATTTTGAATTTCAACATTTGCATTGGATAAGAGCATAGAACACCGCATGTTATTCTTTAAAGAAAAACCTCCCAGCAAATACAAGTTTGCATGAGCAGCTACAATATGGGGATTTTTGGTGCAATTCTTTTAGCCCTGGCCTACTTCAGTTCTTTTAATGGGACTCGGTGAAATTCGAGCAATGAACGTAAAAGCTAATGTATTCATGGCTGACTTTAACAGTTCAGCTAAATTTTTGTGGCCGCTATACGCAGTTAGATATTCACCACAGGATACAAAATGAGTGGCCACTGGCCACGTTAGGCAGGTGACCGCTACATAAAGGGTTTATAACGCAGCAATTTCATGCAGGAGATTTTTCAGTCGCTGCTATAAGCATGTGGTCGCTATAGACAGGTGGCCGCTAAGACAGGTTCGACTGTACATGTATATACAGTGGACTCAGGTTATAACAAAGTCTTCATGATGGGCAATTTTCTTTCGTTATATCGAAATTTCGGTATAACCGAATGAATAAACAATAGAGATACATAGAGATGACAATGTTGCCGCCCTAAATTCTACTTCGTTGTAACCGGAATTTCGTTATAACCGTGTTCGTTATAACGGGAGTGCACTGTAGATGAAGAGGATAAAGCGAGAGTGGGAGAGAAAGAGAGACAGGACAACTAAATACTACTTGTGACTACCGTAGCTGGTGTGTCGCATGATGGGGTTGAGCAGCGCCGCCAGATTGAGCGGGGGCAGCTTCCTGTCGCACGATCTGCTGCAGCGGTGCAGAGCCCAGAGCACTGCCCCCACCTGGTGGGAGGGGACGATCTCTTGGCCCCTCCTCCCTGCCTCCAGCAGCAGCTCCACAGCAGCCCTCAGCAGGCTCCCCTCCTCCAGGTAACCATAGTTACAGGGAACTGGATGACACAAAAGATGCCTGATGAAAACTGATGTTCACTTCCATTCATACAGCATTTTTACGTGCAGTCAGGAAGCAGCAGCATTCAGTTTTGAAAAAAAAAAAGTAATATCCCTATTCCACAGAGATTTCCTCTCATCGGTCACTCATAGGAAGCAAAGTTTATCGTTTCCGCCTATCCATCGAAGTGTATCGGATCGCAGTCCGATGAATCCGACTTGTGTTGGTCGACTATCGGGTCAGTGTCAGACGTGTCGGGTGGTGATTCGATGAGGCAAGATTGTCCGATGAGGATCACATGCAACATGTCTGACACTCACCTGGTAGTTGACCAACTTAAGTCGGATTCATCGGACTGCAATCTGATACACTTCGGTGGGTGGCCGGAAGCGATAAACTTTGTTTCCAATGAGTGACTGATGAGAGGAAATCTCTGTGGAATAATGACACATTGTGAGATGTTTCGAGAACTGCCACTTTCAATAGGCCATTTCTGTAATGTGTTACAATCTATGGATGTCTCTTTTCCTAAAGCCTAGCAACAAAGCATTTCATTCATTTGCCCCCTCCAATTAAGTTCAATAGGCAAGAATTCACTTGGTTGTTACTAGGTACAGTTGCAGGGAAGCCTCCAACAAGGTTCGTGGTTGTTAAGAGAAACTTTCGTTTAAAAAAGCATACATAAGAACTGGATACAGTACCAAACTTTGCAGGCTACCTTGTACCATGTAGGAAATAAATTCAAATAAATTCCTCATTATACTTCTGTTTCGATTAAAACACATGCGCTGACTGTTTTGAAAAGTTAGGGTTGTAGGGTAATCATGTACACTTTCCTCAGCCTCAAGAGTGGGTCTACAGAAATGACTACAACACAGTGCTGTCACCAACATAATTTTGTGCTTCCATACCTCTGATTTAATTAAAGGTCAACTTCTTCAAAAATGTCCACAAAAAAGGAAACCTACATATTTGATCTTACACACATCCCTTGATGACTGTTGGGAAATCAAAATGTGTATTAAACTATTTGAGAATTTTCTTATTCAAGGTTACAATCGGCAAACTACAAGTTTCAAATTGCAATATTTCAAAAAAAGGGGAAAGACAAAAATCAACCATATCCTCATAAGTGCAATGCATCATGTAACAGGGAGGCCATATACCTGATGATCTGGTTGTGGTCACAGACGAGAGGCTGAGGTGAAGATATCCCAGTAACCATGGCAACGCATGATGCAGCGCGTGGACACTACAGTCTTCATGGAGCTAAAACATTAAAAAAAATAACAAGTTCTACCTCTGTGACTTCTAGCTAATAAACCTATTACAGGGCTGTCAACATTCATACATTAATCACGGAAGAACCAAAGGTAAATGCATGGTAGGTACTCAATGCGCTACATGGCATTACATTTTGAGGGGTCTCTGAGCAGAAATAAATGAAGGGTCGAGCTAAGCTCCTATTCCTATTCCTATTACTATTATTTATAATGCGCTTTTCCCACAAGGCCCAAAGCTCCGCCTCCTCAATCATGTTTTGGAGGTCAAGCCTTTCAGACAAGAAGTGTGAACCACAAATTGAGCAAATCAAGATCTGAAAACACCTCCTGACCTCAATTTGCAATCAAGATTTTAGAATCTTGATAAAAATGAATTGCATTCAGAACCAAGAAATAGCTAGATCACAATCACAATTCTTCTAATACAGATTACAATCACGATTACAAGAGAATTTTTTCTATCATCGGAAAGGAGGGGTTTAAAAACTAATCCATTTCAGAATCTTACAGGAAAAAGAAAGAGAGAAAAGAACAAAGGCTGATAGGAGACTTTTTCTGTACATATACAAGACATGTTATTCTGTATATACAATGTAGTTATCATCAACGCGACATTTTCATATAGAACAATGTAGCAGAAATTGCTATAGTAGGTGACTGAACTCAAAATAGATATGCTGCCTACCTTTGCGAGAGTGTTGACCACTGAAGTTAGCTTTCCCCTCTGGTGGTCATTGTTTGTCTTCAGCCTGGTCTGGACGAGGTGACCAGGACCGACAATCAGGAATACAAGCCCTGCCACAGATGACTTCAGTGTATCAGCCGAGGTTCCCTGGAATAATGTATATCAGTTTCTTGAGTTACACTTATTACACTTTATGTTAGTAGTGTAATAGTGCAACAATGTTAACCCTAAGCACTTTTATCTTCTCCTCTCTCTTTTTTCCTCTTCCTCCATACACTCTTCCTTCTTGTGTCATTAGTGTATCTTCTCTTTGTTTTGTTTTTCTTCATTTTTTTTTTTGTGGCCCTCCTCCTCTTCCTCCATTATTAATATAATGGTACAAACATGTTAAACCTAAGCAGTCTTATCTTCTCTTCTTTTTCCTCTTCCTCCTGTTATTAGGGTGACAGTAAAACTTGTTAACCCTAGACATATCATCTCATGTCACCTCCTCCTCCCCTTATTCCTTCAACTCCTCATCACCATCTTCATTATCAGCACAACCACAATCACCATCACCAACTACTCCAAGTCATACATTCTCTCATTTCTTCCTCCTCCTTAACTCCTCCTCACCACCTTAATCATCATCATCATCCCCACCATCACTATTATCGTCACCATCACCATCACCATCACCACCGCCGCCATCGCCATCACCATCATCACTGCCACCACCATCACCATCACCACCACCATCACCATCACCATCACTATAACCATCACCATCACTATAACCATCACCATCACCATCACCATCACTATAACCATCACCATCACCATCACCATCACCATCACCATCACCACCACCACCATCACCATCACCACCACCATCACCACCACCATCACTATTACCGCCACCATCACCATCCTCAGCTTTATCATTTCCATGCCTGCATCTCTTATCTACAGCACTCACCGGGGTTTGGATCTGTCTCAGCCAAACTGAATGAAGGTCATCGTACATGTGTTTGGCTTGGGGGTTATCCAGGCTAGCCAAACTATGGACCAAGAGGGCTAGGCTTGCAGCTAATGAAGGGCACTACACAAATACACGATACACAAGTGTGTTTTACTACAAACAGAACATAAATATCTATTATATATATCTTCTGCATGCTATCCATCTATTTATCTTTATATTTTTGGTCATCATCTATCTATCTATCCATTCATCTATCCATCTATCAAGGTCATAAAAATCTATCAATATATCTCCTGCATTCTATCTATCTATCTATCTATCCATCTATCAAACTCATAAACATCTATCAATATATCTCCTGCATTCTATCTATCTATCATTCTATATATCTACAATGTACACGTGTGTATCTATCCATCAAGCTCATCTATAGATAAGCAGAAAAACAGATATTACTCATGTTTTTATGTATGCCTCTTCTTGAACAAAAATAACAGCATGACTGCCAACATTTCAGCATGTGGACAAAAGCAACAGGTAGATCCTTGTGTAAATGTGAAGTGCCACACACACATTTTCAATAGGCTTGCCAATGGGTACTAGTGTCTAAAAGCAGTCTCTAGTAGGGATGTGTGGACATAATGACTAAATACACACTTGAATGATAAAAGTGTAAGTGTTTTAGAAGCTCAAACTGATAGTGTAGCAATTTACACAGTATGCAATGCCCAAATCTAAGACATGAATGAGTTTGTTCGATGAAAAGACATCATAATACATCATGTCGCATACTAAAGAAATAATGCATTAAAGTAATCTGTGTATATCGTCGCTGGGGTGACAAGACCTAGTGTATGTCCAATTTTGGTGAAAATCACTTTTGTGGATTAATTGCCAGATAAAAATCAGACAAGTGATGTCCTATCCAAATCCAAGCTGTCTTACCCCCAAAATAAAGCCACCACAGCATTTCAAAGGAAAGTCTATCCCATTTGTTACAGTGCTTTGGCTGCCATTCTTTTCTTCTTTTTTTTTTTTTTGCTCTCCCGAACATTTGAAAATTTTGAGATACAAGGTCTTGTCACCCAAACAGCAATGTGTGAACAAGCAAACCTTTGTGTCACTTTCAGAGAATGAATGAAGTTTGCTGGCAATCTGGAAGGCATCTTGCTGTGACATAAGGTTGGCTTCATGACATGCCACTGTGATTAGAGACAGAGACATAACCAGGGCCTGGAGAAAAAAGACACACGAATACAAAGTCACAGATGTCATTTCTGAGTGTTGGTACCTCAAGGATTGGAGAGAGAGTGATAAGTGAGGGCTTATGGAAAATGCTGCAAGAGTACAGAGTTTGACATTGCTTTTCAGGACCAAGCTGAAATGCTACAAAATGACTTCCTAGCTATGATCAGCTTGCTAAAAGATGCAAGATGCGTGTGGGAGGGCCGTGGTACTGTGGAGAGTATTCCAGATTGAGGAGTTCCTGGGTTCAAGTATGTTTTGTTATCATTATCTATTGTCTACTTTTCTACTTATCTACTTTTCTGCCAGTATTGGCTTTCAAATTCCATGTAATTATCAGATATGGTCCACCTTAACATTTCTGACAGCCACAAGAAATGTTTTGGATAAATACACACGTACAAGAATGGTAGATAGAGGATTCTGAATGCCGACTCTATGTCATCTGTAGCTCTATCACAACGTAGATTCATGTACGCCTGCGCAAGCACAGCATCCACACCAATTCACACTCTAGCTTCGCACATGTACTGTACAGGTGAGCTGCTTGTTTTCACTCCAGTTATAATGGAAGTGACGTATACCTGACTATGAGAATGCATGAGGAAACAATACCATCATTCGTACCTTTGTGTGGGAGTCCATGTCTTCTCTGTCACTTTCAATTGCTGTCACAAGTTGACCCTTGACCTTCTGTACATGAACTCTGGCATGTGCTGCTTTCTCATGTGCTTGGGCCGCAAGACCTATGCCTAGGCCGAGAGCACAACCCACCGAGGCCTCGTCAAAATCCCTCTTGTCCAGTGCCTTTGATTCCAGCTTGTCAAAAGCCTTCAAAAGTACCGTTTCAGCCTGCAAAGTAGCAGGTTATACAGTATGTCCAAAAAAAAAAAATGACAATCAGATTTTTGCATTGATAACTTCCATTTTGGTTAAACTGTCTGAATGCTACATATGTATTTCAGGGTTTAGAATATAACTTCTTACCTATATTTTGCAGAAAACCCCATTCAATTTGGGTAAGTGGTCATTGAGAAATGTGGATCGTTGTAAATCATATCACAGGTCTGATTCTTTCAAGCTTAGCACTTGGATGCTCTTGGAAATTGCACTTTTTCCAAGTTTGCGTGTTATTGCGAACTAACAATGCATGTCTCACTGCATGGATGAGAGCTGTCCATGAAAGTGGTCAAATCATCAGGCCAGCCTGCACGACTGCAGATTCGTGTTTTACAGTTTCTTCTGACGTTTTATAGTTCATAGCCTTCAACATGGCCACATCGTCGACAACTTGGTCCTCCCCATTAAGGCGAAATCATCATCCATTTTACTCTCTTCATATTTAAGACACGGTTTGTCACTGGGAGATACGTGCTGAATATGAACAGAGAAAAATGGACTGTGTGGGTTGGCCTCTGTTGGAGCACCAAGTTATCGGACAAATGGCCATGTTAAAGATTATGGACCATAAAATGTTAGGAGAAAACCTACACACAAACCCTAAACACACATCCTAAACACAAACTGCATTCGCACAGGCTGGCCTATTTGGCAACTTTCATTGACAGATCTCATCCATGCAGTCAGACATGCATTGTTCCTTCACAATAACATGCAAACTTGGAAAAAGTGCAACTTGTCCCTGTTGTCTTTAAAGTTCATGTGCTCAGTCATGCATGACAGTTGTCAACATAATTAGGTGTCAACGGAAAGAAGAAGAGTTCCCCTTTCCCCACAACCAACATTGTGCTCTTCATAGCTGATAACTAAGAAATGGTAGCCCTCCAAAGTTGGATTACCTTTTTTTTTATACGCTCTGTATAGAAGGAATTAGCCTACAATTTGAACTTGCATTACCTACTGTTTAGTGAGAGAGAATGAAAGAAAGGGAGGCACTGGCTATTTGTTCAAAAATCATCATGTCACTGCTAAGAATTGGCTATAGCTCATTGATAGTGCCGCTCCTCGTTAAAGCAGTTGGTGACTCATGTTCAAATTTCAGTCTTGTTCCTTACTTTTTCACTTGGTGTTCAAATTAAGCCATGAAGACGAGTCCCAAGAATACTCAGGCAGGGGTCTGTGGGATATGCATGCTGTTGCAAAATCAGTCTGTTCTCAATGGGTTAATACAGATCAAGTATACAATCATATGTCAAGGAGAGTATTAACAGCAAAATATGAAGAAAAAAAAAGAAACTCTGTGGCTACACTCTCTCTGAAATACAAACAAGAAAGTCCCTTCATTCTGAAAAAGACAAATGTGTGAAAGAGATATATGGACAAATTTGAGGATATGCTGTTGAGAAGGAACAAACTGACAAACCGCTTCATCTCCAGCCGTATCGACATAGTGCTCCTTGCTCAGTCTCGCCAGCAGCAGCCCAGCGCCAACGCCGCACTGAACGGAGAGGGACTCTGGGCAGAGGGAGGTCACCTTGGCAACAACCCCGGCAACCACGGCCGAGCGCCTGGTGAGGAGGTGTGGCACGAGGGCGGAGAGACCAATCACGGCACAGGCCCGGGCATGTCTGGTCGCCATGTTGGACTGAGCCCCATCCTGTGGACAACAGATTGCACAGAGAGAGAGAGCAGACAGACTGGGTGACTTTCGATCTTAGATATCATTGGTTCTGCAGTATACAAAAGTCCACTGCTGTCACGCTTCACAAGCAGCAACAGTGGTTTCTTTTTCTTGGCAAAGCCAGTTGTACAGTGTAGCTCAATCATAAGCAAGTCTACGTGCTAAATAATGCCACTAATATACTCAAAACAATTCTCAATTTTCATTAATCTTACCAGAACAATAAATGAATGCTAATTCATCAATTAAATCCTGTAATTTGATTCTTTTTTTATCTCTTTCTCTCAATACGGTACTTAAGAGTTTGACACTAATGGTCTGCCCCAGTAGTGGTATAGGCAGTGCATGCATGTGTACTCAGTAGCAGTGCTCAGAAGCAGCAGCACCACACTCGCAATATCAGTCCACAGACGAAAATAAGTGAGCATGGACCGAGTTTGTGGATCAAAATGGTCTCTTTCTGAATTATGCTGTCCAAAAATGATAACATTTTTAGAAAAAGAAAACTATTAACAAATTTAATGTTATTACCATTGTAATAATGTTAATTAACATGCTACAACAGAGACAATTTGGCATTGGGATATCATAATCGCAATTGCTTAGATTTGGCCTCAATGACAGCAGTGTGTAACTGTACATCTTATGATGACGCTACACAATGCTGCAACTCTGGGTATGACGGCACCTGGTTATGGCGTGCCAAACCATGTGTCATGGCCAACAAAGCTGAAAGCTTGAGACTCACACTGGTGCACCAAGGCAAGACGGACTGAGAAGTGAAGGTGGGATCCACGACAGTCATCAGTGAGTCAGCGACCTTGGTCATCCACGACTTCTGACCCTCAAACTGGGTGGCTGACCTTTGACTGGATGCTGCCTCATCCCCAAGACTCAAGGCATGGGCACTGACTGCACTCGCTAGTCCAGCCAGGGCCAATAGAGCATTTGCCTTGGCATTAGGCATATCTCTGCAAGTAACACACACCCAAGAAAAACAAAAATCAGATTTTGGTAAATTTTCTTTATGCATGCTCCTGGACAGATATGGCACTGTAATTTAACCCTAACTAGGCCCGGCTATTGAGGTAGATCATAGAGCCGGGGGGGGGGGGGGGGGTTGAACCCACAAATGTAAAAACGCCCACAAATGTAAAAACGCCCACAAATGTAAAAATACATCGCCCACAAATGTAAAAATCGCCCACAAATGTAAAAAACACCGCCCACAAATGTAAAAAACACCGCCCACAAATGTAAAAAATTTCAACCACAAATGTAAAAACGAACAGCGCCCACAAATCTAAAAAACGCCCACTAATGTAGTAAAAAATTCAAACATCAACCACAAATGTAAAAGATTTTTACATTTGTGGTTGACGTATTTCTACTAAGTGGGCGTTTATGTAGACCCTTATTTCGGGCATCTTACCTGCTACTAGACGCGCGCTACTTAATTGCATGTATTCTGTGTACTAGCTGTGACCTGTCGAAGGCGATCCGTTTTCAGTTACGAGCGACATACAGGGACTGGAGCTCTAAAACTAAGGCCTTGTCACATCGTGTCTGGGGAAGCCTGCGGGTTGACTTGCGAGGATTTTTTTTTTCTTCTTTTTTTTTTTCCTCCGGAGCTCCCCGCAGTGGTGTTGGCCCGCACCAGTACCCGGAGATGCGCACGCAAGTCCGATTTGCCAGTGTCGCTGGTCATCTGCGCGCATGTTGAGGGTCAGTTACTGCCTCTCTGCTGGTTAGTTGAGAGTAAAGACATTCTGTATGACTGTCTGCCATTTCAAATTACTTCAGAGGGATTCCTTCGCAGATAAAGTCAGTCCTCACCCGCCGCCGGCCAGAAACAGAAACTTGCAGGAAAACATACACACACACACACACACACACACACAAACAAACAAACAAACAGACTGAAGACAAGTATGTTACTGTAATCACAGTAGTACATGCAACGATACTCCATGGCAGGTCGGCATGCAAGTAGCAGGTAAGTGGCACGCGTCTAGCAGGTAAAACGCAAGTACGGAACTCTTAACGTCTTTGTCCATCCGCAGAAATTGTACTGCTCGTACTCGCAACAAGCCCGCGTAACTTGCCCGGAGGTGCAGCTGCCCGCGGGAAAGGTGTGACACGCAGCACACCGTAACACACAGACAGACACACGCACACACATCTCCCCCGCCGAACTCTCCACTACTATACCCATACACACGCACTCGTCTCCGTACACGTACACATTATTTTACAAGAAGTGCACTGCTATCCTAGAGAAGTGAGTCTATTTATATCAACGTACTACGCCAATAAAAGGAGAAAACATCCAGCGACACCAGATACGGGTTGTAGTCAGACTTTAATCACCGAGCCCGAGTGGCTCTAAAACTATCGCCAACAGATGGCGTAACATTTTACAATCCATATAACACAATCCACATGAACAATTAATAACACTGGCGTGACATCTTCTTTCTTTTCTCCCCATCATATAAAATTATTAAACCATCACCATAATACTTATTAAATCACATAATAACTTTGATGCACTACACCAATCACAAACACTTACTTAAACCAATGATAAATTATAAAATACCTGTATAATGTATGTAACATGTTAATAACTGTGGTAATTTAAAAAACTGCAGTGAAACAAACAATACTACACTAATACATGTATAATCAAATATTTGATCCCACATCATTATGTACCTATCAAATCTGAACATACATATTCTACCTCACAATATATGATTTCCATTATTATATATAATTGTAATACCAAAATTAAATAATCACTGTCAACGCCTAACCTACCAACACCTAATCTTAAATATAATCACCACACTTTTACTTCAAATAAACCATATTGAACTTTAAAATCATTGAAACACACTCATCACATAAATTACACTCACTTGCCTAAAATCTAAACTAACTACCATTATCACTCACATAATTGACTACCATTTACACAAAGTTGGATTACCTTCAACTTACAATCACTGAACATAACAAAATAACAGAACTACATTGTATATCCTATACATCTCCTTCATTGCCATAAATGGAGTAAATAAACAAGTGGTGTTGTGATCACATAATAAACAAAGTCATGGCACACTAATATATAATATAATATCCACAAACCTGATTTTTAATTAACCAGCCAAACTGAAGACTCTAGCTGAAGGGCTTGCACTTGCAATATCAGCAAATGATTAAAATTGAGTGACACTGTGCTAGTCATGTACACGTTGTATGTTGTAATGGGCAGACAACAAATCAATTGACTAAAGTTGAATACACAGACCATTCACAGTGAAAGGCAAAATACATGTAATCATTTCACATACAGACTTGTGATTCAATTTAATATACATGTACATGTAAAACCATAAAGTTGAGGTGTGCAGTAAGGCATGTGCATGCAAAAATGCAGGAATACAATATAACCACAAAATAACACTGTCACACAACAGTGTTGGTATCCTACCCAAAACTGACCCTTTCTTTTTTGTGTTAAATCCAGCCGTGCACATATAATAAGCATTATGATTTAAGATGTGTGTGTACGATAAGAGTCTACTATCAAGTATCTACACAAATGATAAAAATTGCTAAAGTGTGCCCCTACCCAGACAAAAAAAAAAAAAATATGAAACAGGTACTCTGCGCCATAAGAAAGGTGAAAAAAAGGGCAAGTACAGGCATATTAACAGGAGTGCCATGACGATAAACATGAAGTAAAAATATAACAATGCAGGCAGGGAATCTCCCCCAAATCAAAGTATGATACTAAATGTGTAAGAAGTACACATTCATGACCAATATCTGACATCTGTCACTAAATAAGTAACATGGAAAATAATTGTGGACAACAATAAAATAATGGAAATACAGGCCTCCAGAACTAGGAGTAATTACATGTACAAACATGGACTGTCCAATTCCGTGTGGTTGCTGCATATAAACACATACATCAAGACAAGTAGAACACTTATCAAAAGTAATTAAGAATATCAATTGTACTAAAAACAATTGTGAGTAACCTACAAAAATGTACTATGCTATGTGTACAGAGGTACCACACTGAGCAGCTAAAACAAAATAAATGAATAACCTGTGAACACAAGCAAGTTATACTCTTCAAATTTTATAAAGATGTCCTTATAACCTACACATCAGCATAATATCACATCATGATACTAATAACTTTAAAACACGATTTACGGATCAAATCACGTGAGAAAACAATTGCAATGTATGTGTCAATAGCTATAAAATAGGGCATAAAGACACCAAACAACGGGATTCTAAGCATGGGGGTAAATTACAAAATACTTTAAAAACAAAGTAATCACCTTTGAAACAAATGGGAAAACTAACAAAGGGAGCTGGGGAGGGGGGGGGGGGGGGGAGGGGGCTAGCCAGGCAGGATGGCAGCATTGGCATCCGGCACATGGGGTGCAGGGGGACAGAAGGGGTAGTCTACGTCAGCCAGTGAGAGTACATCATGGACATCATCAGGTGGGCCAACATCTGGAGGACGTGTTGTGTGTCCAACCGCAGGGCATAGGCGGTGACGGGACCATCGGGCAACGAGGTTGGGGGCATCATCGGGTGGGCGCGCTTGACCGACAAAGGCACTGATGCTTAGGGCATGTATCACGACACACAAGGGTGGGGAAGCGCTGACACAGGCATTGTCAGCTACATCGCAGTCATCGACATCAGCATTGAAGGCGACATCATGTGGGTCACCATCACCATCGTAGATGACATGGGGGACGTAGCAAGGGTAGTCAGTGATGACATCATGAACGGCACAGGAGGGGTCACCAGCACAAGCATTAGAGGTGTGTGGCAACGGGTGGAGTGCGACAACATCCATGGAATCCCAGAAGGGGTCATCTGCATCGACATCGTGCGGTCGTGGCAGGGCTGTGACATCGGGCTGTGATGTGCGAGGGCAGATCACATCATGGAGAAGGGTACTGGGAGGGGTTACAGCATCATGGTCACTACCAGCCTGCGAAGGAGCATGACCTGTGTGGTCATGGGGGTGAACACGTGGCATCGTGATCACATCAGCATCCTGACTGATGGTGGGAGGGGCGTTGTTACCACGATCTGGCGAAGTATGGTGATGTACCACAGTAGACCAACGCGCATCATCTTCCAGGTCTGGGGATACGACCGCTTTTCCACAGGCACTAGGAACATTGTCATGACTATTATCATCGTACTCGAGCACCTGTGGGGGTTGAAGCATCGTCACTGGCAGACAGGGATGGCTCATTAAGTGGAATCATCTTCAAGGGCTTCGCAACAGCAGTCGGCACCTGCACAACAGTGCGCACTGGATGAGTATCGTCAAAAGCCGGCGCATGCATATCGACGCGCATGGGATGATTATCATCGACAGCCGGAGCATGCTCAACAGTGCACGTGGGACGAAAACTGACTGCTGGTGCATTTGCACTGACACACGTGTCTCTGGCACTGTTACCTTTCAACCTTAAACCCGAAACCAGATACACGTACTGCTCATCAGAAATGTATGAGTCACTCAATGCAACACCATGATAATCAGCTTGAAAATCTGGGAATGAGAAACAAGGCTTTGGTGTTGCCATAGCAGAGTGTGACTCAGCTGAACTACCATTTATATTGGCAGAGCCATCAGGACACTCAGCGTTGTGTCCAATACGAAATGTAGCGAGAATGTCAGAGCTAGGCTCAGTAGGCACTGCAGTGCAATAACCAGAATCGGAGCCTTGCTCAGTTTCAGACAGACCTGGGCCACTTACAGAGCTATAATCAGCCACAACAAGGGTGCATACAGAGCTATGCTCAGTCAAGGAGGGGAAACTTGCAGAGCTGGGCTCAGTCATCTCCGGGGAATGCACAGTACTATATTCAGTCACATCAGGGGTATGTAGATGTACAGAGCTAGGCTCAGTCAAATCATGGGAAAGTACAGAGCTTTGCTCAGTCATGGTAGAGAAACTTACAGAGCTGGGCTCAGTTATCTCACTGGAATATACAGTGCTATATTCAGTCACATCAGGGGAATATCCAGAGCTATGCTCAGTCACAGGGGAAACTCTAGAGCTACGTTCAACTGAGTATTCAGACTGGCAAGCATGATCACAAGCAACATCACTGCACAGACTAGGCCTAGTCGAGTCAGTGGGGCTTGCTGCAATGGATTTCGAACTGGGATACTCACACTCAGTCTGTTTCTCAAGGGAGACACAACTCACATCAACGGATGAACTACATGAACCTTCCTGCACTCTAGACCCATAGCAAAAGGTTGAATCATCACTGAATATGATTTGATGTTTTGATGGGCGTACAGCGATATCATTGTTCTCCATGAATGGAGCACCGGCAATCACGTCAACATTCAAATCACTCATAACTACACCATTAAACCACAACTCTTTATCATTGTGTGTTAGCATGCAGCATGTGAGGCCAACAACATTGCCATTGGCAGTATCCTTACTAATGTAATCATATCCAGCATCCTCAATCAAAATATCGCATTCCAACATGTCTGCAAGAGACTCGCTCATCATGTCCACCTTGGAACCACTCTGCACACTTACAACAATTGCATGACTTCCTCTGTTTGCAATGAAGTAAGGTGAACTAGGAAGCTTACATCTACGGAATTCGGACTGACATCCGTGCGCCGAAGCGCTGGGGTCGTACCACTGCGTCGGTACGTGTGACCCGGGCTCGGTAGCCAACATAACTCTGTATGTGTGGGACTGAACTAAGCAACAATGTATCGGTAAGTACCTGGCGTTATCACAACACTATCTTGCTGAGCGCTGGACCTCAATATAAAGAGCGAGATTTCTCCTGATTGATGTTTGAGATGCTCTTTTGAAGTGGGTATCCTTTTTGATCCCGTAGCTGCCACCACGCCAATAAAAGGAGAAAACATCCAGCGACACCAGATACGGGTTGTAGTCAGACTTTAATCACCGAGCCCGAGTGGCTCTAAAACTATCGCCAACAGATGGCGTAACATTTTACAATCCATATAACACAATCCACATGAACAATTAATAACACTGGCGCTAGTACTTGACGTTTTTACATTTGTGGGCGACGTTTGAAATCATTTCTACATTAGTGGGCGTTTTCTACATTTGTGGGCGATGTTAAATTTTTACATTTGTGGTCGATTTTCTACATTTGTGGGCGATGTATTTTTACATTTGTGGGCATTTTTACATTTGTGGGTTTAACAGGGGGGCCTCCCAGGCCCCCCCCCCCCTCCAGATCTCGGCCGTCGACCACGCGATCGCGACGAAAATTCGCACACACATTGCCTATGATGTAATCTAAAGTACCACGAAGTTAAATTTTTAAAAAATTATCATTTATGCTTAATGATGCTAATTTATGCATAATGACGCATGAAATCAGACAATTTGGTATAAATCACTAAATAAAGCTCGAAATGGGCACATTTTTTGTGTAAATATTCTTTTTAGTGTCCTGAGCAAATATATGAGAAAAAAATTGAGCCATCTGAAAAAATTTCTTATGTATTTTATCGTTTTTTGAATTTCTTATGTATTTCTGTGTTTTTTCGACTTTATGTTTTTCATTGTTTTTTCAATGAAACTTGTCCGCGACATTGTTCCGAACAAGAAAATATGTTATTGATTGATTTTAATCAATAAAACCCAAAAATAATTATGCTTTTATGAAATTTGCCTGTAAGCACAGTTTGCATTGAAATTGTACACGAATTCACGTTTTTGAGCAATTTTTGGTCTGACATGCACGTACATATTTATGCACAACTTCGGAATCGCACGCCCGGGCATTGCAAATTTGGTGTCAAAAGATGCGGGAGACTCGAAAGAAAAAAGTCATGAAACGTCGTGGCATTAGCTTTTTGCGTTAGCGATACATCGCGCGAAACGTTGAGGGGGGGGGCCTCGGAGGCCCCCCCCCCCCGGCCCAGTTAGGGTTAAAGAAACCAAAGACGAAGTCATGACAAAGTCATCCAAAGGCTGAGTAGAGGCACCTTGACTTGCCCACTCAGTAGATATGATGGAAAAGAAACAGACTTTCCTCTATCTGCAGAATTTTGAGAGGAAAAAAAAAGAAAGAATGTACAATCTTGACACTCACATCACTTTGGTTCTCAGCTGCTCCACCAGTCTGTCCCGGGCCCACAGCCATGCCTGAGAGAGTCTCTCATTCAGCAGCTCTTCATTGGGCTCATCATGACCTCGCCTCACTTTCATTTCAATGTCCGCACGACGCCCCTGTTCATGAGGGTGGGAAAAGGAATGTAAAGTGAAGTGAATATAGAACCTTTGCTACTTGTGAACCAGAGAGATATTATTTTGTCTTTATTTTTTTTTCTTTTGGTGCACTGTGCTGGCAGAGACTGCACAATGTGCCATAAATAGATGAACAAGATCTTGCACCTAGGAGCCCATCTCTCTTTCTCTATTTCCCTTTCAGGTTTTCTCTCTCTAAAGAACATTATTACTAGGTACCTACATTCACTCACACACTTTTCTCCCCTTGCCCATGGCAACTCATTACAGTGATCTCGGGCCTGGCGGTTTTCTTTCACTATATCGAAATTTTGTTATAACTGGACAGTGAAGTACGTAATTGTATATAGATGATAATTGTTGACCTAAATTGTTGTGATGAGCATTTCATTATAACTGTATTCGTTATAATGGGAGTGCACCGTACCTCCATTCTCCTGTATACAAAAAAAAAAAAGATATGCAGCAAAAACCTATTATTATCGTTATCATTATTGCTATTATCATTATTATTATTATTATTATTATTATTATTATTATCATTATTATTATTATTATTATTATTATTATTATTATTATTATTATTATTATTATTATTATTGTTATTATTATTATCATTATTATTATTATTATTATTATTATTATTATTATTATTATTATTATTATTATTATTATTATTATTATTATTATTATCATCACCATCATCATCATTAAAAAGTACATAAAAAGAGATAAACCTGTGGTTCTCCTTTCATGAAATTGCCACAGATGAAAATGAAATAAAATTAAATCATACCAAAATTAACAAATCGTCCAATACAAAAGTCACTAGAGAGGATATGATGGCTCAAATGGTTACCATCATTACACTATCGTAAAAATGCTAGGTTATGGTTCTGTGTTTACTTTTTTTTTTCATGTTCTACACAGATTTAACTACATACTAGTGTAGAAGAGTAGTGTTCAGATTATGTAATGGTGGAGTACAAATCCAATCAGATCAAAGTACTACGAGATGAATAGGAAAATAGCTACTTAATAGTTGTGGTCCAAGAAAATTGCATACCACTTAAAATATGAAATTGATTTTTTTTCTGTATATTTTGATAGTTTCCTTTCACTTCTTCCCCAACTAGTCCCATTTGTACTTATATATTGTAACTTTGATCTCTTAATGTATTCATTCTTCTTCTTTTTTTTAAAATCAAGCCTGTATGGAGGAGGGTTAAGGATGATAGTGTGAAGATACAGCATCAAAACACACACACACACACACACATTCTTGAAATTGATGGATTTAAAAGGAGGATTGAAACAAGTAAAGTGAATAAATACCTGAATGACAGCCTGCAGGGCACCAGCCATGAAAGACACCCAGGCCTGTGGGAGTACCATGATGTAGAGCCAATCAGGCGAATCCACCGGTACCTGGGGGGGGGGGGGGGGGGGGGGGGGGGGAGAGAGACAGAGCCCTTACTGTCAAGCAGGAACCAAAGCCACTTGTCTGAACTTTTAAAAGGGAATGAAATCCAAAAGTATGTGTGATTTGAATAAAAGCAGCAATATTTGTAGAAATCATCATTGAAGTTTAAGAAAAATCTGACAATCCATCGAAAAGTTATGATACTGTTTAATTTTGGTATGGCCATAGCTGGATTAGAAGACTACAGTTTGTGATGTCATATAATATGGTCAACGACATACAGGAAATAAATACAGAATTCTATGAAATTTCTTTTTTTGATGAAAAGTACACATTCCCTTGACTTGTTACAGACATACCAATGTTACGGCTTATATTATTCCTCTGCTTTCTTAAAAAATGTATGTCAAGCGCACTTTCGTTAATGCTATGAAAGTGAAGATACATATTGTATGTTCAATTTTCTTTATATTTTCATTATATCGTAGCCCACACATCATGATATTACAAAATATGATAAACTCATCCACAATGGCTGCACAGAAACTTTAAACGTACACAACTTTTCGACAGACTGTTCAATTTTCATCAAACTATGCTAATTTAAATGAATTCTTCTGATACTGCTGCATTTCCTCAATCCACATTTATATGGAATGACCCTGGCTATGCACAAGAAACAGGCCACCACAGAGAATTAAACTTCAACATTTGTACCTCGGCAAGTCGCAGGTTGAGGGCATCCAGCCACATCTGGCTCTTGGCTGCGGAGCCCCCTCTGGCTGCCCGTGAATCCCGCTTCTTGTCCGAACCAGGCACAAACGAAAACAGTAGTCCAGCTGACAAAAGAGACAGAGCACTTCAAAGTCAGTATAAAACATAAATGTCCATGCAACAACAGTTAATCTGTTGAATTTAGATATACATGTATAAATACGATATAAATTGAATGCAACAACAAAAACATCTGAAGACCAAGCTATACACTGGCATGTGGAATATCACATAATTGGGAAGCAGTTTTAGTTTATTTTTCACTGAAAGGTATTGGTTCCACAAACAGAATTTCACCCCTGAATCAATCATTTTCAAGTCAATATTTCAAGATGCCTTTTCATCAACACTTATGAATACACTGACAATGTTCACATCTTATTTGCTTTTGCTTTTTTTTTTTTAATAGGAGTGCAGGAGTAGCAGTTTGAGTGATGGTTTTCTACAAAGTGCTGATCTGATGAAGTTCCTGGGTAAGATAAAAGCTACTGTTGTGACTGACAGAGGCCACCTGGCAGACACCCCTTACCTGAATGCCACTGCCGAAGGTTAGGCTGCTTGTTGTCCCTTTCCTTCCGGGCCACCGTAGCCGGGATGGCGGCCAAGCTCTTGGTCTCACTGCTGTCTGAGGGGCCGCGAGGCTGGCTGGGTCTGGTGAAGACGTGCCTCGGTAGGTCCGAAAGCTCGTCCGCCAGAAAGGAATGCAGCAGCGTTTTCATGCCTACGTTACGAGAAACAGAAATCAAATCTGTATTGCATCCCTCACTTTTATAGCGACACAGTCTCTCCTATTCAATGTGCTAATGAGTTGTTTTCATTATATGGAGCATGGTTTTTCCTCAATACATTTGTAACAAATAAGGCCACGTGTCTATTACTGTCACAATTATGAGCTTACCTATCTCACTCTGATCTGTATTGAAGTCAAGCATGCTAGAATTATCCTGTGATTCCCTTGGTAATAGATCATACTGATGTAACTGCCATGCTACCTCTTTGGCAGAAACCACACATGTATGCAACAACAAAAAAATACCCATAGTGAGGATTTCACAGGTGTATTCATACTTTCCTCCAGGCTAAAAGGTCAGTACGGTGCACTCCTGTTATAACAATTAAAATGTTATAACAATTAAAATGTTATAACAATTAAAATTCTGGCTACAACAAAGTAAAAATATATGTCCAAAATCATCATCTATATCTTAACATACTTGTTTGTTCAGCTACAACAAAATGTTGATCAAACAAAATAAAACTGCTGGTCCTGAGTACTTTGTTATAATAGTAGTCACCTGAATGATATACATAAAAAACAAAACAATATGCACACGAGAAGTTTATGGGTGTGTCTTGTTACAGTAAACCTTACATTGGCGGGCACATATCATTTGTTCTTTGCAACTGGAAGTTGATAGGATAGATAATAAGTCACACAAGACTTCCTTACTTCATAGAAGGTTTGGATAGCTGAGTTCATTACAACACCCATTAACGTAAAACACAATATTTTTGCGGCATGAAATTTTTGCGAATTGGCGCCGACGGCCTTTTTCGCAGCATGAAATTTTCGCGAGTTGCCTCTTACACTCAATGCGTATAGTGTAGACAAGAACTCTCACATGCATTTTAATTTTGCAAAACTTGGCTCTCGCGAAATTTGCAAAATTAAAATGCACGCAACAATTCCTCGTTTTACAGTAACCGTTTCATGTGTTTTGAAAGGTAATTTGTATAGAAAACTCCATAGCATTGTACGCACTGCCAAAAGTCCCTGCCACAGACATGGTTAAATTGCACTGGCAAACCTTCCACCCCTCCAGCTGAAGTACCTTCACAGGATTACCAGTCCTTGTGTGTGTGCTCTCTCCCAATGCATTTTGGACATAGTGTTCTTGACATGCTAAAAGTCAAGTATGAATGGGGCGTGCCCTGGCACTAAACAAACAAGGCCTTTACCTAGCACAGGACACTGTGTCCTTAACAGGCTAAAAGTCAAACGTGAATGGGGTGTGCCCTGGCACTAAAAGAACAAGGCTGTTACCTGGCACGGCATCTTGGGACACCCAGTCCAGGAGCCTGACGACACAGCTCCCCGGGACCGACAGATCTTCCTCCTCCGCGTCATCTTCCTCCTCTTCTCCCCTCGCTTCTCGTGCGTCTCTCATCCTCTGCCTCTCCTGGTCCCTCTTCAACTTCACGTCATTGGTAACCTTACAGAAATTGTCATTTTTTCAAAAAAACATTTTAAAAAATTTTGGTTTTTTGTAGCTGAAGTGGCCGTTTCCCTTGCACTGTTACATCAATACAACTCCAAATATTACATATTCATCAGCATGATATCACAAGGATGTATCAAAAAGCTTTCTATTCCATTTAAAAGTGCAGCCTGGTTTAAAACCTGTGATTATGTCATCATGAAGTCCTTTGCACAATATCAATAAAATGAATGTTGAGATCTATTCCAGCAACAAACTTACAGTACATTGACAATGAGAGCATGCTAGTAACGTATTGTTAACACAACAATCTCATAAAAACAATGATATTATTGAGAGAGAGCATTTGTTCATATGCAATTACTCTCCACACGTGGGTGGGAATACTCTAGACTCTAACCAGTATTAAAAAGGCACCTGAGCTTGCTATAAGAGTTAACAGCAAGAGGATTTTTGTAAAGAATGATCGAAAAATGATTTGTCGCTCATTGCTTACCTGTTTTGGCAAGTAGTTGATGTCAAAGTCCCCAAGATTGTATCCTGCCAGAGCCTCCAGGGCTGCCGACACGACCCTGGTATCCTCATGGTGTAGGTAGGTGCACAGATTTTTTAGCACGTGCCTGGACAGAACCTGACAGGCGCATACATCATGTGGACAGAGGAGGTGAAGTAGAAGAATACACTTATAACTGTCCTCACATTTGCCCCAAATTTTCTTACATAAGTGCATTGTCATCTTGATCCTGGTTTTGTGAAATAAAACCAAAACTTTGGTGAAATGCACTTACAGTAAAAAATTCACAAATTTGACCATTACCTTTGACTGGCAAGCTTTTTTCAATAATCAAAAGAAACAACAACGAACTCTAGGCGCATGACTGCCTTGTCATATATCATTTTTTAGGGCAAGTCAGATGCCCAAATTCTGATTATATCCATACGTTTTTTAAATTACTGTACATATCACACAGCCCTTAGTAGAGAAGTACATTGTATACAAGAACAAACCTCTGCCTATATTTGGTTATCAATTTTATGAATACTACACAACACTATCAAGAGAAAAAAAATGGCAGTACCGTGTATCTATCCATGTCAACAGGAAATTCAGGCACAAGGCCAAGCAACTCGCACCACTTGGCGACTACCAGTGGCCTGCAAGAAAGATAAAACATGATTTTTTTTTTTTATTACAATCATTGATTATAGACATGGTGGGATGAATTTGAGTGTTGGAACACACCAAAACAAGAGCATATATACTGACTTTTCTACAGAACCTACAATTATGTTTCACATCATGTGACCCCGACATCACTACCGACATTCATGCATTATTCAAACAGCAGACATCAAGGTCTCTTTCCTAATGCTGTCCTGCTCTTTCTTAGACTAATTCCCTCTTTGTTTATCACCCATTTGCACTTTCAAATTGATTATAAGTATAATCTAAACTTCTTCATACTGACTGCAAAATTGCTCGCAGTAAACTAAAAAGTTATGCCGACGGAAGAATTTCATGCATTTGAATAATTACGCAGTACCCGCTGCATGCGATAAGGATTAGAACCACCATTCGCTGACGGGTGGAAGCTCGGTGGTCTAGTGGATGCCTGTCTTAGGTCGTAGGTTCAAATCCTGCTTGAGTATGTACGCACACAATTTTTTTGTCATGGCTACTACTAAAACACTGATCAATTCAGTGCTTATCTACGTCGATGTAGGGAGTGTCATTTGGTGCAGGTTGCTGAACATCTAGTGCAAAATGTATAGCCTTGAAACAAACCTCTGATCCCTCTGAAACTGATCGTGTAACATGCTGATGACGGATACAACGTCCACAACCTCCTCTTTCACAAGGGCAATGAGCGCATCCAAGGCCAAGCAGACGGCTGGCGTGCCCTGCGGGCCGGTGGCTTTCTTGAGAATCTTCGACAAGATGGGCACCAAGTCTTTCCCGCGTGTCTCTGGCCTATGGTGGCAGACGTGACAAAGGGAAAGATGGCGACATAGTGGTCACTGCATTTACAGGCAGACCGAGATTCCCTTTTAAAAGTAAGCTATCCATTACTCAATCCTAACATTAAGATAATGATAGAAATATGATAAAGGTATATTCAATGATGGTAAATTATGCAAAAGTCTGGGCTAGGGAAAGCACAGTTGGAACAACAAATTACTATCTAATATGGCCTTGTATATTAAGTTCCTTCAAAATGAAATCACTAAAAAGTATTCGAAGTATTTACTTATGACTTTACAAAACACAAAACAGACTGCGTACTAGGTATATATAACAAGTGCATGCATATGTGGTATATCTGTCCTCTTTGTGTGTTCAGTCATTCAAGCAAAACATGATTTTCTACTCAGAAAATACTGCTCTCCTTCAGATAATCACTGTGCGTATGCGGCCTCATCCCAGTGAAGGCGATGTTTACCAAAACATACACAAAGATATGTAAGATTCCATCTCAGTCATCAATGGCATATCATCTACTGCCACCTAGCTTTAATTATTTTTTTCTCTCTCTCTTCTTCCTGGTCTCTCTTGACTTCTCTTTTTCTCTCTTCACATACACCATGCAATCTGTTCTCCCTTCACAACTATGAACTGATGATAAAAATCAAATGCACAGAACTTTACAGCATCTACAAGATAAATTAGATAAATTAACAAAATGCATTTTTAATCTGACAATACCTTAAAAAGCTCTGAGTTTTTAAAGTTTTGGTTACTTCCATTAGTTGCCTTGACTCAACGGAAACTTTACAATGTGTGATATTATGGTAGTGAAGCAATATAAAGAAACAGAAAAGAAATTTCACAAAGATCACTCTTCCAAAACATTGAACAAGCTGTTGACCTGATTCTTCCAGCAATATTTGCCTATCAGTGGACATGCCTCCGTAAAGGTGAATGGAATGTGTACTATCTTAAAGAAATGATGCTGTATGAAACCCCTTTCGCATTGTCCTTTTAGTATTTCACTACTGTGATAGAGAGCGTGGCACATGGAATGAAAAAGAAATTGCTAAGAGAGGAATTCCACCAGTAGTGGAGTTTCTAAGCTAATACTGTGCATCTGCAAATTTGGGAGGATTTTAGGGAAGCTGTAAAAAAAAATGTGAAATATTTGAAACATATTGCATACCTCCGTTGGCAGACCCTACACACAGACTGTGCTATGGCAAGTGATATTTCATTGACTCCAAGAGTTTTGTTGATGGTGTCGAGGTGCTCCACCCATTTGGTCAGGTATTGTAGGAGAACATGGAACACAGGCTCCTACAAAAGAAAAAATTGGAGAAAGTAGCATTAACAGCATTATTTACATTTTGCTGATGAAACAAAAACCAAGCTTTAATGCTTCAAAATAGTTCTAAAATGTGAGTTAGGGATTGAAACAATGAATGTAAAAATACTTATCTGTGTAAGTAATATTAAGTATTGTTAAATAAACAAAATGTCAACAATAGTTATAATGAAACTGCTTCTAGAATAAACCGTTTACAGTTGTAGTTTATTGAGAAAACAGTGATAGATCCTTATATTTCAGGCTCTTTGCAAAGTGTATATATGGTAGGACGTTTTGTGATACAACTGACCTATGCGTATATATGCATCAAATGTGATAACTCAAACTTTCTAAAATCTAGTAGTTGGGCTAGTATATATAGCACATACAAGGAATATGACATGTCATCCTACAAAAGTTTGAACAATGAGAGCGCTGGCAATGAAAACTTTTGTTACCCAGAATAACTCCCCATAAACCTCCATAGCAAGTTTGAATAAAATCTGACAAGAAATGTGGCTTATACAGCATATACAAGAAATGTGACATGGCCTCCAAGTCGGAACACTGAGGGCGCCGTCACCACAAACTGTTGTGTCCTTCATGTAGAATGACCACCCATACACCTCTTTAGCAAGTCTGAGTAAAATCCAGTAACAATCAAGTTATTGCCTAAATAAGCATGCATTTTTGCAAATTTTGACATGATCAGGGTGACCTTTGACCCTGTAAAAGGTGGAACAGTGAGGGCAGCAATATCAATAGGTGTAGGTGTATAGATTTCACTGTGATACATTTACATACCAAATTTGAAAAAAAAACTGTCAAGAAACAAGGCCAGCGTCGCACACACAAGCAGACCTTGTTAAATTTACCTTTTCATGTATAAAGATGCTACAAGAGAAAACTAGACATATCGCTACGGCTACTGATATGCCTCCGCCATAATGCATGGTTCTCCTAATAGGTATATAGTACAATGTCTTGACAATGTGTGATGACAGTTTCACACAACTGGCAAAATATTAAAAGGACAGGTTTGAAACAAATGTGCTGAATGTTCACTTTCCTAGAACTAGGTTCAATTGGATGAATGATTAAAATGTCAGAGTGCAGGTATTTGGGGAACTGATGATTTTTACTTGACTTTTGACCCTTTTATAAGTTTATGCATTAAGTAATTTTCAAGGTATTGAGGAAAAGTATAATTTCAGTATCAAATGGGAAAATAGCATTATCTAAACCTGGCCTTTGACCTTTGACCTCACAGTTCCAAAGAGAATCACTGTTAGGTTGAACATGCATAAATATGTAAGTTTCATGATGATACCTGGAGTTACTTTCGAGATATGGAGGAAAAAGTGCAATTTAGCACTTTCACTTGACCTTTGACCTTTGACCTTTTGGCAAGAAACTTCCCCAAAAATATATATTGGGTAATACATGCCATACATCAAGTTTTTAAAAAAAAAAACCTTCAGGCATATTGCATTCTAAGGAAAGTAGTGATATTTTGAGGAGTTGACCTTGACCTTTGACCCCCTGACCTTTGACCCACGACCCCAACTTCCCTAGATAATCACTGCCCATCAGTACAAGCATATATACTAAGTTCCATGAAGATACCTTGAACCATTTGCGAGATATGGAGAAAAACATGAAATTTCAATTTTTTTTTTCACAAAATAACCTGTGACCTTTGACCTTTGACCCTGTGACCCTAAAATCCACACAAAGTATTATCCCCCAAGGATATACCCTCATACCAAGTTTGATGTAAAACCACCACACGGTTCTTGAGATATCGACAAAAACAAAACGGGACGGACGGACGTACGGACGTACGTACAGACGTACGTACGGACGGACGGACGGACGGACGGACGGACGGACGACCCGAAAACATAATGCCTCCGGCCACTTCGTTGCGGAGGCATAAAAACAATATAGGCATCTTCATTTCACTATAATGCACCTTTTTGCCAAATTTGAAGAAAATCTGATAAGAAATGTGCATAAAAAATATGCATGCCCATAATTTTTAATGGCTACTAATAAAACAATGATTATTTTGGTACATATTTTATGATGATGTATTCGTCAATCAGTAGCAAACAAAGCACAGCTTTTCAGTTCCCTGCAAGAAACAGAGCATGGCCACATATGAATTAGAAAGAGTTAGTCCAAAGATAATATAGCCATGGTCTATTACTTGCCAACTGATGTGAAAGCTTGTGTTAATCAATATCATTCAAGAATTCCTAAAGTGCCCGAAACCACCCATCCATTAAAAAAAAAATAGTTTTATGCTTCACCATTTTTTGTTTTCATATAGAATATAAAACTATGAAATTCAAAAGAGGTTAAAGGTCGACAAAAGTATATCAGAATTACTTCCGAGACTCACAAGTCTCTTGGTTAAGTCTCAGTAGGCCCTCAAATAAATGTAACTTATAAAAGACAAAAATACACATGCAGTGAGCTATTTCAAATCTTTTAGAAAGTTGTCAAAATAATGAGAGCAATAATGCTATACCTTCCACGGAACCATAGACCATTATACACAGAATCTTCAGTCGCTAAAGGTTTAATTTTCACCTGCCGTTCCCACAAGTCTGTAAGGAGATGCAGCATCTTGGGACCGAGATCCTCTGCTGCTATCAGACGGAGAACCCTGTTTGTGATGAATCGATGACAGGCCAGGCGGGGAAGATGCCTCATGAAAGAATCTCCATCAGCAAAGTAGTACTTCATTCTCCCAATGCAGTTCATGGCAAGAAACACAGTTTTGTGGGCCTGCAAGCATGCGACAAGGGCGCCAGACATTCATTTTTGAATTAGTGATCGCACATACACCATGACATCAGCATTCACAAGTCTACTCGGAAGTAGGAGCAGGGAGGTGCTAGGTAGGAGATACAACTCTCATTGTCACAGCGATGAGATGAAATAATAAAGAACAAAAAAGATGCACAACATTACTGAAAAGCTGGGAGTCATAATGCACTTTGCAGTGGCGGATTCAGAGGGGGACGCACAGGGCGCGCGCCTCCTCTTTATGTTTGGTAAAAACAAAAGAAATAAAAAGAAAAAAAGGGGGGTGCGTGTGCCTCCCTTTAAGGAATTCCTAGATCAGCCCGTGCTTTGTGCATGTTTTGCAGACGGAAACAAGTCTCCAAATAGGGTCTGTACGACTACCATCTTGACAAACCTCAGATTGGTACAAATTAGTTATTTCTAAACCATTGCAGCTTTTTATTAGGATTGTGCACACTAGATATACCACCTGAGAGAGGCCCACAAGGTAAAATGTTAATATATCACATGTAAAAATATCGATATTGACCCTGTGTATAAATGTGAGGGAGCAAAGAGCATACATATCACATTTGCGATGCATAAAGTCCTTTTTAACCTGGAATCTGCTTAACATCTTGGGAGCTCTAGGGTTGCAAATGCTCTCTGGTGCTAGCCCAGATTTATCTTTTCAAGACAGTGAATGAGGTGTAATCCAAGGGTAGATATCTTTGGCCACATTTATAGGGAAGCTTCCCTACAGACTGACTCACTTGCAAGTTTCTTCAGGTTCAGGGTGTTGTCCATTTTGGGCATGCCATGGTGTTTAGAATATTGCATTTTTTTGTAAGACGTTGAGCAAAAATCCCAGCATGTCCCTGTGACTCACTAGATAACCCCTCATGGACTACCCTGAGCTAGATAGGTTGAGTGCCATTACTTATCACTATTCTTTTCTCCTATAAAGGGAAATGTTTTGTGGATACAGGCATGTCTAAAAGAGCCTTTACCGCATCTTTTGCTTTGCTTTTTTTTTAAAACTCTTCTGGCAAAGAAGAATTCCCTTTGTTTGACAGACACACAAGCTCCTAGGATGATTTGAGAGGGTAACAAGCTATACAGCAGAGTGACGAAAGCACACAATACAGAGACGACGTGGACTCCGTCTTTCGACACACATACCAGTGGTGGACGTCTTGTGGCAATGCTAACCACCAGAGTGCTAGCTGGTTTCATCAGCTCACACTCAAACGAGTACATGATGGCCACTGCAACGGGAATCACGCGACTCCAGCTCTCTTCGCCTTCATCCCCTGCTTGTACTCTGGCCTGCTGGCAGCGCAGCCACTGTCGAGCCTTGTCGATGTTGGACAAGACCACTCTGGTCAGTCGTTCGGTAGCCACAAGGGCCGTGTGCCATGAATGCAAGTGTGGCATGGCTGGTTCCTGGAATGGTAAAGAAATATTACTCAGTCAGTTCAATCCCACGATCAGAGAGTTGCACAGAAGAATGTCACACACAAATTGATCGTCCCACATATGTCTGGTTAAGTGTGTGGACATGCGGAGGGTTAAATAACTACAAAATGCTTGCTACCACAGATTCTGTGAACATGGCTGGTTATCCAACATGGAAATTACTGTAAAGCAAGAAATTTTACCAAATTGGAGCCTACAGTCTTTTTCGCAGCATTAAATTTTTGCAAACTGCTGCTGGCATTCAATGCACATAGTGTAGAAACAACTTCGCATGTATTTCAATTTTAGGGATCTTGGCTCTCTCGTAATTCATGAATTAAAATGCACATGAACATTTCTGGTTTTGCAGTATGACTTTAAAACTAGACTACACACACAACTTTTCAGCAAAGAAACTGAAAAAACAAAAATTTGATAAAAGTACTTTGAGTATGAAAACTTTGCTGTTACTCTTCCTGGTTTTTTGTTTGTTTGTTTGTTTCGTATTTGTTTTTGTTTTTTTATCATTTCCAGCTCTTTGCAGTGGATGTGATCCAAATTCTCACCCGATCCCTCCGGCAGTCAACAACAGACGATTCATTTTCTTGGGGCATCTGATCGTTGGCGATCCACTGAACAAAGTCTGTGGCCACTTTTATATTTCCCATCCTCTGTCCTGCTTCCATTGACTTCATCTCAATGTCTGACTTCACATACATAGATGACAACACTTGAGTCAGAGGCCATAGCAGCAGTTTCCAGTTCTCCGTCCCCCAAGCTCCAGTCAACTGCTTCTGCAACATCAGCACTGCATTCGGACGTTCCCAAAATAGACAGTTTTGACAAAGAAATATGACAAGTTTTCATGTACAATGTATGAAGTTTTGCAAATAATGCTACCTATCTGAATAATACTAAATGAAAATGAAACAATTTCTTCTACATATTTTTATGAGATTCAAATAGAAACAATAATTTCATAAGGCATTACACTTTTCAAGGCAACTGCCAGATTGTGTCTTGCCACTTGGGACAATTCAGGCTGCATGTTTGAATGTTAGATTCATAGATAAATGGAAAAGAAATCAAAAGTAGTATTGAGAAGTGCAGAAAGAGGTATCAGCCATATATTGTACAGTTGCCAAAAAGAATCATCTTATGTAAATTTCCATCACAAAATTATCTAATGATTATGATATCAAACAATGGTGGGGGAAATCTTGAGGGAAATATCATATTGTAGACAGACAGGGCAAATCTGTCACCCAAGTTTTGTTGCCATTTGAGTATCAGCTGCAGAGTCATTTGTCATGCCAGAAAGACAGTATTGAATGTAAACTTTGACCTGTGACCCTTCAAAGTAACATAACATGAATATCCCTAAAGTACAGCTCTGATCAAAGTTTGGTGGCAAATGGAGTAGCAGTTGGAATACATATCTGTCACAAGAGACCTGAAGGCAAAATTCAACAATTGTCACAAGGGAATTACCAACACCGAAAGTCTGTTTTCACCCACAGCCCTGTCTTTACAAGAGAGATTAAAAAAAAAAATGCAAAAATTTCTGATAACTCACTTTTCAGTTAAAGGTAATATCTCAAGGTATCAAAGTGTTGATTTAAAAAGAAAGAAATAGGCATTATACACTACACAAGAGATGCTGTTTGCTACATAGGCATGGGCTTACAGGGAGGGTCTCAAATTATTCCAAGCATCTTTTGATTTATGTGGAAAAAAATGCACTGACATAATTTCAAATTCAAATTCTTCAGGCCCACGTTGCAGAGAGTCAGAGGGAAGATGGCTCATGATTAAAAATTCCATTCCTAAACATGTTTGCAACTGAGCTCAGCTTGGCCAGTCGAAAGCACTATGCCAATCTAGTCGGTATACAACATAGATTAGAAAATGCCCGGCAATGTTTGATTTATAACTCAATATATGATGTGCTTGTAGGAGCTACGCTGCTTCTGAAAGGCCATGCACTGAAAGGCCATGCACGGAGTAAGCTTGTAACGAGGGCTCGGTACCTGTACCAGTGGTACCTGTATTTCTTCCCAGCGTTGTTTTGGATTTGTTAATGCTTCATTGTGTAGATACATGTATTCTTAAAACACCAGACATTTACCCCTATTACGTTATGCTTTGATGTGTTAGGTGGAGCCTTGTTATGTATGAATCCTTTTAAATTTTTTATTTTTTTTTTTTGGGGGGGGGGGGGGTCTTGCTCAGATTTTGCAACATAGTTTTATAGTAGCTACACTTGCACACACACAGATGGGAGATCACCCCACTTACGCAAGTCAAGGAGGTAGTGCTGCTCACGCACAGAGCTGCCAAGAAACAGATCTCCTACCAAACAGATCATGACGCCGTCTCCACACCGCAAGCCTCGATGGCAAGCCCTCGACAGGTGGCTGAGCACGCTGCTCATGTCCATACCTTTCCCCCGCAGGCACTGGGCTAGGCAGAGGGAGTGGTGGAACAAGTGCCTCAGAAGATTATCGTCAACGGACCGAGGCCTGGAAGCCACGATCTCCATGACAACGCTCACCATATGCACCGCCTCGAGAATTGCTGCTTCTGTGTCGGTCTATAGAGGACAATAATTGGTGAAGTATGAATTTTAAGGCAATCTTTTATGCATACTTGATGAAACCTTGGTTACACTTCACATACCTGGAGGGTGTTTCATAAAGCTGCTCGTAAAGTTACGAACAACTTACGAGCAACTGGTGATCAGTTCTTGTGCTGAATTATGGAAATTCTGATATGTATAGCACATCAGAACTGATCATCAGTCGCTCATAAGTTGTTCGTAACTTTACGAACAGCTTTATGAAACAGGGCCCAGAAATTTCTCTTGCATATCAGTGTCTCTTTCAGGTTGAGAATTTTCACAACTTTTTCAAAGATTTCCTACGGCAAAACTTCTCCAGATCACAAACAGAGATTGTCTTTCACAAATTCCGCAGCATCAGGACTGTAACTTCTGGAACATTATGTCATGCAAAAATATTCGCACAAGCTTCTGGTTGCGCGAAATGTGTGAAATTTCCACACTGCAAAAATTTAACTTTTACAGTATTCCATGCATATATATCACCTGTTGCTACTAATACAGTATAAATAATACAAAGTACACATCAAATTCAAGGGCATTATACATGGAGATTACTGGGTTTTGTTTTGTTTTTCTAACCTGAACACAGGAGAGGAATGCCAGGAGATATCTTACAACCTCCTGGGGAAAGAGGGATCCTGGTGGGGTGGAGCTGGGTCCAGAGCAGGCCTCTTGTAGGCATGTCATCAGGAGCATGCGAAATGACCCTGTCCTTGGATTAACATTTGGCTCTAATAACACACTCTGGAGAAACGGTTTCAGCATGTACAACACTTCAACATTCAACCTGCATAAAAAACAAACAAACAACAAAACAAAACCCTTATATATGTCAGGAAATCTTACACAAAAGTAATGCACTTCACATATCACTCACAAATTTTTCAAACAGTTACACTGTAAACATTGCATAATTGGGCACCACTTAATTGAGTAGTCTCATATATAAAATTATGGTTAGACTGGTGGAAATCTTCCACACAAACCTCATCTATTATCATTGTTTCCAACATAAAGTCTTTTAAATGAGTGTAAATATCACAAATTTACGAAACTGTGAGGTATCTTTGATCAGAAGAGTGCATTTCAAAACATACCACAAAATGACCTGTGACCTTTTGTGGATCTTATGATGCAAGGTCAAACAATACAGACATACATTTCTTCATTTGTTTCTATAAGGTAAGTTTGTCACTGAAATGACCCACAATTAACCTGTTCCATACTGAATTCTGAAATCCCCATAGACTTGATGCACAGGCCACTAGGTTTACATGTGAAATGGGTTAACAAGGGTAACAATTACTACTTCACCTGTCGTCTTCTTGTGACAGCAAGGCACGGACCTCTGAGAGTAGACATGGCCAGCACTCCGGTCTGCTGCGGAGCATGGAGATGAAAGGATGGGGCGGCTTCCTACAGGAATGGGCAGACGGGATGAAGAGATACAACACTGATATTTCCCTTTCTGCTACACTAGAAATCGCATTGCACAGAGTGTTCGATCCAACATACAAACAGAGCTCCACATGAAACCATTTCTGTACCAACAGAGTACCAAAGTGATGATGTCACAGTCTTTTGTTATAGTTTGGGTTGGAACCAGGTGCAAGCACAGTTATTAACAACAAAGGTGAGGTTGTTTAGAAACCAGTTTTCATGGAGACATCACACTTTGGTTACCTATTCTCCCAATAACATGAAACTACATTTGCTCTGGTACAATCCTGTTGTGTGTAGACATTTCCACTCACAACATAAGCTTCATCCCTTTGGTATTGGTAGTCAATATGACCTGGGCCCTGTTTTATGAAGAGTTAAAATTGATTATATAGTTGATTTCAACTGTAAGTCTATGGCAGCCTGTGTGATGAGGAAATTTAAACTCGATTTTATCTCTTGATAAAACGGGACCCTGTACTTTTATCTTACAAAGTCCTGTGTAAATTGGTTGACATAATGTTTATCTTAGGAACCTTTTGCTGTTGTTGTCATTGTTGTTGTAACTGCCTTATTTACATACTTTGTTGTTTTTTTTGTAAACCCTAATTCTTCTCCTCTAAAGTCCAAGCTCATATCAAATTTCTTAGCGTTGATCATATTGCCAGGACTATTAACCAAGGTGATAATACTACACCTCAACAAATTCGTATCTTTGGCTAAGGGAAAATTACTGTGTAGGAAACAATTACCGGTAATGTCAAACGTGACAAAAGAGACAATGCAGGTGGTCTTCTGATTCCTCTGTGTGTTGCAATGCATGACAAAAACACTACAATTACACACAATCTATGTGCACAGGCATACAATACTCAAAGTGGTCAAAGAACTGCTGATAAATTAGGCATGTGTTTGCATATGTAGCCTCATCATAACGCTGACTGTCATCTCCCAATCATTTGAAAGGCCTCTCCTGAAGAATGATTTTACACTTGGAATGACTGTAGATATTGAAAACAGTCATATTCAATTATTGTTTGATTAACATGCTTAAATTTGTCAGGCAATCTGGCAACCTGAACCATCAGCCCTTGTTCCTTCACAGCATTGGCTCAAAAAGGCCAGCTCACTGCTAAGATATAGGATGAGGTTGCTTCCACTAGAACTGCGATAGAAAGCACACGGTGACTAATATTACTAACCTCATAGAATAGTACTGTTGAGATGTGGGGACTATCTCCCCTCCTGCACCCATCAGGCAGTAGACCGCACGCTTCACAACCATCAGCAGCATGTCGCTCACTGTGCCCACAATGGGCGGCATGCTATTGCACACTGGCAGAAGGTTGATTAGGTTGGTGAGCAGGTACTCGTAGGCTAGGATTCCATCGTCACACAGTTCAAAGAGGCAGTGGGCACAGAGAGAGCTGATAGAAGGCGTTCCATCTCGACACATACCCCACAGCAGCTCAAGCTCATCGATCTAGTTTGTAATAAAGGTTAAAAAAAAATGGTGGCAAAAACACACTGGGGAAAGCAAGAGTTCATCAAACCTTTTCTAAATCTACCTTATTCTAACCCATCAACTCTTGATAAATGACAAAAAACAAATCGAAACCAAAAAAACAAAACCAAAGCCCAACCCAAATCAACATGCAAACAAACTTCATCCCTCTCATCCCCAAAACTTAACCCGTTGAGGACAGGCTGATTTTGTTACAACAGGCATTTCCCATAGACATTAGTATACTCTGTATTAGTATTAGTATACCCGGGACTCCTCCTTTTTCATGGGTTAATAAGACACATCTTACACCAAAAATCTAAAATTATACATACAGAGTGAGTGCTATATTTCACATTGCATGAGGAGACAGCATTGTGTGTGACTGACGTAAGAAGGGCTGCACATAAGTTACTTAAATTGTCAAGATAAAAACCCTAGCAACAGCACCTGTGAAGACTCTTTGACAAAGTTATTTGGAATGTACTACCTATTTTTGATGGAAATAACAAAAATGATGATAATATTATAATAATAGGAATGATAATAATGATATCAATTATATTAATTCATTCTCAGAGTTGCTTTTCCATTATCGGCACTGCTCTTCTAATGGACTCTGCTATTGTCATTGCTCTAGACTTTTACCAGAAGGCCCCTTTCACATCTTGGTCAAAATGGTAGATTACTATTAAAGCATGTTTCCTGCTAACGTAAAAATGTTCGTAGTACATTAATTTTCACGTTTTTCATGCAACTTCTGGCTAGCAAAAATTCTAAAATCTGCAAAAATATGTTCAAAATTTTCTCTGCATATTGTAAAATGGGTTGACAATTGTGCAGCACAAATTCAAGAACATGTTTCTGACCCACTCAGCATGAAAAATTAGTCACACAAAAATATGGATGTTTACAGTATCACTATTATGTTCAGTCTCCAGATCAAGGCATTAATGACATGTGCTATAACATGGAAATTTTTGTGCGATGTGAAGCTAGCATGAAAATAAAAGTGCGCATATATTTTTGCTCGCTATATGTAATATGATTCTAGATTTTGATCCTGCAGAAATAAAAAATATGCAAAATTCATCTCACCCGGCAATGCATGAAAAATCACTCACACAAAAATTTCTGCTTTTACAGTATAGATCTGGTAAATGTTCACATCAGAAATCAAGTACTGTTCTCAGATACAAAAAGAAATCAGAGCAGTGTGTCAACACAACACAGAACACTGAGTAAACAAGGCAATATCAAAGTTCTAAACGAGACATGAAACTCGTCACACTGACGAGTGAGGTGATACGCCTGGGGTCATCAGATGTCGGTCATCTTCTGTGATCGACAAAGAAAAGAATGTGATATAGGCACCTTGAAGTTATATTGAGCGTGCATGCAAAACGGTTTCTCTAACCACTCGGCCACGGGACATCCACGGAAATGGTAAGGCCAAAAAAAATGTATAGATATTACAGGGGGAAAAAGTCAATGCCCACTCAACAATCGTGGCCGCGTGAACATGTATTGCATTGCTAGACGGAAATGTGGCCTTGTAACGGCTGATGTCGCTGTGTCATTTCTGACAATTTCGGAAAAATACGTCCCGCAGACATAAAACCTATAATCGGCTGATTTTGATACCTTGCCTTTAATCACAATTTTCAGTGTGATGACGTCATCAAAGTACAAAACAATGACATGGACTTGAAAGACAATTGCTCAAAGTACAACACCTCCGTTGTCGTCATTACATACTATGATCGGTTTGACAGAGTCAGGATGCAACATTTTGCAGCAGTCGAAGCAATGTGGTCTCCAACACAAAACAGAGGGATATTGTGTGTGTGTGTGTGTGTGTGTGTGTGTGTATAGGTGCGTTTATATACGAACGTAATTTCTACATGGACGAATGTGTAATACACCATTGAAGAAAAAAAAAAGTAAAATAGCTAGGTATTTTGTTTCGTGATCTTGTGGGGTTCGAACCCGCACGAGTGCAACCTCACGTCTCTGAGACGGCGCCTTTAACCACTCGGCCATACGTCTCGACGAGAAAATATGAGGAACGTAAACTTATGTATGTGAAAGATGAATCAGGAATCGATTCGTCCACATTCCATTCTCATTTTCAGTTTTAAACTGCAAAATTATCAACCTCATGAGGAGATTTCAAAGAACAAAATGCATGATTACTGCAGCTTATTGTCTCAGCTACAGCATACTTAAATTTCAGAGGAAATGAAGCAAAATCAGCTGAGATCAAGGTGCTTAAACGTTGTCAAGTCAATGGATGGTTTAAAAAAAAATTACCTCTCATAGACATAACACGAAACTTGTCCGATTTTGCATCTTTACTTTTAATCACAATTTAAAGTATGATGACGTCATCAAATTTCAAAAGCATGACATGGACTTGAAAGGCAAATGTTCAAAGTACAACATATCCGAATTTGGGATAATATTGAGCTTAAACAACAGAGATACGAGCAAATGAATATCAGAAACAGTACCTCAAAAAAATCAATTCCACTTTTTTTATTTAAAATGACGATATGATCACGTCATCGAGTTTTCCTGGCAATATTGATACTTGGAATGTTATTTACAATTCATATGCTTTTGTAATATGCAATAGAAATATAGGGTCAAAGGACGATTTAAAGAGCTATGGCGAAATAAACAAAGACATGTTTTTTCACTATATTTGCAGAAAGACGCACGCGCGGAATTTCAACTTTGACGCCAGTGCATTCCTTTGTTATAGGTCAACATCGATCGGAAATCAGTGGATATTGTTACTCAAAGTATCAGGAATCCAAATCAGTCAAAAAAATTGCATTTTCATGTTGGTTATGCCCTCTGCGCGCGAAATTGCGCGGACGGACGCGCACGCGAGAAAATGTTTGAAACGCTTAAAATTGTCTGAAACTTCGAGATTTCCCATTGGGAAGTCGTTTTAAGCCTTTTAAAATTTTGACGCGCGTAATGAAGACCTTAAACTAGCGTTAAAAAGTAAGATAGAGCGTGACCTGAACTTTATGTCCACCGAAAATGATGCAGAAATGACATCTAGTTATGAAGTTATGATCGATCATGTGACATGGTCCGAAAATCACAAAATGGCGCCTAGATGACGTCATAGATATGTTACTGTCATGAAAACCTTATTGTGGCTAGATATTGTTATGAGACATGTTGACTGAAAATTTCATGTCATTCCGTAATGTCATTGTTGAGATATTGACGACACAAAATTGTCCAGAAAGAAAGAAGAATAAAAAAAAATAAAGAGAGATTTTGACAATCACAATAGGTGATACGCTGATAGCGTATCACCTAATAATTTCATTGATGATTCATATCATAAAAACTGGACTTATCTATACCAGCTCGGCTACAGCATTTTGTAGTGTACTCACCCTAGCGGTTGCTGCAATTATTGGTTCACTAGAGCTTGACTGTGAAGACTTCTTCTTTTTTATTGTTTTTACGATTTCCTTCAGAGCTGAGCACTGGTACTGCACGGAGTTAAACTCCAACTTTTCCTTTATTGTTTCCATCTCCACAAGTTGTTAATGCTCCAACTGCACAGAACAAAGGATACAACAACGATAAAAATAAGCACACATGGTCATATTATGAACAATAATACCCTCAAAACATGGGTTCAGCCTTAGTAAATTCGAACAAATAAAAAAACAAAAAAAAATCACAAAATATGAACATACAGTGTATCTCTTTGCCTTTTGCTTGAAGTTGTTGTATGATTGTATTAAATAATAATAATATTTAATAATCTGTTGTGTTACTATCATAAACAACTCAACACTCAGAAACAGATTCTAACATTAACAATAGTCATCCCAGCCCAGAGGACCTAGAATGCGCTTCTTCTTCTTCTTCTTCTTCTTGCCTAGTGCAAAGTTGTGGTCTTTCTGATCTGTAAACTCGTATCATACGCATTGAAGGCTGGGTCAGAATCTTTCAGCCAGCACCATGCCAGGACCTGGCAGGAGGAGTGAGGCTGCGGAGCTGCTGGCAGTCCATCCTCCCGCCTGGCGATGAATTGTGCAGTCTTCCACCGGGTGGTTTGCCAGCTGTGCTTACCTGCAGTTACTTTTTACTTTAGCCATGGTTCATCATACATATACACGTACATGTAACAAAAGGTTAGGCTATGGTTTACACAATCCTGCACTTTTTTACAAACTACAGATCAAGCATGGCAAGTGAGGTGTAAACGTGGAAATTTATGCAAATGGTAGACAGATGGTATCTGTCCCTTCACGGTGGGCTTCTTGAATCTTATGTGACGCTGGGACAGGGGCTGACCTAACCCCGAGGCACTCCTTGTACACCAGAGGCCGCAGGGTTTTTCAGTGTGTGTGTGTGTGGGGGGGGGGGGGGGGGGGGGGGGCTTCAGGACTGGGGGCGTCAAGGTCCTTGTACACCAGGGGCCGCGGGGGTTTTCAGCGTGGGGGGGGGGGGGTGGGGGGTTCGGGACTGATTGGGGGGTGTCGAGGTCCTTGTACCCCAGGGGCCATTGGGTTTTCAGTGGGGGGGCTTCGGTACCGTTGTGATTATTTTCTCGATTTTTTTTTTTTTAAGTTTTTTGTTTTGTTTTTTCTGATGAGCCAAGAGTGTAAGGGAGGTGCAGCCCCCTGGTTAAACGACCCCTGTGAGAGCCAAACACGAAGCATTGGGGCTGGTCTTCTCTTCTTCTTCTTCCGGGTGAAGTACTAACCTCTGGAAAGAGTATTTTCGTACTTTGTGCAGTGCTGAAACTAGTGTGCCACGCTGCATTGTTTGATGCTTTTTTTTGTTGTTGTTTCGCGGAGCGAAGCGGTTTTGATTCTGGTTAGGAAAATTTGCGTCATTGGTAATTTGAAGACACCATAGACGACATGCGCAGTGAGTGAAAGTTGTCATTTGTCACGTTTTGCGCAGTTCTAATTGTGCCATTCAGTTAGTTAGCAGCTGACCGTTCCAACGTGAAGACTGGTCGCGTCATGGGATGCGAATGCTGACTCGTCCGTTTCTGCAGAAGACTCATGCAAGTCAAGTTTAGTCCCGCTACAGGAGTAAGTAAATACCGGAAAATGTGAAATGAACATTAAAAACTGAAAGAAAGCAAATAAGTGTATGCTTGAGCGAACTTATGAACTCATTTGAACTCAGTTACAGTGTTGAATTTGTTGCATGCGTACTGGTGAGTTGCAACGTGGTACAATGTACGTACATGGTTATACAGGTATTGCACGTGAACAGTAGTGCATGTTCATGTAATGCACGTTCATGTCAAGGCATGTAATGCCGGGAATTTATGAACTATGTGTAATGTCATTTCATCAACCTGATGTGGTGGTTGTGTGAAGATACAGTTGTGACAGAAATTGACATTAAGACAGATTTAGAGAGTTATATAAATGTCGATAATGGTTTAAAGAGACAAAGCTGTTGGTGAATAGAGTTGATAGTGGGAAAAGGTCACCACACGTTAATAGGTTCTTTGTGTATGATTTATCGACATGCATCAGTGTGGGTGTTTGTATTGCAAGACAAATTGCAAGGTAATTATAGAACTGTGTTAAATGACAGCAGTTCGTACAGTGTTTGTAGCGCCTAAAGTGGAATCTCAAGTGTAAGAATCTACTCAGTGGTGTACTGTAAGGTTTAATTTGCATTTCCTGAGTAGAATCCATGGTATGGAGGTAACAATAGTGCTAAGCGAATACAGAAATGCAGGTTGTAGATTTGTTTTAAGGTGTTACATTGAGTATATTCAGCATCATTTACTGGGCTCAAAGTGAGATTATGAGTGTCTACAGTACAATCAGAGTGTAGATGCAAGTGATGTTTGACAGAAGAATAAGTACAGGTAGTTTGACTTATACATAATGTAAGTTATGTTTCATATCCGTATGATTTGTGACTGCAAGTGTATGAAGCAAAGTCACTGAGAGTTAAAGGGTGTTAACACGTGTTGTATTTGTACAAAATTACATGTTTGTGCAGAAGTACAAATTAGACAGGATATGCACAATACAACTAAGTACAGTGCAAGAGTGCCAAATAAAGTGCTCAGATTAATCTGCATGTGTACAAAGTAAATGAGCACAATGAGCCAGTGTATTATATATTATACAAAGCTGTTCTTTCAGTAAGACAGAAAGAATCTGTAATTTTGGCATGCAAGTGTTGTAGCAAATTCCTACATACATCTAGCATACATCTAGCATACAAGTGTCGTAGTAAATTCCAAGCATTCAATGTGCATGTTCAATTGATACTCCCCACAATGTATGTATGTAACAGAAACATGATGGTTTATTAGTTGCTTTTCAATATGTGACAGGTATAAATCCAGGTGAAGTGTACATGTACAATACACGTACAATATACTATGAAGGTAATAAGAGACAGTGACAATAAGAGAAGTCTTTGAGTCTATATCATATGCATGTCAGGCAATGTAAAGATTTAATCATATACAAGTGTATAATGTACAAGACGTGCATGAATAATGTACATGTGATTCAGAAGTCCAAGTTCAGTGTACAAGGCATGCCTGAGTATTACATGTGATTCACATGTCCAAGTTACTGCATGTGTATTAGCAACAAGACGCTAATAGTTTCTTTGTTTTACGGTTTTGATCTATTCACAGATCGAATAAACAAGCTTCACGGCTTAACTATCTCAATCCACGGCTGGGCTAAACTCGGGTTCCATTCTTCAACTATTCATCAAATTCGATTCCTAGCTGACCTGGAATAGGAGACAGAGGGAACACTGCATGCAGTCATGAGTGCAGAACAGAAAGAGAAGGACCTCAAGATCAAGAGGAGGACTGCTAAGGCAAAGCTGACCCGATTATTGAACGCCTTGCAGAAATTGCTGGACAGCAACAGGAATCTTGACGAGGTCACCGAGTCCTTACAGAATCTGGAGTTAGCATATAAGGACTTAGAGGAGAAACATGAAGCCTACTGTGAGATCATCGAGGATGACGAGCAGTTCCTTAAAGAGGGCACTTGGTTGGAAGAGTGTCAGTCAAGCTTCATGGATATGCAGATAAAGGTCAAGGATTGCATCAAAGCAAAAGCAAGTGAGGCATCTGAGAGAGCTGAGACACCACCGGCTGTAAATGTTAGCAGCAATGTCGCCTCACCTGAAAGGCCAGATGAATCTGACAGTCCACAAGTAGAGTCTGCATTCAGAGTACAGGTAGAGCGGCCCAAACTGCCACGTTTCGGCGGAGACGTGAGAGTGTACTCTACGTTCAAATCGGACTTTCACCATTTGATTGACCGATACAGTAAACGGGACGCGATGGCCATCCTTCGTACAGCATTACACGGAAAGCCTTTGGAGCTAATCAGAGGGATAGGAAATGACTATGATGAAGCATGGGCATTGCTGGACTCCATATACGGCGATCCGAGGCTTGTGGCAGATGTAATCGTAGATGAAATGGAGCGGTTCCCCCCACTGAAAGAGGGAGATGATGCAAGATTCTGCGATCTTGTGCACATTGTGATGAGAAGTTACAACACACTGAAGGAAGTGGGGAGAACGGGAGATATGGATAACAGCCACATGCTGGCACTGGTGGAAAGAAAGATGACCAGCAATGATCGCAAGGTTTGGTTCCGCTACCTACAGAGGGATAGACAGGAGGCTACCTTTGAGGCACTGCGATCCTGGATGAGTGGGGAAATGAAGATGAGATTAAGAGCATCGGCCCCTCTTCGAGATGCACGGTCTTCCACTCAACAGAAAGACAAACGATCCAGTGCTTCAGTTAGTCACATCGCTGAAGAGGATAAGTCAGGTAAACAGGCAGACTACAAATGCTGGATTTGTAAATCATCTGATCACTGGGTTGACCAGTGTAAGAAGCTCCTGTCAAAGAGTCAGCCCGAAAGGTTCCAAATGATGAAAGACAATCATGCATGCTACAGTTGCTTGAAGAGAGCAGGAAGGGATCACAACATGAAAACTTGTAAGCGACGGAAGAGGTGCACAGAGAAATTGAACGGAGAACAGTGCACATCTTTTCATCATCCTCTGCTGCACAAAGAAACAGCTCGTGAGATAGTGGCAAGTGTTTCAGGTAAAACAGCCCTTCTGCCTGTTGTGACAGTTACTATGATGGGTTTCAAGGACCAGAGCTACTCAGCAAACTGTCTACTGGATTCTGGTGCACAAATTAGCCTTGTCAGACGATCAGTTGCAGAGAACCTAGGGTTGAAGGGAAAGCCGATATCCATCAACATCACGAAAGTTGGCTGTGTCACTGAAGAGGTCCAGACAAAGATCTACAGACTAAGACTTCGATCTCTCGATGACAACAGAGTGTACAGAGTGTCGGCTGTCGGACTGGATTCCATCAATGATGAGATAGTACAAGTCCAGACAGATGGCTTGTGCAAGACGTTCAACCTGGGACAGAACTGTCTACATCGTAGCAGCGGATCGATTGACGTCCTGGTTGGAATTGATCATGCTAAACTGCACACAGGAGAAACCAGGCAGAAAGGAAATTTGGTTGCCAGACATACCCCCCTGGGATGGGTGGTATTTGGAGCTGACCCGGATCATCAGGCTGCCAAAAACACAGTTTTGAATGTGATGGTTACAGATGCTGTGGACTTGAAAGATTTCTGGACAACAGAGTCGATGGGAGTTTGTCATGGTCCCAGCCAGTACCAACAGGACGGACTGAGTAGACAGGAAATGGATGAGAGTAAGCTTATCAGTGACTCCTGTCAGAAGGTCGGCAAGCAGTGGCTCGTTCCCTATCCATGGCAAAAGGAGCCGGATCTTCTACCGGATAACAAGGCTCAGGCTGAGAGAATGCTATATGCTACTGAGAGGAAACTGGCAAAAAATCCTAACCATGCAGACGCATATGACAGAAAGATCCAGGAGATGGTTGAAATGAAATTTGCCAGAAAGCTGTCAAAGGATGAAGTGCGATTGTATGAAGGCCCAGTGCACTACATTGCGCATCATGCGGTCGTTCGACCGGAAAAGCAGAGTACCCCCATCCGAATCATATTCAACTCATCTGCTTCCTACCAGGGACACTCGCTTAACGACTATTGGATGAAGGGTCCAGATCTGCTGAATAGACTGTTTGGTGTACTGATGCGATTCAGGGAACACGAGGTGGCACTCTGCGCAGACATATCCAAGATGTACCACAGAGTGATGATACCTGAAAGGGACCAGCACGTCCACCGCTTTCTGTGGAGGAATTTGAATCAGGATAAGCAGCCAGATGTCTATATCATGAGAGTTGTCACTTTCGGTGATAAGCCATCCCCAGCTATGGCACAGACGGCATTGCGGAAGACAGCTGAGGAAGGCGCTAAGATGTATCCGAAAGCTGCATCAACCATCATGCATGATACTTACATGGATGACATCGGTGCATCGGTGCCGACAGTGACAGAGGCAGAGGAGCTGAGCAGAAGTATCGACAAAGTACTGGCTGATGGAGGGTTCAAAGTAAAGGGATGGAGATCAAACAAGGAGTTCTCCAGAGGACATGATGGGAATGCCGAAAAGCCCAGACTACTGAAGACGATCACTGACGAGAAAGTCCTGGGTGTGGTATGGGAAAATGACTCAGACACATTCTCATACAAAGTCAAACTGAAAGAGGATGCAATTCAAGCAATCGAGATGACAAAGAGGAGCATCCTTAGCCAAGTTGCAGGTATCTTCGATCCCATTGGATTTGCAACCCCCATAGTGATACGAGCAAAGATCGGACTGCAGAGGCTGTGGGAGGAAGGCTTGAACTGGGATGATGAACTACCCGAGGAGAGTCAGACAGAATGGAGAAAGCTGTTCCGAGAAATGGAAAAGCTGACAAATGTCAGATTTCAGAGATGTTTGACCCCAACTAATGCCAGAGGCAAGCCAACTCTTTGCATTTTTTGTGATGCATCCATGGAGGCATTCGGAGCATGTGCGTATCTCAGATGGGAGGTAGACGAGGCGAGGTACGAGGTGCGGTTTGTGACAGCAAAGTCTAGGGTGGCACCGCTGAAACAGTTGACTATCCCAAGGCTTGAACTGCAAGCAGCGGTACTTGCAAGCAGGTTGTACACCACAATCAGAACTGAGATGTCATTGGACCTGGCAGATGTTATCTTCATGACTGACAGCATGATAACACTATCTTGGGTAAAGAGTAAGGCCAGGAGTTACAAGATGTTTGTCGCTGTCCGAGTTGGTGAAATCCAGACTGCTACTGACCCGAGTAAGTGGCGTCATATCCCCGGAGAACTGAACGTAGCAGATGACCTGTCGAGAGGGCTAGATGCAGATCAACTGACAGCCAGATGGCAACACGGACCTGACTTCCTTCGTGAGCCTATGTCAGAATGGCCTGAAGAAGGCAAGGCAGAGGAAAAGATGCCTGAAATGGAGAAGGAAATGAGAAAAGAACAGTCAGTTCTAAACATCACCCAACTACCAGATGAGGATGTCATAGACTGTGCCAAATTCTCCAGCTGGAGAAAATTGATCCGGGTGACATCATATGTGCTGAGGTTCCTGAGAAAGCTGAAGGCAAAGTGCAAAAGAGAAACTGACGAGAGTGAGAAAGACACAGATTGCACTTTGACACCTGATGACCTGCAGAAGGGAGAAAATTTCCTGATCGAGAAAGCCCAGCAGTCATTAAAGGCCAGAGTCGACAAGGGAGAATTGAAGACCCTCAGCCCATACACAGACGAAACAGGCATAATCAGGGTAGGGGGAAGAGTAGGCAAGGCTGAAATGTCATTTGAAATGAAGCATCCAGTGCTACTTCCATATGAGCATTGGATATCTACCCTGATTACACGGCATTTCCACGAGAGTGGTCACAATGGAGTGGCAGTAACGACTGCTAAGGCTCGACGCAGATACTGGATATTGAAAGGGCATAATTTGGCAAAAACAGTAAAGTTCAGATGTACAGTTTGCCGAGCATTCGACCACAAGACTGAGACCCAGGAAATGGCAGACCTGCCTACCGAGAGGCTATCTCCACATACGCCGCCATTTCACTACACGGCATGTGACTATTTCGGTCCTTTCCAAGTGAGGGTAGGACGAAACAAGACTGCAAAAAACTACGGCGTCCTGTTCACATGCTTAAACTCAAGGGCCGTCCACCTTGAGCTTGCAACAGACTGTTCCACGATGGAATTCCTGCAAGTGCTTCGACGATTCTTCGCTTTAAGGGGCCAGCCAGGGAAAATCCTAAGCGATAATGGAACTCAGTTCATTGGTGCACAGCGTGAACTACGAGACATGGTAAGAGGCTGGTCTAAAGAGGAGCTACGAGAATTCTGTGCTGAGAAAGGCACGGAATGGACATTCACGACACCTGCTGCCCCCCATCAGAATGGCAGTGCAGAGTCCCTGGTTAAAAGCTGCAAGTATGCTCTGAAGAGGGCAATTGGGGAGCAGATCTTGACACCGTTTGAGCTGTATACGTGCCTGCTGGAGGTCGCCAACCTCGTGAATCAGCGACCGATTGGCAGGATTCCGACTGATCCCGATGACGGCAACTACCTATGTCCCAATGATATGCTGTTGGGGCGTGCATCTAGCGACGTCGCTCAAGGGCCGTTCCGGGAAACGAGAAATCCGAGGCATCGTGTCGAATTCATTCAGCGAATTGTCGACACATTCTGGCATCGCTGGACGAGAGACGTTCTTCCGTTGTTAGCACCGCGACAGAAATGGCACGTCGATCGCCGCAACGTACGTGTCGACGACGTCGCGATGATGGCTGACGCGAACGCGGTTCGAGGGAAATGGACCATCGCCCGCGTTATCCAAGTCTACCCGGGACCGGATGGTAAGGTGCGCAATGTGAAGGTGAAAACGCCAACTGCTGAGTATCGACGTCCAGTTACGAAAATCGCGGTGATCTACCCAGCTGAGGGATACGACGAGTGATTTGTTTGTGATAAATTCAGTGTTAAAGCGATCATGAGGAGAGATTTCCTCATTGGGTGGGGAGGATGTTTCGCGGAGCGAAGCGGTTTTGATTCTGGTTAGGAAAATTTGCGTCATTGGTAATTTGAAGACATCATAGACGACATGCGCAGTGAGTGAAAGTTGTCATTTGTCACGTTTCGCGCAGTTCTAATTGTGCCATTCAGTTAGTTAGCAGCTGACCGTTCCAACGTGAAGACTGGTCGCGTCATGGGATGCGAATGCTGACTCGTCCGTTTCTGCAGAAGACTCATGCAAGTCAAGTTTAGTCCCGCTACAGGAGTAAGTAAATACCGGAAAATGTGAAATGAACATTAAAAACTGAAAGAAAGCAAATAAGTGTATGCTTGAGCGAACTTATGAACTCATTTGAACTCAGTTACAGTGTTGAATTTGTTGCATGCGTACTGGTGAGTTGCAACGTGGTACAATGTACGTACATGGTTATACAGGTATTGCACGTGAACAGTAGTGCATGTTCATGTAATGCACGTTCATGTCAAGGCATGTAATGCCGGGAATTTATGAACTATGTGTAATGTCATTTCATCAACCTGATGTGGTGGTTGTGTGAAGATACAGTTGTGACAGAAATTGACATTAAGACAGATTTAGAGAGTTATATAAATGTCGATAATGGTTTAAAGAGACAAAGCTGTTGGTGAATAGAGTTGATAGTGGGAAAAGGTCACCACACGTTAATAGGTTCTTTGTGTATGATTTATCGACATGCATCAGTGTGGGTGTTTGTATTGCAAGACAAATTGCAAGGTAATTATAGAACTGTGTTAAATGACAGCAGTTCGTACAGTGTTTGTAGCGCCTAAAGTGGAATCTCAAGTGTAAGAATCTACTCAGTGGTGTACTGTAAGGTTTAATTTGCATTTCCTGAGTAGAATCCATGGTATGGAGGTAACAATAGTGCTAAGCGAATACAGAAATGCAGGTTGTAGATTTGTTTTAAGGTGTTACATTGAGTATATTCAGCATCATTTACTGGGCTCAAAGTGAGATTATGAGTGTCTACAGTACAATCAGAGTGTAGATGCAAGTGATGTTTGACAGAAGAATAAGTACAGGTAGTTTGACTTATACATAATGTAAGTTATGTTTCATATCCGTATGATTTGTGACTGCAAGTGTATGAAGCAAAGTCACTGAGAGTTAAAGGGTGTTAACACGTGTTGTATTTGTACAAAATTACATGTTTGTGCAGAAGTACAAATTAGACAGGATATGCACAATACAACTAAGTACAGTGCAAGAGTGCCAAATAAAGTGCTCAGATTAATCTGCATGTGTACAAAGTAAATGAGCACAATGAGCCAGTGTATTATATATTATACAAAGCTGTTCTTTCAGTAAGACAGAAAGAATCTGTAATTTTGGCATGCAAGTGTTGTAGCAAATTCCTACATACATCTAGCATACATCTAGCATACAAGTGTCGTAGTAAATTCCAAGCATTCAATGTGCATGTTCAATTGATACTCCCCACAATGTATGTATGTAACAGAAACATGATGGTTTATTAGTTGCTTTTCAATATGTGACAGGTATAAATCCAGGTGAAGTGTACATGTACAATACACGTACAATATACTATGAAGGTAATAAGAGACAGTGACAATAAGAGAAGTCTTTGAGTCTATATCATATGCATGTCAGGCAATGTAAAGATTTAATCATATACAAGTGTATAATGTACAAGACGTGCATGAATAATGTACATGTGATTCAGAAGTCCAAGTTCAGTGTACAAGGCATGCCTGAGTATTACATGTGATTCACATGTCCAAGTTACTGCATGTGTATTAGCAACAAGACGCTAATAGTTTCTTTGTTTTACGGTTTTGATCTATTCACAGATCGAATAAACAAGCTTCACGGCTTAACTATCTCAATCCACGGCTGGGCTAAACTCGGGTTCCATTCTTCAACTATTCAGTTGTTGTTGTTGCAATTGATGTAATATACACTATAAAAAGTAAAAAGTGCTCTTTGTGCAAGTAAAATTAGCTCCTCTTCCAACTAGATTTGACGCAGTGTCACCCTGACCAGCTGCCTCCTAAACTGTTCGAGGGAAGAAGCAGCTGTCACACTGATGGGGAGCTGGTTCCAGGAGAGTATGACACTTGGGAAGAAGGAGTTTTGAAAGCCAGAGGTCCTGCAGAATTGTTGTCGATATTGAGTAGGTCTTCGTCCAGATGATCGTGTTACCGGGTAAATGTAAGGTGGTTCAGGTGGAATAGCAATCAGTTGATTAGACAGAAAGATCCGTCTGTCCGGAGGACTCTTTTTATATTTTGCCATTAACGCTGTCCTCCGTAGACAGACGGAAGGTTGCAGTACCCATTGCTGTGTGGATGTTCTTAACCACTATGTCTATGGAAAATTGAGTGAGGTACCTCACCCTTCTCGATTGCGTCTAATTCACGGCCCTAGGTCGGCAAATTTAAGCTTGTATAGTGAAATTAGCTTTTTAAGAATACATTAAACTCACCAGATTAATGAATAATCCAAAATTTTAGTAGAATTTTCAACGTAAAACACAGCCTGTCGCGTCGTCACGTTCAAACTGCAGAAACATACACTATGAATCTATTAGCCAATCACATGCGAGGTAGTTTCTACGTGTTTGTTTTACTAAAACACGTACCTCGCATGTGATTGGCTTACAGATTCAAAATGGCGACTTACAGCTTGCGAACGGCGATGTTGCGATATCGATAAAATGTCTGCATTATAACCGAGTTTATGTGAGTATTTCGATTGCACAATTGAGAAATTTATCCCAAATATTGCTGCATAATGTGTCATGTCATGTCAAACTTGTTTGAATGTAAAAAAGCTGTCTGAAATTTGGTTTATCGTAACGTTTGATCTGTGCGCGACTGCTCCACACAGGAGCCGCAATCATTGACTTCGGTCTGTATACGGAGGGGATCCGTGAAGCCAGACGCAGTCTCTGCGGAACATTCCCCGACGGACAGATACAGACCGATCTTTCGGTCAATCAGTTGATGTAAGATGCGGAACAGCATGATGACTTTCAGCTGGGCCCTTCTTTCTGCAAGAGATTGCCATTTCAAGGAGTGTGGTCACAGTTAGGGCTGACCATACATATCACAACATCAGATAAGAATGAATGCCGTCAACTGCACCTCTCTAATGTTGATTACCATTTAGTTGCCACTACCTAAAATGCGCGCCGCGATCGGAGATCAGCTGGGGCAACGGATTTTCATCGCTCTCAAAGACATTCCTAATTCACCTTTACATTAAAAAAGAGGGTGCATAGCCATGATAGCAGGACATACAACTTCGTTAACAACCAGGGGTGTTTTTAGCTGCACATATATAGAGTCTAGTGACTTTGTAGACATTTTAATGGCACTGACACTGTATATATATCATGCCTTCACCACACCTGCCCAGATATGCTGAGACATATCTAGTGGAGTGTACAACATGGAAGAAGAAGAAGCCCACCGTGAAGAGACAGGACTCATGAGATAAATTTACCATCGAGATCACCAGGCATCAGTCTTGTTTTGGTCATTGTAACTTGACAGCTAACTATACACAGCCCTGTCGCTGTACATAGGTATGTCGACGTACCATGTACAGCGACTGGGCTGTGTATAGTTACTTGACAGCTAACTATACAGTCTATACACATATATACACAGCCCAGTCGCTGTACGTAGTTACAGCGTCTGGTCGGGTAACTATACACAGCCCAGTCGCTGTACATACAACAACAAAAAAAGTGTAGGTACGTCGCAACAGCGTTTACAGTGTCTGGTCGGGCTACTGGTCGGGCTACTTGACAGCCAAAACTCCAAAATAAAACTGAGCTCCTAAGTCCCAGTCCTAGCTCCTCCAATCCAACCATTGCCAACTGAACAGCCCATCCACGGTATATACGGTAGTAGCATTACATGCGGTATCAAACATATTACAACTATTGTCATACATCAGTCCGGGAAACCCGCTCATGAGGACCGCCCCGCGTACGAGGATGGTCCCTCCTCATGAGGACCTCCCCCCGCCTCATGAGGCCCCCCGGGGAACGCCTCATGAGGCCCCCCATTCACTTCTTATTCATCTCACATCTGACGTATAAATTGTCGCAACTTTGCACGGTGATTTTTTGTTACACACACATGTCCACTATCCATGATGAAAAGAAGAAAAAATCCTGTCTGTTTTTTTTTTTTTAAATCGAGTTTTAATCACCCGATGCAGAGCGCCCATCAAAACACGGGCGCCAGCGCGTTCGCACAATGCAAGACTGCCGCACCTAGCGGCCTGATCCGACTAAATATTTTCGATGCTTTTTTCTGCGGCTCTCACCTCTCCGCGCACGAATTAGCCTCGTGAAGCTGAAGTCCGACATCTTTTTACACAAATTCGTAACGAGAAAAATTAAATCAGTACTAACCTGATCTTGTCCATATATTCCAAATTACTATTCCACACTGATAGAGTAGGTGGGTAGATGACATACTCCAGTTTGTTAGCAAAATAATCACTTTGTAGGTATGACGAGTTCACTTTCTTCGTCAATTCCGCCCACGATTCCGCCGCCCGCTTACCGTTTGGGCGCTTTCTCTGGAATCATCCCGCGACGCGACGTACGTCGCATCACATCACGCATCCAGCACATACCAGTCTGGTACTTAGTATGTGCTGGATGCGTGATGTGATGCGACGTACGTCGCGTCGCGGGATGATTCCAGAAAAAGCGCCCAAACGGCGGAATCGTGGGCGGAATTGACGAAGAAAGTGAACTCGTCATACCTACAAAGTGATTATTTTGCTAACAAACTGGAGTATGTCATCTACCCACCTACTCTATCAGTGTGGAATAGTAATTTGGAATATATGGACAAGATCAGGTTAGTACTGATTTAATTTTTCTCGTTACGAATTTGTGTAAAAAGATGTCAGACTTCAGCTTCACGAGGCTGATTCGTGCGCGGAGAGGTGAGAGCCGCAGAAAAAAGCATCGAAAATATTTAGTCAGATCAGGCCGCTAGGTGCGGCAGTCTTGCATTGTGCGAACGCGCTGGCGCCCGTGTTTTGATGGGCGCTCTGCATCGGGTGATTAAAACTCGATTTAAAAAAAAAAAAACAGACAGGATTTTTTCTTCTTTTCATCATGGATAGTGGACATGTGTGTGTAACAAAAAATCACCGTGCAAAGTTGCGACAATTTATACGTCAGATGTGAGATGAATAAGAAGTGAATGGGGGGCCTCATGAGGCGTTCCCCGGGGGGCCTCATGAGGCGGGGGGAGGTCCTCATGAGGAGGGACCATCCTCGTATGCGGGGGCGGTCCTCATGAGCGGGTTTCCCGGACTGACATGTAGATTGTGATCCACACAATACATGTTTGTACACAAATGACTTCACACATACGGCCCGAGCTGCTGAGGCCTACTGTACTAACGTTACGCCTAATATGTTAGCTACATTGTATAGCGCCCACGGGTGAAACTGGATGAAGGTGGCCTCGCTCGCTCGGCGGCCTCGATGAAATCAAAACTACAGTTTGTACCATACGTGTACTCTAATCTACTCTGCTGCAAGTGCAGTGCAACTCGGCATTCCTCAAATGATTGAAAATACACGTAGCCTAAAGACGAATATAAAATACGAATAATACGAGTGAAAGAAAGAGTATTCAAACATACCGCCAAACTCCACTTAGCTCCGGGCTCCGTCGTGACCCAACGATCGCGATCGCTACGTCTGCTGATGCATTATGTATGGGGATATGGGGACCGTACCGCGGATCGATGGATGATGATGCGGGCCCAGGTGTAAAGAGTTCTGTACTGTGGCCCAGATTGCAGTGGCGGAGATGATGCACCTGTGATCGGTCGAGCAGCAGTACCGTGGGCACTGGGTGAGAGAGGGCGCGCTGGTGCTGCCTGTATCAGTGCCGTATATTAAGAGAGTCTGGCCAACTCATAAATTGGACGCCATGTCGTTACCCAGCGTACAGTGCGCTTAAGGTTTTAGCGTGTGCGCTTGGGGGTTAGCGTTACGCGCAGGCGTCCCAAAGGCGCAAGGCACTGTGTTGCTTGAGAGACACAGAGAGAGAAAGGGTGTAGATTGGGGGAGGGACATTCTTTCATTCCATCCATGTTGAACAAAGCCAACAATCGTCAATCATTTTTACACATTCAAATAGACCATTGTAGACACAAGCACCCAGGTATCAATAGGGAAGCTGTCTAAAGGACATAATTCTTGAATATAAATATGATAATTTTTTTGCTGTAAAAATAAAAGAAGAATTCACAGTATGCCGTGTCATACACTTTCACTAGACTGTATGCTATATTGTATTTAGCAAGCTGTCCAGGGAACAAGAATATTGTGCAAGAAAATGATAAATAAATTTGCAATTCTAGCAGTGCACAGGCAATAGACGAATTATCCACAGTTATTACTGTTTTGCACGTAAATAACCATCAATTACCATCCTATTTAGTACCATGTAGTTATGTATAAAACAGACATGAAGGCCTACTAGTATGTAATCCAAAAGGAATACGCCTATGTACAATGTACAACATGAAACGTCATCGGCAAGTGCGTATTAAGGTATGTAAAATGATCTCAAATTGTTTAGAAATAGTTTTTTAAAAGACCTGTAATTGAACGAAAGCACAAATACCTGGATAATTATGATGATGAGGGATATCCTCAGTGACATCCGTACCAAATATAAACTATACGATCAGGACCATTTAATATATAGATATGAAATAAGTTAAAAAACAAATAAAATTGTCCAAATGGCTACCGGCATATACCTCAGCCATATTACATTGTTCTCTTAGCAGGTGAACAGTATGTCCCCCCCCCCAAAAAAAAAAAAAAATACAATCACATTTTCGCATTGATAACACCCAATAGGATTAAACTGTTTAAATGCTACTTCAGAGTCTTAAAATACAATATCTTAGCTCTCAATTTGGTAAAGCGGTCACAGAGAAAAGTGGATTGTTGTAAAGCATGTCATGAGTCTGATTCTTCCAAGTTAAGCACTTCGACGATGCTCTTGTGTGAGATTACAATAGACAGAACTTGGAGGGAAGAGATTTCTGACATCCTCTACAAAACCCCTAATTTCTCTTTGACCACTGAAGCAAATCGAATGGGGTTTTCTGTAAATAATGTGGGCAATGAGTTATAGTTTCATACCCTGAATTTGTATTTAGATTGATTGACTATTTTTAAAGATATCAATGCGGAGAGTCCCGTTGTAATTTTTTTGGGGGGTACATACGGTAGAGTACGTCTTGACAATGTTACACTTCGGTTTCATATAATTGACAGAAAAAAATGGCATGGTTGTCATAAGATATAATACGTCGAGTGTTTACTTTCCTTGAACTAGGTGTGAATGGATGACTTTTATTGTTTAAGAGAGCAAGTATTAAGGAATTTGAGCATTTTTTACTCGTCAGTTGACCTATCTATACTTCATGGCAATACCCTGAGTGGTTATTTTAAAAATATGTGGAAAATCTTGTCATTTTACTATTTTCACTTGACCTTTGACCATCATGGCCAAAATCTTTCCCTATATATACGTGTAACTGTGTCGTAATGATGGCATGCAAATACCGTGTTTGGTTTTAAGTTTTTGCATTGGGTAATCTCCAAGGTACGGAGGAACTGGGTAATAATATTCTAACAATAGATACTAGAATTTTAACATTTTACCTGACATTGATCCTTGACCTTTGGCCCCTCCCATGACCCCATCCCTATACCCCTACCCCCCCCCCCATAAATGAAAATAGATAAATCACAAGAGAATCATAGTCGCCGCAGTAAGTTTTGTCTGGAAATACATGTACTCACCTTCAAAAATTGCATGTAGATATGTGGGAAATAGTAATATTGTTTTAAGAATTTAACCATTATGTACATGATTTTGACCTTTCACTTTGAGCGTGTTTACACAAAAGTTTATAAGCTAAAGACAAGTCTTCGTCCACTCACACATGCATCTTATGTCAAACAGTTTCATTATACAAACGGTGTCCAAAAAATGATTACGGAATGAAGGACAGACAGAAGGACGGACGGACGACCCTAACAAATGCCTCAGGCTACACTTCGTACGTTATGGCGGTGGCATACAAGTGTAAATCAAAGCTTGGATAGTCTGAAAGACACCGTGAGGAATCCAAAGAAAACATATCATACAGTTTTCCCGTCGCACACTGATTTCCCACTTTTTTTTTCCTTCGTTTTGGATCTGTCGGAAAGCGGTGCATCATTTCACATGAGTCAGGTGGTTCAAGCAACGCCATGCTGGGCAGGAATTTAGGCATGACAAATCTTCAGTTTTTCCGCAGAAACATATCAAAATAACTTTAAAATAATATAATTTTATTATATACCTTCTACTTCAATAAAGTAGACAACGGCAATGACAATTCATTATCCCCACTGCACCGTGACTGATATTGGGGATTTCCCAAAGGCAAACAAAATTAGCGCGTAGCTGCGCGTAATGAACAATGGGCACTGCGTATGAGCTTTGCTCGCGCCCGCGTGATTGACTTTGGTAACGACATGGCGCCTGTAGATCACGGGACCAGCTTTTGACCAATCACAGGCTTCAAAACACATAAGCCAAAAACCGAGTTGGCCAGACTCTCTTAATATACGGCACTGGCCTGTATCAGTGCCGTATATTAAGAGAGTCTGGCCAACTGCTAATTTGGACGCCATGTCGTTACCGCGCGTATTACGCGTCACAGGATTAGCGTGTACGCTCAGACGTAACAAAATAACCAAGCCAAATAAGGGGCAGTCAACAATGGGCATTGCGTATGAGCTCACTTCAGTAACGACATGGCGCCTGTAGATCACGGGACCAGCTTTTGACCAATCACAGGCTTCAAAACACGTAAGCCAAAAACCGAGTTGGCCAGACTCTCTTTATATACGGCACTGGCCTGTATCAGTGCCGTAATACCAGTCGAAACCAAACTTACGGGTAAGAAGCTAGCTCTTCCATGGAGCTAGTAGCCCCATGGCTCTTCTATACTCTGGTCGAAACAAAATATATTTTCTCCTCGTCTAGCTAGCTCTTTGGTCCAAACAGATTCAGTTGTCATGCTATACACGTAGAACCTATACGCATACTGTATTGTATACAAATTGCGAAAACATTGCTCTTCTTCTCTTCTCTTCTTCTTCTTCTTCTTCTTCTTCTTGTCAGTAGTCTGCTTCCTTCAACCTTGAAGATTCTTGCAGAACTTGGTGATAGTGTGTGTCATAGGGGTAAGGTGCATGTGCCAATAATTTACAATAGTTTCTCTATACCTGAATAGATATCCCTGGTGATTTAAAACAACCAATATGCAAATAAAATGATAATATGAGTGATTTGCGTTGTTGTCCCACAAGTTTTCAATAATCCCCTAATATAGACACTTACAAAAATTATTAATCTTCATCATTCAAGTTTGTATTATTTTTACGAGGAATCAAAAAGGGAACCTTGCTTCTTTTCCATCAAAATAATGTTGGAGCAGATATCAATCAATCAATTTCACTTTTTTGTACTATCCTCAATGGTTTTTGTAAGTTCAAAAATATTTTGTTGGGTTTTTTTTTCCTCCAAACTGCATTTCTTTCAGCCGTAGTCTATTTAATTGCTGCCCTTTCAAATTTCTGTTATCTAAGCTGTACCAATTCTTCTCTCAATGACTTAATTCTATCTATATTTTCATTTTCTCTGATATTCATATTTTGATCCAACAATCTTTCTAATTCAACTATTTTATTAACAAGATAATTTTCTGTTCTTACTTCTTATTACCTTTTTTTTTCTGTCGAATAGCATATAGAACTGTCACTGCTCTCAGTTCCATCAACAGTGTATTAACAAAAACAACTGATCATCAATTACAAATTTGAAATCACCTTTACTAACATTTTCTGTTTACCATCAAGACAACCAAAATCAAGATACTGTAATCTATTATGTGTTTATGTTTAGAAGAAAATTCATAATCGCTAGATCATTCTACCGAAACCATGTTTATGATAAGTATATGTGTGTGTGTGTGTGTGTGTGTGTGTGTGTGTGTTATTTTAATGTAAGAATTGTGAGGATATTAATATAACATGCACCATGCCCTTACAGGTAATTTGCTTCATATGTCTCCACAGTCAACATCTATATTTTCAGATACAACAATATTCCCTAGCTTTCTCATGAGTGTCCACAAGTTTCCTCAAAGTCAATTCATACAGAGACGTTCCATCTCTTTCCACCTCCCTGTTCCATCCAATTGGTCAACTTGAACATGTATGGCGTGCATGAAGTCACACTTCAGAACAGACCGCCATTTGCACTGCCATTACAGCAACATCACAGAACCGTATAATCGATAGGAAGCCTATGTGGGTGACAATAACTGGGTCGTGATTGTTTATACAAACCAAGTGTGTTGTTTGTGGGTTGGTGTGTGACGGGCTCGTGGGAGTTTATCTTTTAAAACACATCTTCTCTGTGCAAAGTTCGATTTTTTTTTCGTTAATGTTGCAGCATTGTCTTCATGTCAGATTTTCTTTAACTGGATTCCATCTACTCATCTTCGTATGTCATTGCTACTTTTTATTATCATTATTGTTCCTATATAATCTTATTTGTTATCAGAATAATGAATATGATGCACATATTACTGTTTTTATTATCAATGATGATAAGAATGATGAAAATAATACCACTCATGATGATAATGATAGCTATCTCATAGTGACTAATATTTATAATCATTGTTATAATCACTTTGATTTTCATCACTATAATCGCAGTTAAAGTCTTTATCTTCGCTAAATCATTTCGTCAAAATCATCCAACGCTATGCTAAGTAATTACCAGCTATATACATGGCATGAAAACCGTTCCAAGGTTGACATCTAAAGTTGAATTCCAGGGCACCATTTCATGAAAATTGTCAGCCCTGACAAGATGTCAGTCTCTGATAAGCACCATAGTAACAGTCAGGTGACCAGAGCTTCTCGGCCAGTCAAAACCGAGGATTTTACTGAAATTGTCAGGGCTGACAACTTTCATGAAACGGTGCCCAGATTGCACCCCTTCAAAAACAACAACAAAACAAAACAAAAAACCTCACGTACAACATTCATCTTTTTGTTCAATCTGATAAGATATAGGCCTAGGTCTAAATGGAATAGAATGAAATGAACTGGACACATACATTTGTCCCTGCTTTCAAATAAAATAATTGGGTGTGCCACTGCTGTTTTTTAGCTTAAATTACCTCTGAACTATACACTGTGCAGTGAATGCCTTACAGAAAATCATCTTTGTCCCTACACATTATAAATAAGGCAAGAAAATGACAATCAAGACTTATCTTCAAACAACTGAAAGATGCTTGCTCCTGTTAAACCAAGCCAAAGAAAGTCAAAGCTACATTATCATAAGTAAACATTATTCATATCTTAATGTGTAGATGGTTAATCTAGCACTATTTGACATACATTGTTTTTGGTCCTATACACTGTTACTATAACCAAATACACGTATTTACAAGTAATGCGAAGTCTGCCGTGCAGTCTTGAGGCACTCCTCGTGTTTCACCGAAGTGTGGTGCCACCTCCCCAACCCTCCACCCCACCCCTTCCCCACCCCTCCACCCCCGTGATCTTGGGCTAATTATGTCATATTCGTATAGGCCCTACAATCTTCTCATGTCGTGATCCCAGTACACAGTGCATTTGAGTAGTCACTTTTTTCATGGACACAAAACTGCGACCTTTAACATGATTTTTTTTGTTAGAGGATGGAGGGCTTGTAGAAGACAATAAACTATACGACAAAAATTGAAAGTTTGTCTTGCAGCTAATTATAGCCTTCTAATATTACTCATTTTACCAGGTCTTCTCTCTCCCTGCCTCCGTCATTCTAAGAGAAAAAAACAACAACATGAGTTTATAAACATGAGTTCATTTTCCTCTATATACTTCTTTCTCTCTTTTATGCTATGTGAGAGATTTTTCATGCCCGTTGAGCACTCAGACTGAGTTGTAAAGTGCATTATGAATACCCCCTATTTTTATTATTATCATTGTAATGATGATTCTATTATTACTATCATTATTACTATCATCATCACTATTATTATTGTCGTTGTTGTTGTTATTGTTATTATTATCATCATTATTATCATTGTTACTACAAAAACCATCAACCACATAACAACGTATTACGTGAGTGACGAGGCCTTCAAATAACGAGCAAGGAAGAAGTACGTCACGGGAACATGCTGTACTGACAACAGTACCGCTTGTCAAAAAAAAATACAATGGGACTTTCTGCAATGATAACTTTACAAATAGCGAGTCATACAATCAAAATGCAATTTGAAGACATGATAATTATCATAACTTACTACCTATCTACATCCTACCAGAAAACCCCATCGGATTTGCTTCAGTTGTCAACAGAGAAATGGATATCTTTGTAGAGCATGTCAGGAATCCCTTCCCTCTAATAAGTTTTGTTCATTGTGTGCACACCTTACAAATACACAGTAATTGTTTATTGTGTTCTCGCACAAAAAAAAAATATCTCTGACTCTAGTGACTTCTTGTCTCTTTACACTTTCAACTTACAAACTGAAAGTTTCGTTACATCACAAAGGAAGCAGATTTTCTGAGTTTGCAAAAGCGCTGGTAAAGTGTGAAAATGAATGATTAAGGTATATAGATATTTAATTATTAACAAATTGAAGATTGGATTGAACTCTTCCTCCTTTTTCTTCTTTTTCCCCTCTTTTCGATAATGAACAATAATATTCAAATATTTACATATTCATTTCATCACTACATACTGATATGGGATCATGCACAGAATTTGAATTCTATAAGTTAATTGCCCTGTCAGTTGTGAGCAATAATTTTTCGTTCAGATGGATACCAAGAGCATCCAAGTGCTAAACTTGGAAGAAACGGACCAATGACATACTTTACAACGATCCACATTTCTCTCTGACCACTTAACCACATTAAATGGGATATTTTTGCAAGATGTAGGTAAGAAGTTATAGTTTCATACCGTGAAATAGCATGCAGATTGTTTAATCATTTTGAAATTCATGAAGGCGGAAATCCCATTGTATTTTTTTTTGGGGGGGGGGGCATATATTGGAGAGCTACTGAGCAGTAACACATGCAACAATCATCAAGAGTTAGTTGGCATGAGAAGTGAAATAACAAGCAGCCACTGAAATGAAACAAGTAACCTTCTGTCTTTTGTATTTCCTGATCGACGCTGATTCACAAAGCATGATCACGAAAGTTCAATGAGACAAACAATTTGATGTAAGTGACAAACAGATCAAATCACAAATCGACCACATTTAAAACACATCACCGGCAAACGCACAAGGGAAGTGGAGCATTGCGAGTTCCGATAGCAGAGTACTCAGCCTTCTGCAACAAACCATTATTGTCCCACACTGCAGTCTGATACCCCCCATAACTATCGACAGATTAGCGGTATCTAATGTATGTATCTTTCTCCTCAGAGTTTTAATTGACCGACCCAGTTAAGAAGGTCACGGAGGGACGAGAACTGTCGTCTGGTATTTGCTTGTGTTAGGGTCAGTAATTAACGGAGAAGACATACTAACCGATTACAGTGTCTGCTCCAGGAGTTAAAGTCGCGCTTCCTGAGGGACCTATCGAGAACCACATTGGATCTTTGCAGAGATTTACCTCCCAAACAATGGGTAATTTTCGGATCGTTTGCGTAAGTCTCGTCCTTCTTTTCCTGCACTCAACACGATGTGAGATTGGTGAGTTTCAAAGTATATAAGACGTTTCAAATTTAACATATACACACACCACGAACATCTGCTGACGATATATAGGAATTTTTAAGGTGGGTGTTTGAATCAACTATGTATGCTTATTCGTTTTCCTTAAGGACATTCTAAGAGGACCCACTGTGGTTTAATGGATGAAGCTTTGGAGGTATAGGCCTATCCCTGTTCAAAATGTTGGACAGGATAGATTAGTCCAAGCATACACTAGATTACCAGGCCAGGGAATGCGGAAAATACAGTGCAAAAACTAGAAAAGCTAACCTGTGTAAATAAGACATGATCATTAAGTCCAATTACTATATTATCATTATCATTATCGTTGTCTTTATCATTGTTATCATTTTTATCATCATTATCATCATCATTATCATTCTTATCATTTTTATCATCATTATCATCATCATTATTCTTATCATTTTTATAATCATTATCATCATCATTATCATTCTTATCATTCTTATTATTAGTGTTATGATTATCACTAATAATGTTGTTGGTGTTATCATCATCATCATCTTCAACAATATTTATATCACTGCAGATATGCACGACATTCTTTTTGTATGATTTTGGTGTCTACCGAGTATTGATTTCCAAAATGTTAAAAGAAGATCTTAAGAACATATAGGAATTATCAGGTGTTTTGGACACAAATCTAAATCCATTTGTCTGCAACACGAATGTTCCTAGTATCGCTTAAAAACACAAAAACAGGGGAAAAATGTTTTCTTGATAGAGGGCAACATCCGACTGGTCAACGGATCTCGGTTGTTCGAGGGACGAGTTGAAATCTACCATCAAAATTCATGGGGAACAATCTGTGACAACAACACGTGGGATATGAATGCCGCCACTGTAGCTTGTCGGCAGCTGGGGTTCGACGGAGCTGCCCTCTCTAGTGGCAGGGCCCTCTTTGGTGGTGGCAGCAAACTACAGCCAGTTCACCTTAAGAATGTTCAGTGCACCGGCTTTGAAAGGCGGCTTGTCGACTGTAGGAGTGAGAACGTCTGGAGGAAGACTAACTGTTCTCATGGAAGCGGCGTCGGAGTTGTCTGCAGCAGAGTGGATGAAGGTAATTATATGGAAGGGGTACTCTTATACCACTTCAAATCCTACCCCATCCCTCTTATAGGAAAACTACGAAATTAAGGTTGCAAATCACCTCTTGTCTGAAAAGACCTGATGCCCATTTATAGTAATGTTGTGACGTAAACACAGAGAAGCCTGTCCTGTTTTCAGATTGACTCATTTTCACGTTCTACACAATTTGTCATGTGCTGATGCCTCGATCTGACCTCTATCCATTGATCAGACGGCCGACAGCAGATCATAGGGCCTGTACTTATCAAAACTTATCAAAGGTATACATAATCACAAGTTATAGTCCACCCTTATAGTTCACGACGGAGCAGATTTTTCGTCAGAACATTTTAGAGGGTTTTCTCATTATAGACCTATATAGTGCCAATGCCCTTTGACAGTTATAAAGTTTTGACCGTTGCGCGTTTCCTTGCAATAAGAAAGGAATGGTGTCTTCGACTATGTATAAGGGAGAGCTCGGTTGTCATAGAAAATCAAATAACATATTACATTGAATTTATTTTTTATCATTTTCTTTATTGATGCAGTCAGTCAATCCAGATACATTAGATTTTGTATCATTTTGTGTTTGATTTCATTCTGTATTCTGCAGATGAAGATGGTGACATTCGTCTTGTCGGAAACATGAATGGGAGAGGGCGCCCCGAGATTTTCTACAACAATCACTGGGGGAGATTGTGCACAACATCCTGGCAATTCAACGATGCCGTGGTGATATGCGGTGAACTGGGGTTCCTGTCGGCAACGATCACCAACGGACCCTCCCTCTTCGGGAGAGTCAACGACAGGCAACCGTTCTACGCCGCAGATTTCAGATGCTCAGGGCGGGAAACACACTTCAAGGAATGTTTCAGCAGCAGGCTCAGAGATGAGAGAAACTGCTCAAATTTCCAGGATATTGGTATCGTCTGCGGTAAAGAAGGTTGGTTCAATAGTCATTACAAGAGCAAGTGTTCTGTAATATATGAAGAGTTTGTTCACAAAAACCGATAAGTTCATATTTGCCAAATGGAGATATTTGCGATGAAAGGTCAAGAAAAATAAAGAGAATGATAAGAAATGTTTTGCTTCTTTTGACCATAACTTCAAAAATGTACCTTTATATGTAGTGACCAATGTATCATTTAAAAGGTACTATTTTGTACTTTATGACAGACACCGTACTTCAAAATCTTCAAAAATGGACTTATCGGTTTTTGCGATCAAACTCTTCATATATTACCCAGAAATCACACGTAGATGAGAGAAAAAACAAAAACCTGTAAAAGCTTAGAGAGTAAGACAAAGAGGTATCGGCGATGAAGCTTTCCTAACTCAGTTGTTATCAATTAATTATGAAAATATTTTAAAAATGCGTTCATTCTTTCCTTATTGAACTACATGGCAATGAGGACATTCTTTCAACTGAGCTATGGCAACAAAAGATTAGATAATCGATATAGGTAGCTGTTGTTTAACTTTATTTACATATTTCTGTATCATCGGTGCACATATGTAGTTCAAAGCGCAAATTTTACTTGACTACTTACATTTTATTTGTATATGACTTTATCCACATGTTTTGATGACAGCGAGAGAGGGTTCCGTGCGACTAGTCGGGGGTTCCACGCCTCACGAAGGTCGCGTGGAGATCATGCATCGTCACGAGTGGAGCACAATATGCGGGCATTCGTGGGACATCAGGGACGCCATGGTGGTCTGCCGCGAACTCGGCTTGGGACCGGCACTGGCCGCCCGGCAGAACGCGGGCCGCTTCGGCGAAGGGGCGCGACATCAGTACGTCCTCCGCCATATGGTGATGTGTAAAGGAAAAGAAGGCTGGCTGAGGAACTGTCCTCAAGCCAGGCCAGCTGGAAGAGCGCCATCATGTGGGCACAAATTTCATGCTGGCGTTGAGTGTATGGCAAGACCGAAGGAAAGTGAGAAAGGAAAATTGCATCCGAAGACGTCCCATGAACGACAACCATTGAATAGACCCGTACAAGCAAGGGTTCCGACCAATAAGATCAAAGGAAATGAACAAAAACCCGCACAAACAAGGTTTCCAAGTAATAAGGTTATTAGAGGAACTGAACAAAAACCCGCACAAACAAGGGTTTCAACCAACAAGGTCAGAGGAAATGAACAAAAACCCGCACAAACAAGGGTTCCAACTGATAAGGGTATTGGAGGAAATAAACGAAAACCCGCACAAACAAGGGTTCCAACTAATAAGATTATTAGAGAAACTGAACAAAAACCCGCACAAGCAAGGGTTCCAACCAACAAGGCCAGAGGAAATGAACGAAAACCCGCACAAACAAGGGTTCCAACTAATAAGGTTATTAGAGGAACTGAACAAAAACCCGCACAAGCAAGGGTTCCAACCAATAAGGTCAGAGGAAATGAACAACCCCCCGCACAAACAAGGGTTCCAACCAATAAAGCCAAAGGAAATGAACAAAAACTCGCACAAACAAGGGTTCCAACCAATAAGGTCAAAGGAAATGAACAAAAACCCGCACAAACAAGGGTTTCGACCAGTAAGGTCAAAGGAAATGAACAAAAACCCGCACAAACAAAGGTTTCGACCAGTGAGGTCAAAGGAAATGAACAAAAACCCGCAAAAACAAGGGTTTCGGCCAATAAGGTCAAAGGAAATGAACAAAAACAAGTCAAAAAGAGATCATAGCTTATCAGTAGCAGCTGCTCTAACTCCAGGTTTGAATTTATATAATATATATACATATATATAATTATACATATACTATACATATATGTAATCATATATATACTGTATATCATATATATATATATATATATATATATATATATATACATATAAAATAGCATACATACTTACGATACAGGCCGACAGTGCATGACAAAAGTTATAGTGCACGCAAAATATAACGATTGCAAACGATAACCCACTATCGATGTGACTATCGGTTTTTGCTCCCTCACTTTAATCATTGAGTACTTGAATATATATATTGAATGAGCGTGTGAGTATGACAATATGGATTCAAACGAAGATTTATATACATACCGTATATAATGCTATGTATGTATAGCACGAGTGCTAGTCTATACATTGGGGGCGAAAAAAAAAAAATCAGAGCATAATGTTGTACAATTTAAGCTTAGTTCATAATAGAGCTCATACTTTATCGTCAATCTTTGTTAACAATGAAATCTTGAGATTTTTACGAAATGAAAAACTTGTTTTACCTATGGAATACTTAGCGGCAAACGATTTCAAAACTTTGTTCCTGCAAAGAAAATTGTAGGATGCATACCACTGGTTGTTTTACATTCAGGAGTCTTCGCATGGGGTGTTCTTTGCCTTTGGTTCTATGTGTATAATGCATCAAAGTATCGTAATATTGCATTAAAGAATGTGGTAAATAATCTTTGTGTAAATCGTATACGAAATTTCTGATACTGCAAATTCAGAAAGATTATAAACATCCATTATTTCTAGATTGGAGAATAAAGGCCTAGAGCTTGTTCGAAATGGGGAAAATGTACCTGTTCTCATGGCCATTTTCTGTGCCAGAAATATGTGATTTAGGTGGTTTTGTAAACACTTCCATAAACTTCAATTCCATAAGGTACAGTGTGATTGTACAAAGAATTAATTCAAAAGAATGGCAATATGTCTAGGCACATGATATCGTAACTTAAAAGAAAACCGATTTTGTGCCAGATACATTTTATCAATACATCGATTTTGGTCCTTCCACATTATGGTGTCGTCAATTTGAATAACTGTTCATTTGAAGAAAAAAAATGCGACATGAACTCTATCTATATTGTGTCAGAGACTTATTTTTAGTGATTTTTGCTTCATTTCGCAAGGACATGTGCAAAATGGCTAAGCGTATAGATATATTATGTAAAGAGCTGCCGAAGACAAGTTTTTGTTATGATTTCTGATCAAATTTAATGAGTGAACCAAAAGGCATTTTTAGAGTATGGAAGACGAAAGAAGACATCAAACTTCTTCTGGAAAGCAAACTGACAAAAGTGCTATCATTATCATTATCTGGATGCATGTATCAGTAAGCAATAAAACACTTTCACAATTGTTTGTACACCGAACGTTCGTTATTCCGAATCACACCCCATTCATTATGCCGAAATGTTCGTTATTCCGAATAACACAATCCAATTTACATTAAGATGAACGTAAATCCGAAAATAAATTTTGTGGCTTTATTCCGTAGGTTCATCAATCAGAAAATGAAATTTTCATGGAACTTGGAATACTTAAATATTCCATACATAGGTTTTTATTTCCTATTTAACTTTAGGCATTAAAGTCAACTTGAATACATACCCTAATGAACAGTGGAGTTTCAATTATTAGTCTGGGTGCCAAAGGCTGAACCTTGTTTTACCGTCCACCCAATGTTTTTTGATGGTTTTACCTTATTTCGGGGGTGCTGAATCCGAATCTGCATGATGCAACTCTTGCATCCTTGAGGGTTTTGAAATATTCAAGATGGCCACCAAAATGGCCGCCCAAACCGGAAATTCCCATGTATTTCCTTCTAACTGATGAGAAATTGAAAACAATTGATGGTTTTACCCTATTTCGAGGGTGCTGAATCCGAATCTGGCTGATGCGACTCTTGCATCCTTGAGGATATTGAGATATTCAAGATGGCCGCCAAAATGGCCGCCAAAACCTGGAAATTCCTATGTATTTCCTTCTGAATGGTGAAAAGTTCAAAACAATTGATGGTTCTAAGCTATTTCGAGGGTGCTGAATCTGAATCTGGCTGATGCGATTCTTGCATCCTTCAGGATTTTGAGATATTCAAGATGGCCGCCAAAATGGCCGCCCAAACCGGAAATTCCTATGTATTTCCTTCTCAATGGTGAGAAATTGAAAACAATTGATAGTTCGAAGCTGTTTCGACAGTGGTGAATCCGAATCAGGATGATGCAACTCTTGCATCGTTTAGGGTTCTGAGATATTCAAGATGGCTGCCAAAATGGCCGCCAAAACCGAAAATTCCCCTGTATTTCCTTCTAAATGGTGAGAAATTGAAAAACTGTTGATGGTTTTATACCCTAGTTCGAGGGTACTGGATCAGAATCTTGATAAAACTCTTGTATCCTTAAGGGTTTTGAGATAATAAAGATGGAAACCAAAATGACCGCCCAAAATGGAAACTCACATGTAGACCCCCTTTTTCCTTCTAAATGGTGTAAAATTGAAAACAAATTGATGGTTTTACCCTATATTTTGAGTTTGCTGAATTTGAAGCTGCAGGATACAGCTCTTGCATCCTTGATGGTTTTGAGATGATAAAGATGGCCGCCAAAATGGCCCCAAATGGCCGTCAAAAACGGAAATTCCCATGTAGGCCCCCTAATTCGTTCTAAATTGTGTAAAATTGAAAACAATGCGGTTTTACCCTTTGAGGGTGCTGAATCCGAACCTGGTTGATGCAACTCTTGTGTTTGGGGGGTTTTGAGAATTCCAAGATGACCGCCAAAATAACTGTCAATATTGAATTTTTTGAGAGCCTATCCAGCACCCTCGACATTTTGTTGTTGCCATTTTTGCATTCCTTAGGGTTTTCAGATGTCCAAGATGACCGCCAAAATAATTGGCAGAAATTGAAATTCCAATGTTGATATTTTTTCTTCTAAATGGTGAAAATTTGAAAATAAATTGATGGTCTCACCCCATTTCGAGGATGCTGAAGGTTTTGAGATATTTACAAAATAATGTCCTGTATAAACGAAAATTCCTTGATATTTTCTTATAAATAATGTGAAATATTGTGTTATAACGTGAAGCGAGGGATTAAAAGCAATAATCCGTATTCTTGAATTCAACTCGGTTGAGCAAATTTGTCAAATCAGCCAACAATTAATGGCATCCAAAATGACTGTCACAATGGTATTGTAATATACTGAGATATTCCGATATGTCTCAAACGGAACTTTAACACGTAATTGAAAGAAAAATGATTTATACTGAAACGTACAAACACAAAGATAAGACTGATTTTTTTTATATGCACAATTGTTATAAAGTAATGCCTGTGGTAGCCAATAAGAACTCTGCAGACTGATGTAAAGTTAATCCTTTTGGATATAACAGTAATATCAAACTATGGCCTGCTGGTATTTGGTGTTGAAATTTTTCTTGTATTATTATGAGTCTCGCCGCGTACTCTTATGAAACTTGTGGCATATTCTGATTACGTCACTAGAAATGGTTGGATCCATGACCACTATCGTAGATATCAATATAAGGGTAATTTCAAAAGCACTCAGCGTGATTATGATATTCGTAAGTACTGGACTATCAACTATTACCTTACATGTTGTCGTTTGTTTGTTTGTTTGTTTTTTACTGCGCGTTACCTGTGATTTTTCCATTCCCTCGCTTTGACGACAAGACCCTGTATCTGAAATGTTAGTGAAAAAGACTTTTTTGAATAAACAGTCAGATAATTTTTGTAGATACGAGGTTTTTCGCCTCATTATTATACATATTACATCATATTGAAGAAAATTTTGAAGCAGAACTATGAAAATGTCCGACATTGTCGTCAACAATGTCATCAAGACCACCAATATGAACCAATTAACCAATGTGAGTGTTCATGGATGAAACGATTAAAACTGTTCATGGATTAAAACAGGTAATGTTGGGAATTTCAGTAAACTTCTCTACATCACTATCACTATATGATCGAGATGGGTATGTCTTGTCCACTGATTGTTAGTGTTCAAAACATATCCATGATATGTATAGATGAAACAGTGTAATCTTTCAAACATTCAACCGCATCTGTAGTCTTGCAGGATTCATTCCTGGCACAGCTGTATCTTACAAACTCCAAGATATCCGGTAAAGCTGGTTTCACAGTTCAAACTGGGATGTACAGTATGTTCGTTTATCAGCAGACTATGATTTGATTTAGATTTTGCCATTGACGAAAACCTGAAATAGGGTAAAACCATCAATTGTTATCAATTTCTCACCATTCCGGCGAGCATTTTGGCGGCTATCTTGAATTTGTATCTCCAAACTCTCAATGATGCAAGGATGGTATCGTCCAGATTCGCATTCAGCAAAGTGATCGAAATAAGGTAGAATCATCAATAAAATTGTTCTCCATTGCGAAACATTAAAATTGGAATACGTGGAAATTTCCGGTTTTGCGGCCATTTTGAAATCGGAATAGAACGATCAATTGCAACTGATTGACAAATTGCCCTACATCGACGTAAATAAGCACTGAATTGATCAGTGTTTTAGTAGTAGCCATGATAAAAAATCATGGGCGTACATACTCGAGCAGGATTCGAACCCACGACCTCCTGATCACCGTACAGGCGTCATCTCCACTAGACCACCGAGCTTTCGCCCGACAGCAAGTGTTGGTTCTAATCCTTATAGCATGCAGCGGGTACTGCTTTTGTTATTCGGTGATCAGGAGGTCGTGGGTTCGAATCCTGCTCGAGTATGTACGCCCATGATTTTTTATCATGGCTACTACTAAAACACTGATCAATTCAGTGCTTATTTACGTCGATGTAGGGCAATTTGTCAATCAGTTGCAATGAAAACATCACGACGGAAGAACTTCATAAATTTGAAGAACGATCAATTGTTCTCAATTCTGAACCATTGAGAATGAAATACGTGAGAATTTCCGGTTTTGGCGGCCATTTTGGCGGCCATCTTGAATATCTCAATATCCTCAAGGATGCATCATCCAGATTCGGAATCAACGCCACCGAAATAGGGTAAAACCATCAATTGTTTTCAATTTCTCACCATTTAAAAGGAAATAAATAGGAATTTCCAGTTTGAGCGGCCATTTGGTGGCCATCTTTAATATCTCAAAATCCTCAAGGATACAAGACTTGCATCATCCAGATTTGGATTCAGCACCCTCGAAATAGGGTAAAACCATCAATTGTTTTCAATTTCTCACCATTTAGAAGGGAATACATAGGAATTTCCGGTTTGGGCAGCCATTTTGGCGGCCATCTTGAATATCTCAAAATCCTCAAGGATGCAGGAGATGCATCATCCATATTCGGATTCAGCACCCTCGAAATAGGGTAAAACCATCAATTGTTTTCAATTTCTCACCATTTAGAAGGAAATACATCGGAATTTCTGGTTTTAATTGGCGGTCATTTCGGCGGCCACTTTGGCGGCTATCTTGAATATCTCAAAACCCTCAAGGATGCAAGAGTTGCATCATGCAGATTCGGATTCAGCACCCTCGAAATAGGACAAAACCATTAAAAACATTGGGTGGACGGTAAAACAAGGTTAGGCCCAAAAAGTGGCTTCGGCACCCAGACTATATCACTTGATATAATCTTTACTTTCTCGTGTTTGATAACTTTGACAATGGTAGAAATAAAAGGTCCCCACAGTATCCTTACGTACATTATTAAAGTTGTGTTGGTACCAAACACAAGTTGGCCACTCCGCATTTCTATGCCACGAAGCTGGCTTTGTTTGGTTGTTGAAATGAAAATAATCTCCACAGAGAGATGAGATGACAGATGCCTTATTCCAGACCTTTAATCATCGTCTTTACCCGCAATCACACTGGTAAAAGATCGAGATCTTAATGATCGTGATTTTTAAGATCGCGATCTTTAAAATCAAGCTCTTAAAGATTGCGATCTTTGGCCAGTATGACTGCGGCTTATGGCAACATTATGTTCTGGTCATCAAAGTTATTAGCACTGCCAGGGAGTATATAGAGGGTAAGACGTAGACTATGTCGTGTGACTCTAACAAAATTATTATGCAATACAACACAAAGTTCAATTTGGCTCAAGTAATGTTAGATGAATAAATGATAGACGTGCCATGAAAAAAAAAATAAGATTGTGTTGTTAAGTTATAGAATTTAATGTTTCCAAAGTTTTATTTCAAGAAAGGACATAACTCGCCATCACATTCAAATTGACAGAGGTAAGGAACAGAAGTCTCTCATTGAGCTGCATGCAAATCTTCGCCTGGCGTCCCTTTTTATGACATGGAATTGTACAAAATAAGACGCGTCGTTTTTATTTAAATTGTTTTAATCTTAAAACAACGCATTATTTTGGAGAGTTGTTGTTGCTGTTTACAAAATCATCAACAAACTGTAGGATTTGAAATCTATCATTGTGTGCTAATCTGTAGAAAAATTGTGAGGGAATAATTTACCTTATTCAATTTGTGTGATTTCAGTGAGAACATGTGGAAGTGTAAATTCAATGATGTCTTATTCATGTCCAATTTATACTTTTAACCTGTTATTTCATTTAATGCACCAATGTTATTTTGGATATGGTTTTGGATTGCGTGTGAACTATACCCACGCGTACTCACATTTTATCCTAGATTTTTATTTCATGCCGTCTGCCGCTCGGTATGTGTTCGAAACTCTGTAATGAGAAAAACAAGAAGAAAAATGCAATCATTATTTACATAACAAATGTCAGTCTAATGGTGATAAGGCTATCTTACCACATTCCGTCATTGTTTAATGTCACTTTACTTTTCAGTCGGGTAAAGTTTACATTAATACGTCACTCGCTTTATACTCTGAAATCAATGGATTAAGGAATTTCACAATTATGCTTTATGATTCGGTTATTCTTTAACCATAGGATAGGCGCGGTATAACTCTCCTCTTTGTATTATCGTAGATGAACCGATAACTAACGATGAGTCCAAAGACCTTGTTTACCCATAAACACTTCAGAAACGCAGGACGGTATATTCCATATCCATTGCGCCCCGACTGGACTACTGTTCACCATTCTGTATCTTGTAAGTGAATATTGTAGTTCAAGGACAAAAGTCTAACTTGCCATCTCCAAGACAAAGGAAGACACATTAAAACCAATCTGAAAAAAAAAAGTGATTAATTAGAGTGAATACTATGATGCTGCATTGTGTTCTAGGAGTTCTTTTGGCTCTCTTCGTCGAAGGAGTATGGACACAAAACGGTGAGTTATTTTGTACACTCGATTATATAGTAAGATGGTTTCCACCAATCGGTAAAAAACTAAAACTACGAGTATTAGGTCCTGTTGATCATGGCTTTAGCACGTGCGCAAAATATCAAATCAAATTTTAATTGACCCACCAGACCCACCCTTCGTATTGATGCCACTACATCTGAATATGGTTCACTTGTTATTTCGAAGGTTTCTAACTGCGTTCGTTATTCCTCTGGTGCGTTATTCTAAACGTTCCATCAGCCAGTGAATATCATAGTAACTATACTGCAAATTGGTCAGTGTGGCAATCATCCAACACAACACCATAACACTAACTTTTGTAAGTCAGAAAAGTGGAATATTACAATGCTCAGACAAGGTTATCAATCAAACAAAATTGATGTGCTCCTAATGTCCTCCTATTGAACACACAGAGGGTGACGTTCGTCTAGTCGGTGGTACTACTGCTGCGATAGGGCGGATCGAAATATTCCACAACTCAGAATGGGGAACCGTGTGCGATGACAGCTGGGGCATGAACGACGCGGAAGTCGTGTGCCGTCAGCTCGGCTACAGCGGAGGCGCCATACGGTACGCCGACAACGCTGAGTTCGGCCAGGGAGACCGGTACCAGCCGGTCTGGCTCGACAACGTAGGCTGTACGGGACGCGAGGAAAAACTAATGTATTGCAGTCATCGGGGATGGGGCAACACCAACTGCCTTCACAGTGAAGACGCGGGAGTGGTTTGCGACACATCTTCTGGTAAATCGACGGTGCCCTATCGGTTATCCTCAGCTTATCTGTGATAGTCCCGTAGTCCCGTTGCTTCTTCCCCAATTATCATCTTCATCTTATGGTACCCATTTTACTTTGGGGGTAACCAATTCAGGTAAAATAACAGTAAATAGACCTAAAGATCTGGACTCTACAGGAGATCTCGAGTCCAAAACCTGCCGGGCTTGTACGGCCGTAGATATGTTTTACCCTCTTGAGTTGTCTGGACTCAGGTGTACTATACCGTATGTCGCCCCATCCCCCTCCCCCCTCCCCCCTCCCCCCCAAAAAAGTTATATATATATATATATATATATATATATATATATATATATATACAATGGTGCCCTCCGCAACGATAACATTAAAAATAGTAAATCAATCCAAGCACAATTTCAGGGTATGAAACTACAAATCATTGCCCACATCTTACAGAAAATCCCATTCAATTTGCTTCAGTGGTCAAAGAGAAAATAATGAGGATTTTTGGAGAGCATGTCAGGAATCCCTTATACCTCCAAGTTCTTTTTATGCAGTTCCAAGAGCATCCAAGTGCTAAACGTGGAAGAATCAGACTCATGACATGTTTTACAACAATCCACATTTCTCTGTGACCGCTTAACCAAACTGACTAGGGTTTTCTGCAAAATAGAGCTAAGATGTTACGTTTTAAGACCCTGAGGTAACCATTAGAAGGTTTAATCATATTTTGTGTTATCAATGCAGAAATCCGATTGTAATTTTTTTTTTTTTTTTTTTGCGGGACACACTGTAGTGTGGCATAATCATTACAGTTCCACTAGCAGAACAGCAGGCCTACTTCTGAAAAAAAGTTATGAATCCTTTTCATCTTCACTACTGGACAAAACAAACATTGTTTGGTTATTACCTTTGATTAAGTATGACCAAAGGTTCGTTTCAACATTCAAAATCAAGACGATAGTAACTTCCAATGAACCGAAATTCGGCATTGCTCTTGCTTGTACCATGTTACACACAATATCGTTCGTTTCATCTAGGGTTCCTAAAAGTCAATTTGTGAATTTCAAACACCAATCAAACATAATTAAATGTTTCCTTGTCCGATGACATAGGATACGGAAGTTATAAACTTCAATACGGAAGTGATATGAAATTATCTTTTGGTCAATTTCCCGCGATGGTTTTTAAACCCCCCCCCCCCCCCCCCCCCAATTCTAGGCTACGAAGGTCAAGTTCGTCTGGCGGGAAGCAGTGTACCATACAATGGCCGCGTAGAGATCTACCACAGCGGTGTGTGGGGCACGGTCTGCAATGACCGTTGGGGGTCCAACGAAGCTAGGGTGGTGTGTCGTCAGCTGGGGTACCCGGGCGTTTACGACTCTCACACTTACTACGGACAGGGCACTGGACCTATTCACTTAGACGATGTCGTCTGTTCTGGATATGAAAGCGAGCTGTCCGACTGTTTGCACGATCCCTGGGGACAGCACAACTGCGACCATTCCGAAGACACTGGCGTGCGCTGCTCCACATACAGTAAGTATTTCTTTATGGCAGAGACGTAAATATATCACACGAATTTTGATTGCCAATCTAAAGCAGAGAAAAAAATGATAATAATGATGAAAATAACAAAATTGTCTGAAGAATATGAGACAAAAAATGGACCAAGTTACTGCCAAACATCTAAATCCTTCTCACCCACATTCTCCCCGCGTTTTAAGTCTTTCAGCAAAAGGAATATTTTGATGCAAAGTATCAACAGCCATCCATAATCTCTTTTACAGCATAATCTGTATGAAAAGGTGTCAATCGCATCAAAAATCATTGCTTAAAGATATTACGTACGTTTACTTACCAATTCCCAATACTTATCCCCATCCAATCCCCTATTTCGTCAACTAAAAACATTGAAAATTGAGGATCTCCACACCTTTCAAAGTGCTGTTTTTATGTATAAATATACATTTAATTGTCTTCCAAAAATTTTTGATGGCTTCTTCATTCCAAATTCCACCGTTCATTCATATCCAACACGTCAGTCGTCCGATTACCATCTCGAAAACCCCAGAATCATTTTAGCTAAAAAATCATTAAAACATAATGGACCAGATATTTGGAATTCTTTACCCCCTAATTTAAAACAAAGTACGTCGTTGAACATTTTCAAACGAGAACTAAAAAACACCCTCATAATCCAGTATACTTCTGACACATAAATATTCATACCACCTGGTCAACAAACACCCTAAACAATGAGTTCACGGCCATAACTGAAGTAACATTCACCTCATCACGCTGATACACAAAATAACACTCAACGTACAAACCAAGATTCATCCCAGCACAATGCACACCGCACTGCACCGCACGCCCTTCGCACAATTACTTCCCACTCAGTGAGTGACAAGATTTTCTTTATGTATCTCTTTATTGTGCCCTTCGCACAATTACCTCCCACTCAGTGAGTGGCAAGATTTTCTTTATGTATCTCTTTACCTGGGGCCATCTTCCCCGTCAAGCTTAGCTTATGATGATGGTCCCCTGCATTTCATTTTTATCATTTCCCATTGCTTCCTTTTATATATGTATAATATTCGTTCTTGAAAAAAAAAATGTATGTATGATCCAAACGTTACGAATATTAGCTCTGTAAATGACTATGTAAGCATTTTGTTGATTTGTTGATTTGTATTGATTTTGAAATGCAGAAATAAAAACTGAACTGAACTGAACTGAACTGAACTGAACTGAACTGATATTACGAATTTCATTCTCTGATTGCTGTAAAATATAATAATTATGACCATCTTTCTCATGTGTGTGTGTGTGTTTTTTTTTAATTAAGAGTTAATATATCGTGCCGTTTAGCACTGTACACCAACTCTTCATTTATACTCCTCGTTCCCTGATTCGAAACTATCCATTAAAACAGGGGGGTGTTTCATCAACGTTTGTCAGCGCTGACAATTTCAGCAAAATCCTTGGTTTTGATTGGATGAGATGCTCTGGTCACTGACTGTTACTATGGTGATTGTCAGCGCTGACCATTTTCAGCGCTGACAAACGTTGATGAATCACCCCCAGGTTGTTGCAGTTTGTCAGTAATGTTTCAGAGCTATAAGAGAGAAAGAAATTAAAGGGGGAGACTAACTGAATAAACAACTTCGTTTTTCTGTTGGCATATACTAGTATCAGAAAAGGGGAAGTCAATGTCTAGTAAACATTGTCGCTGTTTAAGATTCCTACTCAAGGGAACCATTAAGAAAAAAAAATCCTTTCTCATCAGAGGTAAGTGATTTTTTTTTCCAACTGCTTGCCAAAAACTTTGGAAACGTATGATTGACCATGGTATGTCAAGCCAAGCATGTTCATATTTGTGAGAGCTTATCGATAATATTACATCGTCACGTTGTCTTCATCATGAGTATCTGTATAGATAGCACTGCTTGATATTCATTCTGCAAGATTTAGGTATGCGACGAGTATATAGGTGGTTTCCAGCTCTTAGATGTATATGCTTTATTCCCACCAACAACAGCACTTGAACATTTTAACATAGTACGATACTAATTAGTTATTGAGTCATGCATTCAAAACAATCTTGCAGATTTTATAGATTTGTATATGTATACAGATAGATAGATATATAGATACATAATGATGCCAGTAGCGTATCGACTATTACTGTTTATAAGGATATATTTCCTTTTTAACTGGCACATGACGCGTCAACCTCTTTGACCCGACTACAAGATTTCTACCCTCTCTCTCTCTCTCTCTCTCTCTCGCTATTATATCATTATATCATGAGCGCGCACTCATAGATGCACGCTCTGCATGTTCAATTTTTTTTTTTGCTTTGTTTTGATACCGTCATTGTCAAGACTCCTGAAGAAGGCGTAGGACGCCGAAAATTTGAGTCGAATAAACTCATGCTTAATTGGCCAAAATGCATTACCATTTTGTTTCTTCATTTCTTCGTGGAACCAATACGTGGAATTTCAACATGTTTATATATATATATATATATATATATATATATATATATATATATATATATATATCTGTATAACCATCTCTCACTTTTAAAAAACAAGACCCTTTGTCAGAATTGTCCATTGTGTTTCCATCTTTTTTAGGTGGTATGCAGGCTTGGCTGATATCAGTGATCGTGATCAGCTCTATCTTTTCTTTGTGCTGGTCGTGGCTTGCATCGGCACTGTGTGCTCATCAAAGAAAAAGAGGAAGCAGCGAACTCAAGCTGTAGATGTCAGAAACGCACACGGCATGGCGACTGTCTCGCGTACTGCTGACGTGACCCTCTACCCCAGCGTGCCCCCAGCTGGATCAGTAGCCCAACCACCACCGAGCTACACCGCGACAATGGCGCCTCCGACCCAGCCACCTGCAATGATGGCTTCCTACGCTTACCCTCCTCCTCAGCAATAAGCAGTGCTTTGCCTGGTGGACTCATCCACAGTCCACGGTCCACATGGACTATGCATAAACATCCATACACAAAAACACTTACATGTTATACACGTGCGTTTGTGTATACATGCGTATTTTGTGCGTCCATCCCATGATCAGAATCATACTCGTATATAAATTGTTATTTAACCTTTAAAAAAAAACGTGAACATGTATTCCACATCTGTACTCAAGTGCGTATATTCTTATAACGTTTCTGAAATAGAGTCCATACATGGACTGCACATAAACATCCATACATAATGACACACTTACATTTGTGTACACATGCGTACTTTGTGCGTCTATCCCATAATCAGAATCATACTCGTATAAACATTGTCATTTAACCCAGAAAATGTGAACATTGTATTCCACATCTGTATTCAAGTGCGTATATTCTTATAACGTTTCTGAAATAGACAAATGATATTGTAAAGTTCATTAATCGGAATTGTCATCTGCAGCTTTTTTGTTTAACTTATGTTTGGTTTATTAAAATACACCATGGATTTGATGAATCATCTATAATCAAACATTTTACTTCTGTACCGGACCGCCCAAACTTGTGGCAAATGTTTTTTTACTAATTTTAGATAAAACAATGCTGAAAGAATCACGTTTTTTACTCGTACCTATTCCAATTCACATTCAATGCATGTAGAGTTTCTTATTAAAGATGTCTCCTATTATTACATAGGCCTACAGGGTTAAGTTGTGAATTCAATGCATTTTCATTGTTCGCCTGTCCGCACGACCGATTCAATGAAGTCAATAAAATCACTATTCAAACCTTTCTAAACTCAAGCTTATAAACATGATTACCTACAACAATTTCCAAGCTTTATTTACAAAACATTTTAGTAATGCCAGTGTAAGCAATAATATGTATGAATCAGAGAGTTGAACACCAATTATCTTCTGAAATGCATGGTTTTGCCCTCTTTCATTTTAGGTCACAAAATGTCGGCCCTATCATGTAGGCCTATAGGCTATACGTATGTGTTTGTGTGTGTGTGTGCGTGTGTGTGTGTGTGTGTGTGTATGTGTGTGTGATTGAGTGTGTGAATGTGAGAAGTTTCACCCATTCAAGCAGAGGATTTCATTTTACTTTTTTTTTTTAAAGAACAGAAATCTCGATAAATTGATAACGAATGTATTGATAGTCTTAAAAAATTGAAAAGATTAAAAAAAAAAACCGGAGTCTTGCAATAAATCCGTTAGTATTTAGGAAATTAGTGTGCGTTTTGAAAGTCCTCAAATGGGGTCGTAATATTACTGCGAAATAAACATATCTCATGTCTCATTTTTCAACGGGGACCTGGTTGTTTCCTTTTACCATCGTCTTCTGTTTAGAGTTCAACACAATGAACTGAAATTTCGAATTAAATCTGATCCTACAATCGCAGTTTTGTTTAGAATTTCTCGGAAATTCCACAGTGAAACCATAACAAAATGTTACTCTACTTCATATAATTATTCAAATTGGCTTTAATAACCAGAGTAGCATTTAGCATAGATTGCTTGCCTTTTCAACAGACTAGACAGAACATTTTAAAGAAGTGCTATATCGAATTTCCACATGTTTCCATGAAACGGCATTATCGGTTATAATGATCACACATGACATCGCAGAGAGATAAGGTGGTTTATGGCACTATTCACTTAACATTATTTTGTTTATACACTTTAAAATAATTCACAAAATGACAGGATGTGATGAAGCATGGTATAGATTCGAAGGTATTATATCAATATGCCAAGAGGGTCGACATGAAATCTTCAATTGGAAACTTGCAAACTGTGTATAAAGGTGATCTATTATGAATACATGTATATCGAAATGTATAAGTTTGTGTGTGCGTGTGTGTGTCTGTGTGTGTATGTATGTGTTGTACATGAATTTAGGGAATTATAAGATAGGTGAAATATAATCATGTAGCTTGACCATGACAAATCATTATAGTAAGTGATACACCAACTTTTGTCAAATGATGAAGACCCATGATATATACAATCATTCAAGAGGCCCTCCTTGCTAACACACACATACTCACACTCGCGCACACACACACACACACACACACACACAAACCTAGCTAGTTTATATGTGATCCACTTGCACGTATGCTTACACATAAGTCATGAGCCAAAAACGTTTGATAAGGATGTTCAAAGTTTACAATACTTGAAAACGCGCATGTTTCGGAGGGAACGCAAGAGCACAAACACGTACATACACACAAACATGATAGAATAATTATGTAGGGTGAGGTGAGGAGAAAGAAAGAAGGAAATCCCTGATGTCATTTAAAGCTGGGTTGAATATACATTAATAATTAACATTATGTCCGCAAGGCGGTGAGACAAGCTTATTACCTCCACACGTGATCAGCGGTTTGCCATTAAGCAATGCATGCACTTAGTCATCGCAACTCGCAATATAGTGCTAACCCGGAGTACTGGCAATTATACGTTCATTGCCTTCCCGATCAGGGCTTGGTTGGGGCGGGGGGGGGGGGGGGGGGGTAGTAGAAGAAGTTTTCTGCGTCCATAGAAATAGAAGACTATGGAGGTCTATTGTCTTCACACTTTGTGCCTTTAATGATTGTTGAAGAATAGAAGCGTTCCTTGGACAGGCTAAATTACTTCGTGGGGAAAATGCTCTTAAGATTTATCGTATATCATTTCTATTCACGTGGTCAACGCCAGAAATGGATGTAAAAGGATGTATTTTTTTCTTTTATTTCTTTAAAGGTCCTTTTATTCCATGATTAGACAGTTTTCCAAGGAACACGGAAGATCTGTTTCGGTATGTATATTAAAGTTGTTTGAAGTTGATAATCACCTTCCTGAGAATGAATATTTCAATAGTGTAGTCATCACTGTTCCGACGATATTAAGTGCTCATATAAGCGCTTTATGTTCCCCCGAGGACGTAAAAGACACTTTGAGAACACGGAGATAAGTCCTTCTTTATATGCATCTACGCGTCATTTATATTAATCATTGAGTGCATGCAGGCCTTTTAATTGTCCTGTCAAAATACGGAGTGTTGCAGTTATAAATTTGATTTTGTATTCTGATATTCACCTCTCTTCACGAGGGACATTGATTTTGAAGAAAGCGTGTTTGTCTATTCAGGAGCTTAGAATTCATGATCCGTTTGTTATGTTTTACATTATCTGTCCATTATTTCTATTTCCAGAATATCCTCTTCCATAAGCTTAGCTCAACATATCTGCAAGAATAGTTCCAGTAATAATATGTGCATCACACATCAACTTTTGTGTCTATTACTGAGAGAACATTGTTATGGGATCGTTTTCAGCTAAAAAAGTTGAATATTTCTGTTCATACAAAAGCACAAATCACTAAGTGGATGCTTCAGTGTTATTTTACAGACTTCTTATTTTGCAAGTACAATGGTCAGACGCAAAACTCTGTATATTACAAGTACATTTGTTTCCACAGTTTTCAAAGGACTTTAATGCAGATCTTTAATTCTTATATGAATTAATTCATGTCTAGAATTTAAAGAAATTGTTTTTGAAGCTCCTTGATAAAACAAAGACAAATCATTTTGTTAAAAGGTCTACGTTGATACAAGTATGAAACACATTTCTTACAGTGCAGACATCATTGTGCTATCATGTAGAGTCATAATCATTTTGTGAAAGTAACCCTTCAACATTAAAAAAAAAACACACACCTAAGAAAAAAGCACCTAAGATTCTCCATAATTACGCTTTACCTTCAAGTATCATCAGTGGTATGATTATCTTTGTTGCATTACGAGTAGCATCATTTTGCTATAAGATCAAAGCACTGATGAGTTAACAGGCTTCACTTACTATCTACCTTAACCCATCAAAGACTGGTCCTAAGTATATTCGGGAAGATGTCTGTGGGAAATGCGTGTTTTAGTAAAATCAGTTTGTCATCAGTGGGTTTAAAGGGATTGTATAGTATTGGTTGAGGTGAGGACTCGGCTTAAAACTTTTTGCAAGATACTTAGAAACCACTTCATGAAATGTTAAAGAGCATACAATTCTAATAAGAATTTAAAATTTATTTGATGAAAATCGGTTTTGAAAGGGCGGAGATATCCAAAAACAAAGTAAAGCAAAGCAATCCTATAATGTATAAAGGGTGGGTCCCATATTTTATAAGGATCCTTTGTTTGGGATATCTCGGCCATTTCAAAACCAATTTTCATCCAATAAACGTTGGATTCCTTTTAGAATTATATGCTCTTTGATATTTTATAACAGGTTTCTCATTATCTCAGAAGATCATCATCAAAAAGCATTTTGAAACCTGAAGCCACATCTCAACTGAAATTGTACCATCCCTTTAACTTAAAAACGTTTGTCTTTCAACCTATAGCAAGGCTTCCATTATGATTCCTTGAGGAAGGGGAACGATCAACACTGAGATAGGGAGGTGGACAGCCTATTTGTTTATGATATGTTATTGTGCAATCTTCACTCTGGCCAGTGGTCAGTTGGTCCAAAGGTTATGTTTGCCCACACTGCTTGATGAGATGATGGAAAATACGTCACAAGAGTTAGGGTGTAGTTACGCACCCTCTGGCCAGTTTGTTTCACTGGTCAGTTTAAGACACCTTGGATAGCGTATACTATAGTATACAATACGTCATCGAGAAAAACACAACGGGGTGGGAAAGCAGCATTGTGGAAGGAATCAATATGGCGCGTTTTGGATTCATTTGGACTTTGTTGGCGATCACTGCTGGAACAGCATCTGCTCAAAATAGTGGCAAGTTTATTATTTTGTTTCTTTTTCATTGCATGTGATATACGTCGAAGACGTTGGGCTTTCGTCTTTTTGTTAAGGCTATAGGTCTATAAACCAGCCATGTCACTGTAAGAGAAATTGAGTCATTGTTATAAGACAATGCATGTGCCGTGAAATGAGGAGGGCGATAATATAACTGGACCATTTTAAAATGCCATTTCTGAAGGTGAATTCCAAACGGGCCAGACAAGTTTCTTTACCAATAGACCTGCTTCTTTACTATAGACAAATACTTCAGATTAGCCTCAAAAAGCTGTAAGATTCTCTCAGCAACTTCTTTCGATATATAACAACGGAAAACCGACAATAATTAATTGAAAAAGCCACATCTCCACTTGGTTTTCAATGACTTGTATGATATAACGATTAGCAAAACCAAACATTAATGTGTAAATCTGCATTAATTTTCTGACCATTTAATGTGCTTATTAAATCAATTCGCTTTGCCGTTGGTTCAGAGGAAAATTGTTTGGTTGCATCTCTCCTCTTCCTTTGAAAAAGAATAATGAAGTTTACAAAAAATCCCTCTCCATACGTCACTTAACTTTACTAATTGAGTTTTCTTTTGCTTACAAGTTTTCTAATACGATAAAAACTTTCTTATAAGATTGAATTTGATACGAAGTATGAATTTGGTCAACAATCACATATACGCATGCGTATTGTTTGACGTCTTATTATTACATTTTGATTTATTTTTTTTCCGAAATTGATACGGAATGAAATAAAGTAAAGATAACATTCGATCAAAGGGGGTAAGATACAACGTTAAGCAACTTTCAAGTTTGACATAGTAGCGAAATCAATGATATTTACACCTTCAAATTCGAAGAACCTGCGAATTCATTGCTCCACTATCTTCCGATTTGTTTACAGAAATGACTCCTAAATAGTGGGGATTTACGGAAAGATGGTGTTTTTTTTTTCATTTAATTCGAAGAGATCGAGTGAAATAGGGATATAGAAAGAGAGAGAAAGGATCATAATAAAAACTTGTGTGTCAGTCTTGGTATGGTGAATCCAAACCCTACATGTCACAATTTAAATTTTTAGACATATCATTATGGGAGTGTGTGTAGTATCACTTTTTCATGCAATTATGACCCTTGTGACAAGTTTCTAATCTTTTTTTTCTGTACAACGTATACCACTTCCCACTTTGTTCTATTACAGATTAATGATTCACATGTATTACCGCTTTGTAACTAGGCATACTGGTCATGTTGAAAATGTGAGCAATGTCGATTTGACTACGAGAGATAATCATTATATGCCATTTTCATCAGCTTTAAATGAGAATTTATGTTCTTTTCTCTCTCAGACGGGGACGTTCGTCTGGTTTCAGGCAATTCGGTAGACGAGGGACAGGTAGAAATCTACCACAACAACGAATGGGGTACGGTGTGCGACGATAACTGGGGTATGAACGAGGCAGATGTTGTTTGCCGTCAACTCGGCTACCCGTACGCCCTGAGACCCACCTACGCTTCGGAATTCGGCCTCACAACCAACCCGTACCAGGCGATTTGGTTGGACAACGTCGTGTGTTCGGGTTACGAGGCGAAGTTGTCTTATTGCAGCCATCGAGGATGGGGCGTCACAAACTGCGTTCATAACGAGGACGCGGGTGTCGTCTGCGCAAGTACATCCGGTGAGAAGAGATTTTAAATCCATCGATTTTCAGCCCTTTCAGATTTGTTCAGAAACACGTTCCGTGCCAATCGAGTAGATGATTTTAAAGAACATAACAGAATTGAACATTTAGTTTCCTCGAAGACAGTCGTTGCCCGAACAGGTTTCTAAAATTCAATTTTGTTTTGTTTTGTTTTGTTTTGTTTCATTTTGTTTTGATTTGTTTTGTTTTTTTGTTTGTTGTTGTTGTTTTGTTGTTTTTTTTTTTGGCTTCGCGGTGTTGTCGGCTTTGAGTGCGCGTAAAATGGAGCATGGTTCACATTTGCATGAACTTGACCCGCCGTGGACTGAGTTAACATTTCCTGACTTCCAAAGTTTTAAAAAATGCTTTAGATTTGGATTTTGTGATAACAAACATGCAGTCATTGCTAGTGTGAAATCTCATGTCCCTTTCTCTGTCTTGCTCAAAATGCACCAGTGTGAGATTACAAGGGCCGCGGAACGTATTTTTCGGTGTGTGTATGTGGGAAGGGGGGTCAATGGCAACCTCACCCATGCACCACCATCTGCTTCGACGGAAAGATTTTTCTGGACAGAGTTCAAAGGGGAGATGGGAATCTTTTCCCACCTCCCTGGTTCAACCCTCAGAAATTCATGGGTTTTGTTGTATTTCTTTTTTCGATTTTCCTTTTTCGGCATAGCCATAAGTGCAGGTTTACCGTTCATTCGTCTTTTCTCTATTTTGTTGTTATGACATCAAATGCTTTAAGTCATATAAAGTATATGAGTATACCTCCCGATGAGCAATGTGAATTGAAAACGTTTACCAAGACAGAGTCACGTGGTACTATTTGTTTGTTTTTGTTTTGTTTTGTTTTGTCAGCATATATGACATGTCCTAGATATGCTTCACATAAGCTAATGTATTGTCGATATTCTTACTCCCGGAAGGCCGCCCAACTCTGGAATTTCGAATATTTCCGTTAATCCTCAGCAAACGCGTATACACAATAGACGCAATGCTCATGCTACGTTTACCCCATGTGCCTGAAACGTAGTGCGCCGTGGGATTTGATTTGATTTTTTATTTGATTGGATTTTATTTATTTCTGCATTTTTCATGAAGTAAATACAACATAACAAACAAATTTCCAATACTATTCACATTATATCCAACACAAAATGAATATAAATATAATCATATTAATGTATCACAAATGAAATATTGTGAATTATAATCATACAAAAACGATTGGAAAATCATAGCTTATTCAATCGAATTAATACATACAAAATGCAGGAGACCGTCATCTTAAGCTGAAGCTTGAGTTTGATGGCGGCCTCTGGAAAATCATATGGCTTGTACTTTTTTACAAATCATTTAATACATGTTAAGTTGTATAATAACCGAGTAGGGTAGCTACGGAATACATCAGTGCAAAGGTGAGCTAGGCTGCAATATTTTTTATGTGCAATTTTGTTGTTTTATTATTGTTAATGCTCATTTTAAAAAAGCGTGTAGATTAATGTTCATACAAAGAAAATGATAAAAATGATCTCGGGATTCTCCATCTTCCCCTCCGCATTCAAGTTTCATTACAGAGCAGTGAAAACATATTTCTAATGTGCTTGCAGAACTGTCGATTTTGTTTTCTTTTGTTTTCTTTTTTTCTCTGAAATGTACACATACGCATTAGAAATGTGTGAAAAACGCCATCTCCCTGGCTGTAACAAGATTTCAGTTGGGTAACGACGAAAATGTGAAACATTATAGCCCTCCTCCCCCCCCCCCCCAAAAAAAAAAAACACAAAAAACAAACAAACAAACAAACCAGACAAACAAACGAACAAACAAACATACAAACAACATAAAACAAAACAAGCAATCAACACACAACAAGAGAAAGAAAAAAAGGAATCGCCGGAAGTGTGACAGTCTATAAGAGCATTCCCAATCGTGGTTACTTCGTGAGTGTTTGTTCGGGTTTTTTTTTTTTTCATAATCGATCAACTATATACTCGTGCAACAGCAGGACTCGCCGATCTTCCGCGATATGTGAATCGCATGGAACTTGTTGGAAGACACGTTGATATCTGTGGCACGAAAGATATTAGTAGTCAAGTAGCGTTTTACCTTTAGCCGCAATGCTGAACGGGGATGGTTCTATTGGAATAAAAGCCGTATGCATGCGATTGAAATTATTCTGCACTTTTTATCTAAAAATATTCCAACTCATCAACCTGGCAAATCGTGTTTACCAATAAGTTTCTTGGTAGACCCTTTCAGCGTACTTCAAGCAAATTCCACATAGTGCGAAAATGAATAGTGCTCCCTTCTAAGAACTTTGTTTTGGCCTTTTAAAAAGACTTGTTTGCTAAGATCTTTCGCGGTCTGTTCCGGTGGGATCTGTCACGTATCTCAGTCTCACGTTTATGATCAAGGTTTGACACGTTTTTAAGGTTCAGTCAAGGCTTTCTAAGGATAAGACGGGGACATCTTGCAGCTCCGGAACTATACGCTCATGCCCACGGCAAGGCCTCCCAAGCAATACAGGCCTCACGCTCCTTTTCCGGGCTCCCATAGAAACCTGATGCAGCATACTCCATAAATCATTAAAAAATCAATCGAATCGTAGAATTTTTCAAAATCGAAGCAGATGAAGGGAAATTTTCTCTGCTTTCAAGCAAACAACATATTTTGGGATGTTTTCCAGCTCTAAAAAAATAGTTAAGAGCCTCCATACGAGACTAGTAATCCAGTCACTCTCAAAAACGATAAAAATAGCAAATTACCTCATATATCACTAAAAATTCATTAAAAATACAAAAACTCTGATTCATTCAACTTCTTCATAGCCTGCAGAAACTCCTGACCTCAAGCAATGTCAAACATCACCACAGGTGGCAATTTTCTACTTGACCGATTTTTTATGATTAAAAAAAGAATGACACTACCTCATCTTTGTACTGCCTTCCCTGTAGGCATTGCGCGAGTTAAATTAGGAGCGTGAGGCCTACAGCAATCTTTGTACGATCTCGAGACTTCGACAAGACATTATGGACACCCTAGAAGAATTTACAATGAACAGAAATAGCACAGCAGCTCTACATAATCTCTTGTGATTCTATCGAGCGGCAACTGCTTTATCAACCATTAAAAAAGAAAATGTAATCAAGTTTTAAGTACCATTCACCGTAGACTTTGTGAGAATAACATTTGCAGAAAAAATGGCTGCAATTCGACCAAATCAGAGATACTTGTAGTTGATTGCAGCCCACGTAGTAAGTTCGTAAAGATAAGAAATTACAAGGCACTGTGTCCTCGCAATTTTTTGTTGGTTTTGTTGTTGTTGTTGTTTAGTCAATATAAAGAGCACTCGACTTACCTCTTCAAGAGGGCAGGAGGAATAGTATCCGTGTCGTGTTATCGTACCTGTGTGTTTGTGTGTATTTCCGTGCCTTTAATCTTATTCTATTGTAAGTTCGATGTATTGAGTGGCCCACATTCTTACAAGCTTGTTTTTATGTGGGTCCCTTTTTTCTATTGCCGCTATTATTTTGAACAACATTTATTAGTTTACCCATAATTCATACATTTTTTTTTGTAATATATTGTACGTTTTTTTTTTAATTTGTATCGACAACAAATATGTATCAGTGGAAATAAGATTTCATTTGAATTGAATTGTATTTGTCAGTAACAAGTCGAGGGAATGTGTTTTTTTTTCTTGAAAATAGTACGTTTTGTGTGACTATATATTTGTATTTTTGTAACGTTTTCCATATAAAACTTCACAGAATGTGTAATCTTCTAAGTGGATAACGAATTGTCCAATTTTCCCCAAACTTTCAGTGATTATAATGTTTTACTAATATTGCTACATTCATTCAATCCACGTGCATAAAGGGATCGTATACATGTAGTTTTGGTTGAGACTTAACTTCAGGTTTTCATCATTTTTGGTGAGATAGTGAGAAACTTCTTATGAAAGAGCATGTGATTCCAAGAGGGATTCAATGTTTATTTGATGAAAATTCGTTTTGAAATGGCCGAGATATCCAAAACAGAGCGATCCTAATACAGTGTGGGACCCACATTATTTTCATTTCGATCGTTTTGTTTTACTCTGTTTTTGGATGTTTCAGCTATTCCAAACCCGATTTTTATCAAACAAACTTTGAATTCCTCTTAAAATGGTATGCTCTGTACTATTTCATAAGTGTTTTCTTGGTATCTCGCAAAAAAGTTAAAGCCCAATCTTTATCTCCACCAACTGTACTTTCCCTAACTGAGTTTCGTTCCCCTTCAACTTGCTCCAGGATACGAAGGGCAGGTACGCCTGGCCGGTAGTTCTTCGAGGGACGGCGGTCGAGTGGAGATTTACCACAACGGCGAATGGGGCACAGTGTGTAACGACGGTTGGGGATACAACGAAGCCAAGGTGGTGTGTCGTCAGTTGGGTTACGTCGGTGTCGCGGACTCGTTCGTTTACTACGGACCCGGATACGGACCCATTCATCTGGACAACGTCATCTGCTCTGGCTACGAGAGCGAGCTCTCGCAGTGTGTCCACAATTCATGGGGTTACAATAACTGCGATCATTACGAGGATGTTGGCGTACGCTGTTCCAATCACAGTGAGTATTTTCTGTGATCCGCCACATTTCATTTTGTAGGGAGAGTGGTGCAAAAATGTATACCCAGTGCATGAATTGTGAATAATGACCCGGTCAAATTTCGTCGATGTGAAGTCATGAATTAATAAAACTTGAATTGTATTTGAACTGAGCTCCCCCTCCCTTCCCTACCTAGCTATTATTATTTTTTGATGGAAAACTTGAGCTGAGCTTCTCCCTTCCTCCCCCACCTTGTTATTCTTATTTTCCAATAGAAAGCAATTCACTTTACCAGGTTTAATTCGATAGAAATGCAATTAGCTACAACTACTGAACTGTATAAGAAGTCTCAAACCTGTGGTGGATGATAGTAATGATAGTGACGTTTTTACATTATGCTCACTCACTTTTCAGCCGGTATGCAAGCCTGGCTGATATCGGTCATCGTCATCAGCTCCATCTTCGGCTTCGTGCTCGTTGCAGCCTGTATTGGCACGATGTGTTCATCGAAGAAAAGGCGGAAGCAGCAGACTGAAACCGCTGTCGTGGAAGTTGGCGGGAACCCCACGGCAGTCACAGCGATGGTGGCCTCTCCAGCTGTTCAGCCCTACCCACCGATGGGTCCCGCGACGGCCGCGATGCCTGGCGCCCCGCCACCAAGTTACAGCATGGCCATGGTCCAGCCGGCGGTCCCTGCTGGACAGCCGCCGGTGATGATGGCTTCATACGCCTATCCTCCCCAACCTCAGGGCGGAGCAACTGCTCCAATGCCGCTGGGTGTCACTGACAACAAGACCCCATATCCGCAGTAAAATGTAGTGCCAGCGTTGAGAATTACTATTCACAGGATTTCTACTTACGTGATCATAACACCATACTCAATAATTTCAAAGGGGATCTTTTGAAAAACCATTCGAGTATCTTTTTTTTCCTCAAGCAGCTAGTCAAATCACTGACCATCAAAATCAAGACCTACAAACAACTTAACTGTTGAATTAATAAGACCATGTGTACATTATTATTTTGTACTTCTCACCCCCCCCCCTTTTCAAGAAAGAAAGAAAGAAAGAAAGAATGAAAGAAAAAGAAGTCAAAAGACATACACTTTATACACTCCTATGCACTGATGTATAAGTGGGCGTATCAACCAAGGCCCCGGCAAATTTATTTAAAAAAAAACAACAACAAAAAAACAAAAAAAAAACCCAGCGTATTACGTATGCGAGCAAAACGTCTTAGACAACACTGAAAATAAGAGGTGAGTTTTGTCACACAATGGAAGAAAGCGCGCGCGCGCGCAAACACACACATACAAAAAAATGTGGCATATATCTCTTCTATTCAATTCAATTCAATTCAATTCAAATTCAAATTATTTCATGCTTTTCGTTATATATCAATATTACATAAAAAGTAATAGCGCAAGTTCTTGTACCTTGTTAATAAGTTATACAATGTACATACATGGTATACACAGTAGTTATAATGATAACTGGTTGAAATCTCGGTTCGGGTTGTACAAAGAATAGTATGACGGGACCTACATGAATACGTAATTTCGAAATTTCTTCAATACGTAATTTCTAAAGAAACAGTCCACAATGATCTTAGTGATTCTTGAATCGGTTTATAGTGTACTCTCTGTTGTAACTTTATATCTTTTAATCATTATGCAATGTGCTCTGTAGTGTTGAATACACTACTATTGGGGGGGGGGGGGAAGGTCTCCGACTTGATGCCTAAAATTGCGTAGATGCCACAAAGAAGAGTTGTAATCATGCACCTGCTATGCACTGTTTCCAAGACACACGAGTGTCATAATTATTTGGATCGCACCGCACATCGTATTTTATCATAACGCTAATCACTCTTCTGTGAATAAGACAGTTAAAAGAACATTGGTACCTGAGAAGCGGTTTATCAAAACTATTATACTATATCATTTTATATAAACCATGCAGTTATTGTCATTCGTTGTCGGGTTAAGTTAGACAGGTTTGCACGGTGGTTGATACTCATTTTGTCCTTTCCGCTCAGGACCGTACTGGAACGCACACCTTTCTATGTCCAAGTTGCTTTTGATGGATGAAGTAAAAATTAAAAAGTCTCAAGTTTTAGTAATGTCGGACATGAACTACAAACATGAGAAAATAAAGTGTCACGTCGGTTAGTCTACAAATGTTTACCTGTATATCAGCAGTTTTGCCTTTATCATAATGACCTCCGACGTTCCAGATGTCCAGCCCTGACGTTTTGCCTCCAGCTGTAGTACTTTCATGGTAAAACGGAGTACATTTTACTTATCACAGCACTATGACAAAGACCGCCGTGTTATGCACATCAGGGATACATCAAATGTAATTTTTGAATACGCGACAAAAGCTTATACATATTTCCAAAATTGTATAAAGCACGTTTATAAATATTGTACAGACAATTTTTGTCGAGTGCAAAGACAAGTCTTACATTCAATGATGAGTTATCTAGAAGCTGTTCAAATCCTGGAAAAAAACCCCCAAATAAACATGCGATTTGATATCCCTTCATAAAACATGGAATAGGGCAATAAAATGAGAAATTGTTGTATGGAGAATGTATATAGGCCCATACCTTGGACTTCTTACCAGCATTCCTTCATTTTGTCAAAAAATAATGCAAGTCTTTCAATAAGAATCATTGGGATATAACTCACTCTCTCTCCCCTCTCCCTCTCTCTCTCTCTCTCATAAGAAAAAAGAAACCCGAGTGAAAATGTTCCACTCTTGAAGGAGTGAATAACAGAACTGAGTGAGATTAGAGTGAAACTGAAGTGAATTTTGAGTAAAAATGTTCATTTTAACTAATTTTGGAGTGACCGCATGATCACTAAAAGATTTTTGAGTGATCCCTGAGGTCACTCCAAAATAAGTAAAAACACATATTTTCACTCCGTTTTTTTGAGAGTATGAATTCAAAGAATCACTATATTCACATTAAATGATGATGATGAATGTTGATATCAGTGAAAGTGATTTGGTTGTGAGTACGGGGCGTGATAATGTGAGATTACGAGCTTTGCCAATAAAATGGGAAACATGAATTCCTGGCATGCTTTCCAAGTTCATTTGGCTGGGAATTAAGAAAGCTGCTGTTACAATTCTCGGTGTCGCCAATACCTATAGGTGCCGTGCGCAGAGCAGCATTTTAGATGCATTATGGGATAGTTAAAAACAGTTATGGGACAGTAAAACTTAGAAACTTTATTTTTTTTTAAAACCTGAATTACAACCAAGAAAAAAAGGGTAACAACGGAAAAGCAGACAAATACATTGTAACTCCATTGTTTTCTGCGCATTGGCGATATCGAGAATTACTATGCAACCTTCAGGCAACAAGAAGCAAAGACCAGGAAAGCTAATTTTGATGTTGGTTCAGATGCATCTGGCAAAGCAAGGCCATCACATAATAATTGTGTGAACATAATACACGGTAATAGGCATAATGAGCTACCATCTTCCATGATTAACTGGTGCGATAATGGCACCAGCTTCCCCATAATGAAATGACAAAATAATGACGATGATGACTTTCCGTTTGATGGCTATTAATGGCGTCCTTCAAGCTAACCATGATTTCGTCGTCGTTTGTTGTAAATGTTTATAGATGTTGAACCGCAATCTAAAAAGTTTGTTGAGAATAAAAAGATGAACCCAGGAGGAAAACGTGTCACAAAAAGCATTCTCTCGTTATGAGAAGTCATTCAGATTATTACGAAATACTAGTAACTCTGAAATGTCATCGCCTGCAGAGATAATGCAGAAATGCGGAGGAATAGAATGCAAATCATTGTCTATAGGAACGTTCAAATGTCATCGTGTTGTAAATGGTCAAAATGAGCCCATTATTACACATTAATAGTTTGACATTTTGCACAACAACTTTATGTATGTATATGTGTGTGTGTCCTCAAAATAGAAAGAAAAAACATCCCATATTTTCCAGTCTCACGCTATCCTGTCTGTTGATTACTTCAGTGTCCCATCCTTACTGATGATTTTTGTTTAATGATAGTATTTACACATTCTCCTGAGTTTACTGACTGGAAGGGCATCATGCTCTGTATGGGCTGCTCGTCATCCCTGCTTGCCAAATTGACCAAATTGGTATCCAATTTCCGCCGTTTCTATGCGTGATATGGACGTAATTAACCAAAAGTGATATACTTGCGCGTCATCGCAGCAAAGAGTACGAATGATTTTTGCCTGGTGGCTCTGTAGCAAACAAATAAACAAACAAAAAGAACAAAACAAAAAACAGGGTTTACAATGGATTGTAAAGGTAAAGGTAAAGGCAAAGGTCGTTTTGGGATTTTGATACCAAAGTAGACGTACTTTGGAAAGAGAGCTATTTACGTGATGTTTCAGTTTCAGTTTAGTTTAGTTTCAAATGTCTCAAATGATAAACAATACTTTGTGGTAACACAAAATATATAACATGCACAAACACACAAACTGAGTAGAGAGAGAAAGAAACATCAAGGAATCCTACGAAAAGCTGAAGTTTGAAAAGATTGCAGGATTCCAAGTAAAAATATGTTCATAGTATTTAATGGAGGTTGCAAATGATTCGGAACTGACCAACAACAAAAACTCGCATGAAAGCACAACAACAGCGAAAAAGAATCTTTGTTTATTACTGTTTGACTTGGGATGAATTACTTAGATGGAGAGGAAACATATTTCGTCTAGACAGATATTTGAATTGAATTGAAACCACATTATAGTCACTGTCAGGGATGTCGTATCATGCTTGATAAAACAATGTTTTAAAAAGTAAAGGCACTGAATGATTAAGTAATGAGGTACTTTTACTATGAAATAGGAACTGATTTGCCAGAAATGTCACATAATCAGCTTGAACAACTTTCAGTTTAAAGAAACAGAGTAAACACACACACACACACACACACACACACACGATTACTTTTGGATAATCAATCACTTTCAATAGATCAAACACACAACAATGCAAAATGTTGGCTTTTCACAATGGTCAGGGCCGGCGCTCGGGGGAAGGGGGTGGGGGGCTATAAGGCCCCCTTTTTTGCATAATACATATAGCAATACATGTATATAGGTTTAAACCGTGTGGCATCCCTCACCCCCCCCCCCCCCCCGGACTTTTCTTTTTGCCACTGAAGTGTCATCATAAAAGTGCGGTAAAAAAGTACGGTAAATTTTTGTTTTTGTTTGTTTTTTGTATTTTTTTTCTTTCGTCAGCCGATCAACCCCGAAAGTGGCACCAGAAAAGTGTGGTTAGGGCCTCTTTTTATGTTTTATTTGTTATTTATTTATTTATTTATTTATTCATCTATCTATCTATTTATTTGTTTTCATTCTTACCGGGTTGTCAAACCCCGTAGAGGCACTAGAAAAGTGCTGCAATTCTTTATCATTATCATTATTAAAGCGCGGAAGTACCACCAGGAATATAAACTGCACCCCCTTTTAAAAACGCAGCGCCGGCCCTGATGTTTATTGATGTCTTATACATCTCGTATTATAACACAACACTACATAATTTAACACTGCCATTTCATACATCGTCTGCCTCATCAGTGACGCAACATTTATATATATATATATATATATATATATATATATATATATATACTAGTTTGACATTCTGACAGAAAAATAAGCACTGAGAATTATGGCAAAATGTTTCTTCGATTTGTTTTGCTTCTGATAAAAGAGCTATCTTGAATGAGAGCTCTCGAATTCAGCTCACAAAATAGCCACAAACTCATCCCGCTATATCGGACGAGAATTAAGAAAGAACTTATTTTAATAATCCTACCGTTTCAACACCAAAAAATGAATTAAAAAGTGAGACGCGCCTATCACAAAGTGACAATTTTCCCCCAGTTCTTGACGATTTGTCCAAATGTCTTAAATTACCGAGAAAATTCGGAAAGCTGCAAATGAACTCAATGCTTGCACCGTTTGAATATCCCCCATGGAGACACGATGCATTTTCGTGTTTTTTTTTCAGTGAAAAGCAGACATCTAAAAGCATATTTGAATAGACATTTAAAGATTAAAATGTATTCTTTGCGTCGTTGCTTTGTTGTTGTTGTTGTTGAATGAATATCTTTGCCCCGTAAGAGTCACCATCATCAGAATGTAAGATGTAGAGATAACTTCATTGCTCCCCATTAAGCAGCTTATCCCTGAGTTAGATGTGAAGTAGCGGAGATAAGCCTCTGAAAAGACACCTTTAGGCATAGCGCTGACATGTACGGACACGTAAAAAGATGTGAGAGACTGTTACCATATCATTCTTCATTTTGGATATTAGAAATGACCACACAAATAATTCATTCCACGTCAACAAGAAGTTATGGCGCATTGACAGACTTACTCTGATGGGGTGAGTTGCTTGTCACCGCTTTTCCCTATTTTCCTCATTCAGCTAAGAGCATCTTCCATTAAGTCAAGAAAAGGTTCTCTTCTGATAGGAGCCAAGGTTCAAGAGGCAATATTCAATCAATTTAATCTGAATAGAGAGGAAGCTGCTTTTAGTTTCCGACAAAAATCAACCGATGTTATATCACCAAAGTTCAGTATACAATACATCTCATGAGAGTTTTAGATTTTTAGCGGCCTTGATAACTACTAGTATGTGCCATTATGATGTGAGACGGAATTAATGCAATAGATAGTTGCAGCAAAATAAACGTTGGTTGTAGATTTATGGGATGCTTTTACATAGCGCAGTCGACTGGGTTTATTCTGCGGGACTCAATATTATTCATTTTAGCTTACACACAAAGTTAATTTGTAACATACATCTACAGATCAATGAATAGTAATAAATATTTGATAATTCAGTGTTAAAAGATTTTAGATGGTATTTCATGATTACAGAAAGGATGTGAATTATGTTATTATGTTCATTACATTGTTGTACTGATTTCGTGACATTATTTGTATACCCAAACAGTTTATTGTACCTTCACTTTGTTGGAGATGAATTAAAAACAACTTGTGTGAACTTGAACTAAATCAGTCTGGAGTATGTCATATTCATGGTGTAAAATTAAGATAATGGGCCGAGAACTTAAAGAAAGGCAGATGCTTGCGGTTGGTCCTCAGAAAAAAAAAAGTCGAACATACTCGCACACGCATACACACACTGCACGCAAGTACATCTGGACACACATACATGTACACACACACACACACACACACACACACACCCACACACACACACATACACACACTAAATAGAAAAGAAAACACCGACAAGGCCGTCTTAGAATAATGTGGGTGCATACAGATGCGAAAGAAAAGAAAATATGAACAATAAAATATTGGAGCTGAGACCGTGTGAACCATAAAGAGTATAGTAAATCAGCGTTTAGCTACTATAATATTTCAAATCATCTGTTGATTTGTGTTGTCACCGATTGCAGGGTACAACTATCCGTACAACAAGAATTGGACAAAAACACATGTTTCTGAAAGGACGGAAGAGGATTTATGAGCAAAGATGGATAATGCCTTGTTATTTTTTTTTTTTTTTTTGGGGGGGGTTGCTAGTTTAGGTGTATTTTCAGTACGTGATATATACTGTAAACACACACACACACACACACATATACTCTCTAAAAAAAATCGAGTGAAAATATTCACTCCTAAAAGAGTGAATACAAAAAAAGAGTGAATTTAGAGTGAAATTAGAGTGAATTTTGAGTGAAAATGTGATCCCTGAGGTCACTCCCAAATGAGTGAAAATGAACATTTTCACTCAAAATTCACTCCAATTTCACTCTAAATTGACTCTTTTTGAATATTTTCACTCGATTTTTTAGAGTATATATATATATATATATATATAGAATAAGATTTGACAGATGTATGTATATTCCACAGGATTATTGTCAAAGAGCAGAGGGTGAGATGATAGCTGTAGGTCCTTTTATGGATTACTGATAAATACATAGGCCTTATACATATTCATATTGGTTCTAATAATTTCCTTTTTGGGGGCTAAGACAAAAATACAAAATGAAATAGAAACTATTGTGATTGGGTCAGTGGTGAATTGCAACTGTCTGTACTGTTTGCAATTTTGTACTCTTAGTAAGTCCTTGTAATAAGACTTGCATTATGATTAATAGTTTAAAGATTTTGCATATATAGTCATGAAAGGTCCGACTCATAAACGCCTGCGTCGTGTACCGTTATAAGACCATAAGGTGAGAATACACTTCAAAACATACTGCACATTAAATATTTTTACATTATGATTATGGCGATGGATTTTTAAATGAGTGTGATTGGCAGAAATTAATCCCCAAAAATTCCAAACTAAGAATAGCTCACCCATTCTTTTTTTTTTTTTTGGGGGGGGGGGGGGTGTAATTATAGTATTTCATCTTCAATTTAGAATGTCTTCAGCATATACTGTGAACAGGAAACTAAAGTTAATCGAAAGCTAATGAGAAACTTGATCTTATTGGAGCATCTATAGAAGGAAATCAGATTCGAAAACGCATGCGCGCTGTTAGAAGAGTGGACAAGTTATGTCCTTGATTTAACAGAGCGGAAACGCACCTCATCTGATGGAAACCCAAGCAGCTTATTGGTCAAGGAAGAACGGAAGTGCCGTATACCCGGTCGTCTCACGTCTTGATATGAAATGCCGGCCTGACGACAAAACGCTTGGAAAAAATGTCTCTGCGGAGAGAGCGTCAATAAAGAGCGAAAGAAACGGGGGAGTTGATTTCTCTGAGGATCACTTCAACGCTTCGACGACATCGTGCAGGGTAGTCCACATCTTATCAATCCCAGACAGCATGAATATGACGTCCACATCTGTCATCGAGACAGTCAGTTTCGTGGATTTCCCCAACGAAACGGGACATGAAGTTGACGATGGCGGCTATTCCGGTGGCCACGGTGGATACGGGTACCCTATCATACCCGAAATCGCCCTTGTCATTCTCAGGTTCGTCAAAATTGTCGTCGACAGCGTCGGTATCGTTGGCAACACCGCGGTCATCATCCTGGTCGTATTTTGCCGGGACCTGAGGACGACGGCTAACTACCACTTTCTGAACATGGCGCTGGCCGATGTCGTGCTTCTGCTTGAAAATATTCTGACGCAGATCAGCTACCTCATCAATTATGACATCTTTTCATCGTGGGTCTGCGTGCCTAACTACCTGCACATGGTAAAGTCCTATATCAGCTTTCATCGTATACAATTTGCGTATGGCCATTCCGTTCATGATCGTCGCTGCTATAAGTAAACCTTTACTATAAATTATATTATTGATTTATCTTTTGTTAAACCTAATATAAGCATAACGTCGATGCTGGAGAATGTTACAGTTTGACATACATATTGTTATGCAGAATATTTACAGAATAACGTAAGATTCAGCATGTTGATACTCGCCAAAATTATAAGTCTACTCTTATGAATAAATGGCTCACTAATGGCCTTATGTTGGCACTTTGAGTTCGTTTTGTTGTCAAAATGGAAAGTACACATTGACTCCATTTCCATTCTAATCTTTGTATTACGTTTATGTATATACCTTATTAAGGAATTTCTGTTGTAACTTGTGATCACTTGTACGTTTTCTTTGAAATTATTACAAATATGTTCTGTAAATGTATTGTATATAATTTTCCCTTTTTATTCAATGGAAATGGAAATAATTGAAATTGAAATTGAAATTGAAATTATGCTTACTTATTTTTGTCTACTTTGTCGAGCTCTTACAGTTCAATTTTCTTATCAATTTTTACTGTTTCTCATATTGATATTTCAAATGTATGTACACATAAGATGTAATAAACTTGATGAAGTATGATATTATAAGGTAGAAGGAAAAGGGAAACACAAACATTTTACGTACTATCATTTTTTTTTCACGTAGGCCTACAAAAATGTAACACTTCAGTGTGATAACAAATGACGCGAACACAAACAAACAGGAGTGCAAGAACAATAAGATAATTCAGTTGAGTTGGAATTTGAGTTTCAGTTGGGTTCAATTGTATTAATTGTAGCTCGCAAAGGTCTCGATGTATATACAAAAAGCCAATGTGCAACTTTTGAAATATAAAGCCATTGTTAATGTTTCAAATGCCAAAGTCGCTGATGTTGTGTAACTTCTAAGATATGAAAGAGTATTGTGGGGCAAGTTGTCAATCAGTTGCAATGAAAGAGTATTGTTGAAAAAAATCCTAAATGCCTTAAAACCTTCCAAAAAAAGAAAAAAAGAAGAAGAAAACGTTAACAGATATGTGCAGGGGTTCACTGAACTCATATTTCCCCAAAGGGTGTCAGATTAAACTATTCATTAAATGTGTGGTTAGTACTGATAATAGACCGGTATATGCATAAAAGATTGATAAGATTTAAAAAAAAAATGCTTGTGCTAGCCTTTTGATTGAATCCATATGCATCAAAAAAGCAATTGCTTGCGAGCATTGTTTTGTTCTAACGAAGTAATCATGGGCGCGCAACTAAATATTACGTGTTGATCCATGTGTCGATATGCCGCTGTTTCAAGACTTTCACAATCGAACAGGCTCCGTTTCTGGGCCGTAGACGTATCTTTCTTTAATGTGATAAAGACAAGGTCAATACATAATAATTTTGATGTCAGTACCACTTGTCGACGACACAAAATGTTTTCAATCAGGCAATGATATTGATGTAATGGTAAACGTCATGTGTGACTTCATTTTCGGCATATTATAGATCAAATACAATAAAGTATTTCTGCACAACAAAACAGTAAAAATATGCTATTTGGGCAACCAAATGAACATTATGGGGATCATAGGCGCCGGAAGTGGGGGGCAGGGGGGGCGGCCGCCCCCCCAATCCAAAAAGTGGGGGGGCAAAACGTATTTTTGCCCCCCCAAAAAGCCCCCCTCCAAAAAAAAAATAATAATAATAATAAAAATAAATGAATAAACAAAGAAAATAAAATAAATATGTATATATAAGAATAAAAGGGAAAAAATATGGCTACAAACGGCAGCTTTTGGACAGTAAAATGTCAAAATTTTCAAGCTCGCTCGCTTCGCTCGCTCGCATCCAGCAGTTGAGCCCGGTGCGCCTCCCCCTTAATTTCTAAAGCGAAAAACATAGCTACGACGGCAGTTGTTGGATTCTAGAATGTCAACATTTTCAAGCTCGCTGGCTTCGCTCGCTCGCATTGAATCGTTATGCCATTCTCCTAATGTTGCTGCCAGTAATTGCCGGTAGTTGCGCCCGATGCCCCCACCCCTTAATTTCCAAAGCAAAAGATAAATATAGCTACAAACGGGAGTTTGGGGACTGTAACATGTCAAAATTTTCAAGCTCGCTCGCTTCGCTCGCTCGCATTGAATCGTTATGCCACTCTCCTAACGTTGCTGCCAGTAATTGCCAGCAGTTGCGCCCGATATGCCCCCCCCCCCCCTTAATTTCCAAAGCGAAAGATATAGCTACAAACGGGAGTTTGGGGACTGTAACATGTCAAATTTTTCAAGCTCGCTCGCTTCGCTCGCTCGCATTGAATCGTTATGCCACTCTCCTAACGTTACTGCCAGTAATTGCCAGCAGTTGCGCCCGATGCCCCCCCCTTAATTTCCAAAGCGAAAGATATAGCTACAAACGGGAGTTTTTGGACTGTAAAATGTCAAAATTCTCAAGCTCACTCGCTTTGCTCGCTCGCATTGAATCGTTATGCCATTCTCAATGTTGCTGCCAGTAATTGCCAGCAGTTGCGCCCGATGCGCCGTCCCATTAATTTCCAAAGTGAAAGATTAACTGCTACAAACCCCAGTTTTGGGACTGTATAGAATGTCAAAATTTTCAAGCTTGCTCGCTTCGCTCGCTCGCATTGAACCGTTATGCCATTCTCCTAATGTTGCTGCCAATAATTGCCAGCAGTTGCGCCCGATGCGCCCCCATTTATTTCCAAAGCGAAATATATAGCTACAATTAAAACTCCAGTTTTGGAACTGTAGAATATCAAAATTTTCAAGCTCGCTCGCTTCGCTCGCTCGCATTTTATTGTTATGCCATTCACCTCTGATGTTGCTGACAGTATATAATTTGTCGATCGTTTCACACCGTCATTCCATAATCCATGTAAGGAAAACTTACAATGTTCCTCAATGACTGCGTTGTTGAATGTATCACATTCCGTAATGTATTGTAGTCCCATTATTGCTCACGCACACACGCACAAGCATACAGACCATCAAAATTACTTTATGGTTCCCCCCATGTTTCGACCCACCGTACGCCACTTTACATATATATATATATATATATATATATATATATATATACATAATAGATGTGTGTGCGTGTGTGTATGTGTATGTGTATATTGTGTAACATATGCATGGTCTAATCTTGAGCCCCCTCCAATGTTTGCCCCCCCAATCCAAAACTGCTTCCGGCGCGCCTGATGGGGATGATTATCAAATGAAAAAATTATTGTGAACTTATTGCTAAAAGAAAGTATACACATATACTAACACGCTTGTCAGCAACGTTTCTCTTTTGAACTGTTTATCATATATGTTAAGACTCCCATACAATACATCATTAGTTCTATTGAATCCTTTTAATAAGACCGAGTGCTACCATAAGATGGATATCTCCGGCATACCTTTCGTCAGATACGAACTATGATATTAACCCCCCATTTTGTCAAGGTTACTATAATCATATTAACATGTGTTATTGCCTTTATTCAGGGTCAGAACATAACAACATGCGTTTAACAAAATATGTACGATTGAACGTTTTTTTTCCCGTCATATTACCAAATGTATCAAAGCATACAAGTATCATGCTATTATGTTTATTTGAGGAAAAAAAAAAGTAATCACCTGAAAAGGACTTCCATAATCATGTTCGCACACAAAATATAATGTAATGAAGATAAGGTCACAATAGATTAAAAAAAAAATACATCCATACTCGACCTTCAAAAATCTTTGTTGCCAAGATATTACAACATTGCAACAACTTCATGCAAAGAATATGATAATTTCATTGTGTTCATTTGTAAAGAAAACAAAGAAATCAATCATAGATTTGGTGTGCAGGTTGATTTTGTTTAATGTCAACTTACAAAACTGAAAATCTCAAAACTTTAATGAGTGAACCTTTACTGGTTGAAATATTTTTCAAAACAAAATGAAGAAGATATAAAGAAGATATTAAAGTATAATAAATTGCCCACAATCTATATGAGCAATGCGGGTAATATTAATGTCAATGAACATAAAAATACAAAAGTGAATCCTTTTAACCACACCAGAAGGCAAATAAATACATTTAGGCCTAAATATGGTATTTTTCGGTCCGTTCCCGGATTATGTTGCAGGTGACAGTGCAGACGTCCTCCCTGACCCTCTCGGCCCTGTCTATTGACCGCTACAAGCTGATCGTCCATCCACTGAAGAACCTGCAGGAGCGGTCAGCTGTGTCCGTTATCTTCTCCCTTGTCGGAGTGTGGCTGCGTGAGTGTAAACTGAAAACTGCCAACTGAGCTACACTGAAAGCCCTAGGTCTAGCAATCAGGAGGTCTCGGGTTCGAATCCCGATGGAAACCCTTTTCTTTGCTCAAAGTTTTCACTATTTATCGTTTTGTTTCTGGTCAGTTTTCGCTATACGTTTGTTTACATTATACATTGAAAAAAAAAAGCTGCATCACTTTGGTGATCCCTGACACTATCCCAGAGTTGATTTACATCATTAATGTGTCTGTGTGTGGCAGACATACACACATTATGTGCTATGTATGGACACAAATTCATTGACTTCCCACAAAACGAATAGTCATATCTTTTGCTTATTAGAACCAGGTATAGAAGAGGAATAGCAGTCAGGGATCTCTGTGACTATTTTAAAGACACACATTATCTTCAATTTAATTTGCAAAACGCATCATATGCACAAGGACAAAATAGATACACTGGAACTGTTAAGCGTTTGAATCATTATTTTGCTTTGTTTTTCTTATTCATTCAAAATGAATATTTCTCCCTAAGTAGATAAGAAATCAACAGTGATTGGTGAACTATAGCGCTTGTCACACCCGAAAACATTACTATATGAATATCAAGATTAGACATAATTATTTATATATTCATATGGATGGCCAATCAAGGTGTCTCAAACTCATGATACAAGTGTAATACAAAACGTGCAGGCACTACTCTCACTATTATCTGGATGGGTGACGTCACACCGGTTTATCTTTTAAAAAAGTGATTTCGTAATTTATTATCATTTATTTCGTCGGTCCTTACATGGCTATTGCATTTTCGATAACTTTGGCAAAGTTTTTGATGTACTATGTATAACGATAAGGAATCATACACACACACACACACACACACACACACACACACACACACACACACACACACACACACACACATGTATATCATAATATGTATATGCATATATATATATATATATATATCATATATGTATGTATATGTATATATATATAAATATATATATATATATATATACATATATATGAAAGTAAACAAGATGACTCTACTTACTCAAGATGACTCTATTTACTTTCATAATTGTCATTGTCGACCCTGGGGAAGACGTATGTCGTCGAAAATTTGGTCTGAATGAATAGCACTGTCCGACTGAAATGCATTACCACCCTACTTCGTCATCTTTTCTGTACTGGTATACCAACACGCGAACTACAAGTATCATTATATATACAGGGCTCCACACTAACTTTTTTGTTTGGTGGCCCGATGGGGCCACCAAAATAGTCAAGTTCAAATTTTTGGTGGCCCGAGAGAAAAATTTGGTGGCCCGAAAAAACAATGAAAACATTAAAAGTCCTGTTTTTAATGAGTCAAAAATTGAAGTTTTATCATAGTAAGAATTGGAAGTTTGACTTATACTCTCATAAATAAACCTCAACAAACTCGCAACACTCACTCTCAGGCACTCATTCGGTCCTTTCCATCCATCCTTTAAAGAAAAGTTACGAATTTATTGACATACTTTTCAAAAAATTTGGGTGGCCGAGGCGGGCCACCAAATTTGCCCTTTTTTGAAATTTGGTGGCCCGACTTTCATTTATGGTGGCCCCGGGCCACCGGGCCACCGTTAGTGTCGAGCCCTGATATATATATATATATATATATATATATATATATATATATATATATGATGACAACAAACAAAGTGAAAACTGACCAGAAACGAATGAGTTATTAGTGGCGACTTTGAGCAAAGAAAATGGGTTTCCATCGGGATTCAAACCCTAGAAATCCAGATTACTAGACCGGTGCTCTATCGACTGAGCTATATAGAAAGCCCTAGAACAGTGTTCGTCCCATCATGGTCCCATAAATCCTAGACGAACACTGTACTAGAGCTTACCGGCATATCAGCATATCTTTAAAAAAAAATGCCTGTCTTAATCCTGGTCACAGTAATAAATCAAGTAGACAAGGCCTTATTCCATCCCTTACCAGGCTAGTTTGATCATGGACCTAGGCTATATTGATAGGTCCATGGTTTGATAAAGAACGTGAAACAAACGAAAAAATGAATACACGCCAACAAATAGGCATTTTCACACTTTTGGCACAAGACAAAACGGTGTACAATAAGCTAGTTCGTGGTTCCACTTTTTTTCTCGTGAATGGAAAGAGTATGGTATTAACATACATATTGAATTTTAAATTCAGTGAGACAAGCATCTGTGATGTATGGCTTATTCATGACTCTACCGACAAATCATCATACATGGTGCTTGCCAGCACGTCCATCTCACATCAACATAGTGTTCATTAAAGCTTAACATTCAGAAATAATGATATAAAATGTTTGTTGATACAGTCAGTGGAAGAAAAAATGAAATAGATGGTTTCCCAAAGTGTTAATTGTCGGGACATTCTGGTCGCCTATATAGTATCCGCAAATTCATTCTTTGTTTGAACATGATTGCGTTTCGTAATATTGAATTTATGCCTTACATCACTGTGAAAGCGAGCGAAGTGTCTAACCAATTGAGAAAACGAGAAGGTCGTATGGGAAATGTGCAACAATCAATGAGCTGATTACCAACTGGCTTCTTAGATTGGGTGATGGCGTCATCACCAAAGGACCCACAACATTTCAGTCCAATTAAACGGAGACTTTCATTCTCAGGGGTGTTCGCTTGCAATTTCTAGGAGTGATCATTAGAGGAAAATACATTTCCCTGTTCAAAAGGACGTAACGAAGAAGAAAACAGCTAGTGAAACAAAGAAAACATACAGTTTCGTACATTATTTGACGAGATAGATGCAGTATAATGAAGTTTACCATTCTGTCCGATGATTTGATTGAGTGAAAGAGACCAGTTTACTATAATGTATGCAAATTTAGAGATTTTTTGTTTAAGGACTTATAAGTAAAAATATACTTGGTAGAGTAAACCACCCGAAGTATTTACACACTTTCCCAAATGAAGGTGGACTATGTGCATAGCCTTCGAATTGTTTGCTGCTAAATCGATCTATTGTCATTAAATTGAGAGCTAGATTTAGAAAATGCATTTCGCCGACATGTTAATGCGCTACATCTGTTCCTTCCACTCTTTGTTGGCTGTGCCTTGCACCTTGCATGGAGGTATAATAGGACTTTGCAAAAAATATACAAATTCCATTGTTAACATGTCTGTCTATCTGTTTCTCAATCTCCAACCAGTGTCACTCCTTCTGCATGCTCCGGTACAAATATTTTCAACCCGGGTCGGAAAGTACTGCATGACGCTGTTGCCATGGAAACATGGCAGTCTCGTCTACAAGATCTACACACTGCTTGTGCTCTTCGTCATACCTGTCCTAATAGTCTCCTTCTGTAATTATCAAATCGTCAGGAAGCTGCGGCGAAAGCGACCAGGCATGTCGCATGGGACTTCATTAGTTACCTCCGCTGCCATGTTCCAGCGGGCTCACGACGTAGGCGCTTCAAACGCTGGCGTTGAATTCCGGCCTCCTGCTTCAGAACCTGCAGTCCCGAGTGACGCAAAGCCATCGGCTAGTAGGAAACCTGGACGCGCTCGCAGCATGCGCCTGGTAATCACCGTGGCGTTACTTTACATTATCCTGTATCTCCCGTTTTACGCCTTCTACGCTGCAGCAATCATTCCTAACGCCCTACCCTGGAAGCTGTACTACGAAGGCCACGTCTACGCGAGTCTGTTGCTCCTGATCAACAGCGCCATAAATCCCTTCATCTACGTGCTTATTGGCGCCAATTTCCGGCGCCAGATATGCCAGTTACTGCCGTGCTTACGTCGCAAGAAGACAGCGAAAAAGAAGTGCAACGATGACGGTAGCAAACAAAATCAGTCCTCAAATGGTATCACAAACACCACTAGCCCGGACCAAAAGAAATCAGAATAGAGTCCCAGATATTATTAAGCGAAATAGCAACCAACATTTCAATTACTCGGCACAATAAAGAATAGACAACAGGAGCACTTTAGGCTAATACGAAGAGCTTAATCCGGAAGCAGACGAAACAACAAAGAAAGAAAGGGAACATACAAAATAAGAGGAGGTCAATAATCTTCTTTGTCCTTCAGCAGCCTCTTTTGTGTCTAGATTTTGGACTAAATCCTTTGTCGGTATCGTAACAATTCCTGATGGTGATGTAAATGTAGTCTTAAATTGACACGCATGTTATCTTGCTGACAAGAAAGTTCTATGGCAGATCATTGGTCGAAGTAAGATGCCAGACATGAAATCACACAAAATGGGGCTCCACAACCAAACATTTCGCTGAAGTGGTACATCCGCCTGTCTGACACAATAATGCTACAGTCATGTAAACCTTGTCATCATCCGTTGCATGAAGGCAATACGGTATACGGCAAGGGTCCATACGGTTTTACGCTGCGGGTTGCAGCGGGTCGATGCGAGTCAATGCGGTTCGAACCGGGTCAATACGGATATCAATACGGACTTGAAATCCGTGAGAAAAATTTGAACATGACCAAAAATTTTTCACCGCCGTATCGTAGCCCCCGGAATCCACTAGGAATTGACACGGGTTACGATGCGGGTCAATGCGGGTCTCTACGGCTCGAACCGGGTCGATACGGTTTTAATTCCTTATGGACCCGGTTCGAAATTCGGCTGTGTGTGACTGTAGCATAATCATGCGCTATAAACAGCAATGGACTCGGGACTTGTAATATGCAGTTACCATGGGCGTTTCATGCTTTGATGAAAATAGTTGGTAAGAAACATTGTTGTTGCAGACAAGACTTTTTGAGCAATCTATTGAGCAACCAAATGATCTGGAAAATCAGTAGAGACCAGCAGTTCATGAATAAAACAGCAGGGGCATCATAGTTTTCTGTATGATTTATAATACATAATATATAATATATAATATATAATATATAATATATAATATATAATATATAATATATAATATATAATATATATTATTACCTATACGAGAGAGTTTTGTGAGGCAATTCCGGTTGTTATTTTGCAGGGTTAAAGGTCAGCAGTCAATATGCTTTTCGCCACGTCGCTGCGTAACAGTAACAGTATGAGCAAACAGTGCAATCTTCCGGTTTGGGGAGGTGGGAGGAGAAAGAGTGGAATCTCTCTCCCCACCTCCCTGCTCTAGACGTAAACATTCCGATCGACCACGAAAAGAAAACATTCCAGGACGTCCAGGGTGTCAGTTACACGCACCGCAGAAGAACGCTGATAAATCAACTCATACAAGGTCGACCACTTCCAGCAGCACTAGGCAATGACAAGTCCATTTGTGATCAGTAATTGCACAGTGACCATCAGTTTTACAACTCGCAAACTTTAGACAGAGAAGTAAAAATAAGGTGTAAGAACGTTCAGAAGTTTGAAGTTTGCCTGTTACAACTACATGTATCTTTGAAGTTGGAGTTGAATGATATACATTGATGAACAATTTTGCAATTATTCAACATGTTGATGGTCTACAGGTAGTCAAATGTGGCTTGATCTGTATCATATATAGTGTATAGCCGTATTTACATATTTTCGTAATTTACCTAGGGGGATAGGTAATAATTATGATATTGACTGGCCTTTCTTTCGGATATATATTATTACCTATACGAGGTAGTTTTGCGAGGCAATTACAGTTGGTATTTTGCAGGGTCGTGGAGTTCAGCAGGCGACATTAGAGCATATCACGAGCATCCGGGTTTTTTACATATACAGTGGACTCCCGTTATAACGAAATCCTCGGGACCGACAGTTTTCTTTCGTCATATCGGAATTTTGTTATAACCGAACAAATAAACAATAGAAATACATAGAGTGGATGACATTGCAGACCAAATTTTTACTTCGTTATAACCAGAATTTTGTTATAACCGTGTTCGTTATAACGGGAATGCACTGTAAAACAGGGAGGTGGGAAGAGAAGGAGTGAGTGGAATCTCTCTTCCCACCTCCCTGCTTTACGTGTAAACATTCCGATCGACCACGAAGAGAAAACATTCAAGGAGGTCGCTGCGTGTCGATTACTTGCACCGCAGAAGAACGCCGATAAATCAACTCATACAATGTCGACCACTTCCAGCAGCTCTACGCGTCAAACAATGACTAGTCCATTTGTGATCAATAACTGCACAGTGACCATCAGTTATTACAACTCTCCAAATTGAAACAGAAGCAAAAATAAAGTGTAAAAGCGTTCAGATGTTTGAAGTTCGCCTGTTACAACTACATATGTATCTTTGAAGTTGGAGTTGAATGATATACATTGATGAACAATTTTTCAATTATTCGACATGTTGGTGATGATCTACAGGTAGTCAAATGTGGCTTGATCTATATCATAGTGTATAGCCGTATTCACATATTTTCCTAATTTACAGGGGATAGGTAATGATTATGATATTGACTGGTCTGGAGGGAGATACCAGATAAATATTGCCCGCACTGAAAGAATATTTTCTAGTATCTCCCTCGAGGCCAGTCAATATTATATGAATATATAATATAATATGCAATATACAATATATAATATATAATGCATATATCATATACTACGATAAATCATCGTTTGAAAATAAATCATCTTGGTATGATATTGCATCTTTCTCTCTCACGCTCATATTCAGATTTCTTCATTGTTTCATACAGATATAATGGGAGAATACCCTTTGCATTTAATGACTAATGACTATATTGTTAGAGAAAATAGTGTATGAAGCGACATTTTGTAAAGTTTGGGGATTAAAAAAAAAAGGACAAAACATTCGATCGGTCGCAAAGAATTATCGTCGTGCACCAGAACTCTACAGTTAAGAACAGTCGTGATGTATTCTTAACTCCTGCAATTAATGCCATCATTTTATGCCTTGTGTTTTCAATACGTGATTGGTTTAAGCAGTATCATCTGTAATTTTGTTTGTTGTTACTGTAAGCATAAATCACTTGTGTAACAATGGTGCATACTCTGTCATGATTATTTGTATATTGTTATATACGCTATATATCAGTAATTGCAGTCACGTATAGTGCTGGATATTTTGGTATATATATATATATATATATATATATATATATATATAGTCATATGAACACAGATTATTATGATTGCATGATGTACTTGACGATTAAGATGATACGCTGTGCCCCATGGCTAAATATTTAAAGAGACAAGCAAGTATTTCTTCATAATCAAATGCAGAATATAAAGAAACACTCTGACTTGTCTGATACACAGCTACCAACATGATATCATTCTCAAGGGAAAAAAGATCGAAAAGATATTTTATGGCATCGAAAGGAAAATATTGGCACTTAAATCAAATTTAGCAAAAAAAAAAAAAATTCTACACTTCAAACCGTGATATTATTTTGTTATCTAGGATGAAGGAAAAGGCGTTCTTATCATGACTAAACCATATCAGCTGACGGCTTCACTTATCATTTTTAAGGCGCATATACTGTTATTTACCAGCATTCTGAGTGAGTTGTATCAAGGTAAGCCTTACGTACCGTGGTCACCAAAAGCGTAATATGTATCAGTGTCATGATGATTGTAGGCATATAGATAACTGTTATCAGAATACATTCTCATTGAAATTGTTGAAACTTATTTGATCTGATCTATTCGTTTGTGTGAATTTGCGATGTGCCAATGTGATTGAATGAGTAGCGTACATCACATGCAGGGCTGTACACCGTATGGAATTAAACATTCGTCTTCTTTCACGTCCTTTCCTCTAACCACTACCGGTGCGCGTCATTATCTCAAAAATTCTTTTTCCTCATAACTTCTGTTTCCTTTCATCTTCTTCCCCCCTATTTATCACTATTACAATGTCACTTTTCAATGCCGCAATGAGGGAAAACAGGGATATAATGACGAATGCATATACAGCTTATACGAATTTTCATTCCGAACATCATGTTAGTCAATGTTCGTGGTTTCCCGCGGTTGAATACACTAATGTCTTTATCTATAAACAATCGTGTCTTTCGGATCACTGAATAAATCACTTGTAATAGTAGCCCTTGTAATACCAGCCTTCTTATTTCCCTCTTGACATACCTAGCACCTGTCACATTACTAGACATCCGCCACCTAACCATATCAGCCAGTTCGGAGATAGCTCATGTGCAAATGGGTACACAATGTCATGACCTTTCATTTTTCTCAGTTGGTTAGGCATTTCATTTGATTCAAAGCGATATAATACATCAGTTTGCCCAACATAGCAATTTATGGAACTCATATTCAAACAAAGAATGAATCTGCATAGATCAAAGTGGTCAGAATGGTTTGTCCATCAACATTATATGAAGCATCCATTTCATTGTGCTGTTTTAAATACATTAACAAACTTTTTCTGTTAACATTGACAAATACTAGGCTTGCTGTCGGCTGAGATGTACTGGCAGGCACAATTAATAAGGATTATATTCTTCGTAGTCTTCATTGGTTGCCCATAAGAGCTCGTATCAGGTTTAAGATTTTGACCCTTGTATTCAAATGTTTTCATGGAAATGCCCCTGCATATCTCAATGAACTCATCAAGCCATATCCTCCTGGTCGTAATCTGCGCTCAAAAAAAAAAAAAAAAAAAAAAAAAAATCTTCTCTCTGAAATAAGTGTCAAATCTAAGACATTTGGTGATAGGGCTTTTGGAAAAATGACACCATCATTACAGAATAATCTCCCTCTCAGTATTAGATGCATTACCGATTTTGATAAATTCAAATCTGTGTTAAAAACTCACCTTTTTGATAATTGTTAATTACATGTTTGAACAGAGAAATATGTGATAGATTTTGTTTTCATTAATTTTGTACACTTGATCTTATGGTATTATGCGTTCTAAGAACTGACTATTATTATTATTGTTGTTGATAAGCCTTCTCATTCACTGCAATAAAAAAAAATGTCTCTATGAGCGCTCCAGAACCCCCGGACAGTATCCTTGTAGAATACTAATATACTCGTATAGTATTGTCAAGAGGTGAAATGTGATTTTGCCTTTTTGTGCGCAGAGATGACGGCAGTGTGTTATTGGTGCGTCTGTGTTCTGACAATGGTAATTGGTTGTGCCGAGGGAAACTGATATTCAACGCAACTTGCGCACGCCTTGAACTCGCTCCTCACTCCCCCACCCCCATAATAATGACTAATACGCAGGACAAATACAGGCGGATGTAAGCCCACTTCAAAAGTATTCTAACGGTGCAGCCTGATTACAGTGTACCATGCAACGCCCCCTCCCCTTTAAAATAATAATAAAAATGCATAAAATTGAAAATAAAATCCATTCCGGGGAGCGTGAAATTCATAATCACCGAACGTGTACTGAAACCGCGTTTGCCGGAAGTCATCGTGTCGTCCTTTTAGGGAAATAAAGCCACCATTTGCGAGTGACATGGAAGAAGAAAAACAAAAAAGAGGAGGAAGAATTAGGGGACAACGACGAAAAGGTGGAGGGAGATTGCACCGATACTCGTTATGAGCGTGTCATGATGTCGCTTGTTACAAGCTGATACAAACACACACACAACTGATCTCTACAGAAGTATCACACACACATACACACGCACGCACACACACACACACACACACACACACACACACACACACACACGCAAGTATGGCACGCCATTACAGGAAAAAGATCAGCTACTGTATTATAAAATTGTATGTCATGTTAGCACATTGTAATGTATGCATATAAATGTAATCAAGAGGAAAATATTTTATATTCAACATGAAAAGTTTGAAAATAAAATATTCGACAAGAACAATTATGTTTTTAGTCTCCCATACTAAGAAATAATAAATATATTCCACAATTATATATTTATTTATATGTATATGTATATGTATATCTTGAATGTACTGAATATATGAAAATGAATGTATAATATTTAGTGACCTATTACACATTTTTAAAATATAAAATGTAGAATACAACTTCAGTTTTTTTCTGGAATGAGGAAATTTGATTTCTGAATCTTGGAGTTCGATACGTGTACATGTATTTAGTATATCCTGACAAGAGTCATGAAGAAATAAATGCAGTGATGAATCATTGGAGAAGACATCAAAAAGTCAGTTGTCAGAAAAAATGTGACAAAACAAAGAGCATTCAAGAAACCCAACAGATGGAATTTCAATGTTATTAGATAAACCGTTCAGGACGGGGTTCAGGACTGCTGTGACAAAGGTAACCTCACCCCCGTGCTTTTGTACTTATCTGTATCTTTGGGAAAAAAACAACAACAGTTCATGTTTGTTGCATAGAAGTTTAAAGATGTTGGTCCAATTCCTTTCGGAAAGTTTGCAAGCTTATTCTTACCACAAGACAACTTGATTAAAAAGGATCTGTATGTTTCACGAGAAATGTGTGTTCATTGTCCCTTGTGCATATTTGTCGATCAGACAGGAGTGCATCCGTGACATTGTTACTCTGTATAAACTGTTACTTTCGCAAGGGTTTAATTTTCGTGAATCACAGTTGGATCGCGAATTTAACAACACACAAAAATGACTCGATGCGCTTGGGTGTTTGTGTATTTTACGTTAGGCGTTGGCGTCACTTCGCGAAAACATTTCGCGAAAATGTATATGACCTCTCCATTCGCGAAAATATCTGTACGCAAAAATAACAGTGTATACAGTAATTTACCAACTTCGTGAGAATGGCACGAGGATTTCATGAAATAGACTAGCAACTTTTTAAGATTCCTTCTCTTTGTGACATTTCATCATGAAACAAATGTGTCATCCAGTTGACATCACAGTCCAGACGACAACATGAAGGTTACCTTTGATATGCCGCACAATGGGTTGCTAACTTTGTAGACAGCACTGCAGTATTTTGAGGGCTAAAAAAGCATTTTATTTTTTCTCTCTTCTTCTTTTTTTTGGGGGGGGGGGGGGGGGTCGGAGAAACCATATTTTTACCTTTTCCTGCAACAGACATAGTAAAGCAACAGTGTAATACAATTTGGAGAACAGTATTTCTGTGAAACTTGCATTTTTATTTTTTTTTTTTGGCCAAAAAAACAAACAAACAAATGAAAAACAGCACCAAATATTGAAAAAAAGAAGAAGTAGCAGGTGGCATCTCTGCATTACTTGCTGACTTTACCTTATGTCATAACCTTTTTAGAATTCATACAAGATGTCCATGAAGAATTTGTTGCATTCCTACAACAAAAATCTGTTCTTTTCTATATATTGTTTTCTACTGAGCTTCATGTTTTTAAAAGAAACTTTCATGGCTGAGCAAAGAAATTGTCCATGTGAAATAACTGCAGCAATTCTGCAACACAGACTTTGCTCTTTTCTTGTTTGTGCTGTCTACTGAAGTTTGGTGTTTGGTTTCCTTTGAAGAAACCTAGGATCATGGCTGAGCAAAAGGCGGAGGGGGGTGGGGGAGGAGGAGAGACTTCGACAAGGAAGAGAAGACAAACAGACAAACAGACAAACAGACAAACAGACAGACAGCGGCACACTGATAAGGGAGCATAGTAAAACTTAACAGACAGACAGCAGCACACTGATAAGGAAGCATAGTAAAACTTAAACTGCATATATGGTAAACACCATGCACGCCGGAGAGAAGACACAGTTTCCACAAGCCATTTAGTGGGTAGATGCAGTGCCACTTTATACAGTACCATGAAGTAATGAATGGCGGACAAGCCACCTCATAGAATTCTTCATTTTAGCCATGTAAATACAAGTCATATCATTTAAAAAAAAAAAAAAAAAACCCTCACAAATCACTTGATCATACATCATTCAATTTTGTCTCATCAACGAGGACCCTTGCAGTACACGGGAGTCACAAGAACGGGTGAAAAAAAAAATGAAAAGTTACACAATGCACTCAACTTGTGTATGAAAGGATCATGTACAGCATACTCCGTTATTAGACTCTGGAAATAATATCATGAATATTACAAAGATTAAGTGGATGAAGGAAAAGTTGTATATAAGATCATAAAAACAAACAAAAATTCTTAATAAGCTTTGCATCTACTTCACAGGCAGTAAAATCACTTGACATTCATGTACTGAATCAAAATATATGAAATGTACATTTGAACTTTTCAACTAAATTCCATCCAGACAAACCTTCGTAACTATTGACAATCACACTACTATTAGCACTTTTTACTGTGTCTCACAGACAAACTGCACAGTTTACCATAATAAGATATGTGCCTATATGATTCATATGAAAATAGAGAAATCTTGTAACATGATGGAAGATTCAGAAAGTTTTCTTTTCACTATAAACCTGTGTATAATGCAAACTCCCCATTTAAGTAGAACACAAAGAGTGTGGAGAAAGATCCACTCCTTTCAAGACATGCATATTTTGTGATCTGTCTCGCAGAGAAATTTAAACAAGCTCAGCCATGTCAGATCACACAATTCAGGTAAATTCTATTCACATGTGACAGAATTGGACTGGATTTTGACCCCCTTCCCCAACCAAGCACTGCTCAAAACTCGCATCCTTTCATAACAGTCATTGACAATGGTCAACACGTGTCTTTGGTGACCTCAACCACATCACAAGCAAGTGTTCTGAATTTGGTAACCATTGCTGGACCTGCGGTTACCTTCAGGCTGAAATCTGAACCCAATGTCCCCCGGACCACTTCCATGACAAAATAAGATCCACATTGCACATAAATTGTACTTGATTTGTTCTGGAAATAAATGTATACATCTCCTATCAACATTCTACTTTTCTTTTTCTAATCCCTAACTGTCAATTCCATGGAAGTATCTTCAAATTGTAGTACACTTGAGATATTTTCTTCATGCCAATTTCATAATGCAAAAGTAAAAAAAAAAAATCAACAACATAAAAACAAAACAAAAACATGGGAGTGTACAAAACAGCTACACTGACTGTGATTCAGGCCTGGAATGGGTTCATTTCAAGTCTTTATTTTATTTTTTTTCTCATCTTTGCTGACATTGCGCAGTGTTTAAAAGAATAGCTTCTGACCTATCTACCACAATTCTTGTTTCTGTGTCTTTTTTTCTTTGTCACACATTCACACGTTTACTGTACACGTCAAGACTTGACAAAATTTCGGAATTTCTCAAACTTCATGGACAAGAGGCATACTTGTTGGAAAATGTTCTACACAGAAATAACACATGGCAACTACTCATTATCGATTTTCCAAACTCCATGATATCCTGGCATAAAATGCATTCTGCCAAAGAAATCCTCAGATGATCATATCATGCACTGAAATCATTAATACTAGAACACAACAGATTTATTGGATCTGTTTGAGTATAGGCCTCATGAGTGAAACCATGGGCAATGATCATTTTTTTTCTCACTGAATTCATAACATGGGTTGTTATGTGATGAGGGGTGGGGAATAATGAGAGAATATTCAACAAATCATGCTCACCTCCAATCATTCAAAAAGTATATTAAAAAAAAAATTTATTCAGGACTTGCTGTTGTGCACACAAGTAAAGTTGTGTTGGTGAGAATAATAATTACAACTTCTGAAAACAAAAATATATATATCTAATTATATAACTGCTCTTCATTGACCTTTCTATTTGTCCTAAATGCACGAGAAAAAAAATATGGTATGGCATATATGGAAACATAGATGAAATATTTTGAAATTTGCAGCTCTACTGCAAAATGGGTGGAAAACACCTCTTGAAAATAATATACATTATGCAGTGTGAACAGTATGACTTCAGGTTAGATAAACCATGAAAGAGTATTTTTTCAATTTGATTCAGTTCAATTCTTTACCTCCTTTGAAAGGAAGGCTACTCATTATATACTTCTTTTTTTTTCTTAATAATCTTTTTATTTCTTTATGTTAACATAAACTTTTTCTTTATGAAAAGCTGACGATCATTCATAAAGCCCCTGATTTCCTTTCGTAGGCAACATATACAAACACATGGAATGGATGCCAAGTCAATTAATCAAACTACTTACAATATGCTATAACATATAGTTTGAGATATGTAGATATATTACAATACACATTGAAGATGTGCAAATATACAGCAATGAACATAATACAGGTGAACACACATTTGAGTAAATTTGAGTAAATTTGAGCAATGGCTACGATATTACTATACAATAACTATGATTTTAATGAAAATATAATATAAAAAATTCATCCACATAATTATTGAAGAATAAGAAGCACGTACAAGGAAATTCTGCCATAGCTAGCCATGGGAGAGTGGTGAAGCAAATTGTCACACAAAAAAAAAATAATAATGACTGAAATTGACATGAAAAATGGTTTTTAGCAATACTTCTCTCCCTATGAACTAGATATCTGCTGTAAGTCCTACTTTTTCTTCCTCTCTCCAAACTAGAAAACTGCTCATCACTTTTTTTTAATCCTTTTGAAACAGTTGTATAACATTTTTTTCCTTTTTATGCTTTAAAAAAATATAGTAATGTGTTAGCACAAATGCTAGTTGACAATCTGATAGACATTATCATAATATATTACTCTTTAATCCTATAGTACTTTCTCAATATTTTCTGTGTAACTAGAATTACTTCCACATGCCAAAAATCAAAACAACAAACAAACAAACTGAGACAACCACTAACCACTTGCATCACCACAAGCAACTCATTTGGAAAAGTACAGGTGAACTTTCTTGTCTCTTTACCATCAGTTATGATGGATACAACATTGTCATGTATTTCTTGACTGACAGTACACATCTTGATTGATCACACTAAGATCCTACCAAAGGGGTAAGAGGCTAAAATTGGGTCACACAGCAACAGACACAACCTTTTCAATAATTGCAGGAGAATAAACTCCCCCCTTCCCCTCCCCCTCCCCCATTCCAAAGAGCTAACACATTCACTATCAATGACACACTTTGTCAATTTCAGCTTGAGGTCTAAGCTGATGAACTCAGAGAGAAAATTTCTCTAATTGCCCACTAAAGGAGTACTTTCAGGAGGGCACACCACAAGAGAAGATGTTAAAAAGAACTCCCCTCCCCCAACTAAATCATCATAAAAAGCAGTCTTTGTAGTAGATAAGAGCAAATACATGAATACAGCAGGATGTCACGTCAAGCAAGTGACAGAAGAGTGTGCATATCCGTCACTATCAAGTCTCTTCAATCTACATTTTGCACATTGACGCCTCTCACCTTTCAAGTTCAGCTACATCTACCAAGACTGGAAAAAAAGGTGGACTTCAGAAGGATCACTGGTAAACAATGTCACAACGAAGGGGAACCGCATTATAACGAGTTGCTTGGGAACACTAATATTTCTTCACTAGACCAGGTATCTCATTTTATCATGGATAAAAATGAAAATAAGAATGTAAAACGAACGTGACCAGCAAAATTCCCTCTTTATATCAGGTATCTCACTACATCTGACCTGGGTATAATGAGGTTCCACTTTTTCTCTTATACATGTATATGTAAAAGACATACATACAATCTGTTATGTATCAAAAATCATGTTTTGCTTTAATAGGTCAGCTAATGTGCTTCTGGAAAGTATTCTAAAATTCATTTCAATATACAAAACTATACAAAATTAAAATCAACAAAAGCTGTGTATATAATGAGAAAAACATTCTACATTGAATAGAAAATCTGTGTCTAAAAAAATATCCACAATTACTTTCAGCATGTGCAGCTCGTGACAAAGTGAAAGTCAATCCAGAAAAAAAAAATGTTTAACACAGAAGAAATTCTGTATCACGATGCTACAGTGTAAAAGGACACAAATGATAGATTTCATCCACTATCTACATTCGAATAATGTATTCTTTTGTCAGCATCATCAATGCCAAGAGTGTGATCCTTCCCTTTAAACTGCTGACTAAATAAGACACCTTCTTTCATGGTGCAAAGACACCCAAGCAAAGACTCTGGAAAAGAAAGGAGGCAAGCAGATGTACATAATTCAACGTGACGATGGACACAATTTGAGTCAAGCGACAACCTCACGTCATTCAAGGAGCATATAAAACCATCCTTCAGCATTTGGAAGAAAAATATCAAGAAACTAATGCCCTGGTACCACGTTGGTGGCATAAAGATTATTGAAAAATTATACATAAGCAGGTGAAGGGTGTATTTTTTTTTTTTTTTTTGCTTTAATTTTGTGAGATTTAGATTGGTTGGCACTGATACAGTTAAAAAAAGAACAAAGAAACAATGGGCTGCTGCAGAGCCAGAGTGCTGCAGTGAATGGTATCAAACATTTTGAATTTGGGTATGGAGACAAATGTTCATGATTTATTGCCTTCTCTCCAAGACACACAGTATTTTTTCCTCTCATTGCTTCCTGCACAATTCAAACCAACGAATCAGGCTTTACCTTTATGATCTGAACAAAAACAACAAAAAAAAGTAAATGTCCCGGTGTTTGTCTGTTTGTCTGTCTATGTCTTTTTTTCTCTTGATACTCTGTCCTTACATGTACACTGCCAAATAGGACTGCTTTGACCTGTTACAGCACAATGTATTTACTATAATCAAATGGAAAAGAACACACTTTTAAACTGCTATCCTTCACTAAGTTATGATATCATCAAACTGCGTGGCACATTCGTTGACACTGGCGTAGACATAAGCAAGCCCCTAACGAGGTTAAGATCATAAAAATGTGAAGATTTAAACAAATTAAAAAGCAGCAAATTAACAGAAAACTTCATGTTTTCATGCTTAACCCTGCCCAAGTTTCAACAAGTAGCATGCTTTGGACAAGGGTATGGTATTTCCATGCCTGTACAAATCACAGAAGAATTGTCCAAAGGAGAAAATGCTGCACCAGGCACCACACACAAGTGTGCACCACACAATCAGACAGATTTGTTTGAGCCTAAAGTAATGCAATAAAACACAGCATCACAGCCAACAATAATGACACTCATGTGAATAAAAACACAATTAAAATTCATATGAAGGAGCAAATGCTTTAAAAAGAGGAATGTCTATATCTGAACTACAGATATAGATATGGAAACTATACAACAAATGAATGCAGAGAGACATTTCCTGAAACTTTTCATAATTGGAAATGAGCTGCATAACAAATGATTAAATGACTAAGCCCCCTTTCCCCTGAACACAGTCAATTCCGGACTGTGACATGATTACAGCAAAACAAATACCATAGTATACACTGGCATGCCCTTTGATGCAAGTCTCTTGTTTCAAAAATGACATGTGACCACTTAAGGGGTTGCATACTTGAGAGTCTGTTTCAACTTCAACAGGAGCTTCACAGAAAATGAAACCACCTCTGTAAAATTATTGTATAGATCCAGTGGAATGCAGACTAAAACTTATATTTTGCCTATAGATGCATACACTCAAATGAAAGACAAAATGCACTAGGCTGAACAATGACCCATTGGCCAATGATGGGGAAAATCAATTATCCAGTAACGTCCAATCCAAGTACCATATTTGATGAAATGATGACATCACTGATTTCAACCTCGACTCATTACCTCTGTCCCTCGTCTGATTTTATCCTAAACTTTACATAAATGCCCACGTCACTCTACAGATTGTGGTCCTGTATATTTGACAGAACTCTGAAGGGATACTATTGCAGAAACAGAATATACACACAGGAAATGGACTAAACAAAACATATAAAATGCTTACAACACTCTCCGCCAAGGGACATGGAAAATGGACACAGATTACAAAATGATACAATACATGTTTCGGCTTCAGAAGAAAAATCAAAGAAGCTATCTATCGACTTGATCTGGACGATGCATTGTGAAATCATATGCATCAAAACCCATTTTCAATTCGATTATATTCTAGATGACATAAAAAAACGGCCTACATAATTATGGAACTCTGGACATAAACTCTCTGCTGTTCTCTACGGAAGGCGCACCTTAGAATCTACGCGCCCCTCACAACGTTGAGATTTCCACGTAGTTCCGCGGGAAGTAGCCCGTCTTGCCGTTCAGCTCGCCCTCCAGCCAGTTCTCGTCGATCTCCTGGACGAGGTTGATGATGTCGCCGTCGTTGAAGGGCAGTTCCTCGTCGTTCTGGGCTTCGAAGTCGTAGAGGGCCTTGCAGATCTTGGTGCTCTTGGCAGGTGGGGCGGCTGTGGAAGACATCATTGTAAAAAAATTGCATAACAAGAGGGTCGACAAGGCATGCATGCCAGCTCTACTTCATAATTTCTACGAATAACTTTGAAGGTGTGGCATCTGGAGGCCTCTAGATACTCTTGTAAATGGTTTCACCATGCAATTAAGTGTAAAATGATGCAATGGGATTTTCATGAACTCTTAATTGCTTGCTTAACTAAAATGCTTACTCAGGACAAAATTGTACTGACATGTGGAACTATGACAAAGAAAATTCATAGAAACAAAAATATTGAACAATCTACGGTATCAACTATACCCATTTTCATTCCATGTTCTATTTTCTGTGGTTGAGTTTCTTCAGGTGAGCTTTGATTAGAAAACTTTGCGTGAAGTCTTCTTTAGCTCTAACCATCCTTCCTTCCTCAACTTGGCATACTTCATCTTATTTGCATTTACGGGAGATTACCTGTTGACTATTAAATTCTATGCTAAAATTCAAATGCATGCAGATGAGGTACACAGAAAATCTCTACAGTAAGAATGGGATAGAGAGAGTAACTTTGTTATGTGCACATTCTGATATTTCAAGTTTGTAAGATATCTCCATCTACTAGAGTTACCGGAAGTTGGACAGAAGGGGGTGGATTTGTAGAGTCTGTTATGCCTAGGATTGTTATAAATATTAGATTTCTAATATTCAAAGTAGACTACTGAGTTAAGCATATATTATAAGAACACATCAAACATTACTGCACACAGGGCCACATATCTGTCTTGCCTGTATCTTTGGAAAAATCTGCTTTCACGATTTTTGTTATTGCATAATGCAGCCGATCCATTAAAGACTTGTACAAGATCTAATTGAACTTAACAGAGTTAAGAAAGCTGTGAGGTCTTGCAGCAGTCTGACATCATTTTTTCACTGTGCATCTCATTGTACAGACCATTTCTCCTTCAGACAATTCATAGTGTCTCCAAAATATGTCACTAATATTGGAATATTTTCGGTCAATTCCACGGAAAGGGTGCATTTTATGAAAGTCAAACTATTGAGTATAGATGATTAATGAAGCATAATTAGATGATCTGGTATTGTTTACTCAAAGCAGCCTTTCACAATGGATATTTTGATACCTCATTTGTGAACATCGGTGAACGTGGAGTGGAGTTATGTCCGAAAAACCTTCATTTTTCATGAAAATTGCCCATTTTTGCAGAATTTATGTATCATTTTTGATACACTATTATGACCATAATACAGCTTGTGTAATTCTCAGATGGCTTATTTTCTGTATGTTCTTTGGTCATAGATTGGTTTTATGATGTTCTAGAACTTGTTCCGGCATCAGTAAATATTATTCTCTCAATCTCAAAATGTGGTAGTTGATAGCGTCCCATAAGTCACGTTTTTGTGTCCCATCAGTCACACTGGTTTTCCCTATCCTGCTACTGTACCAATGAGTAGATATTCATACCACTTGGCTCAGGGTAAGCACCAACCCTTTCCTACATTCAGGAAAGAAAATATCTTTCCAGAGACTCTGTGAGTAAGAATATTTCAGAACTTACTTTCCCATGTGAAAAACGGTGGTCCTCAAATGTCCCATAAGTCACGACAGCAATTTTTCGTTGCTGTACGTAATGCAATGATACTTTCCAAACTAAGTATGGTGTTTTCATAAACTGTGATATGATGGATCTAACCATGAACTGAGAAAAATGCATTTGATGGAACTATTTTCTCAAAATACTGGTTTGAAATTGCCGAAAATTGTCACTTTGTCCCATAAGTCACAATGGAATTGACCTTTCATAAATCCAATATGAAGTTTTACCACAGTCTGGTGACCTGCTAATTTCAGGATTTCTTCTTGAAATCACTTCAACTGACTTTGACAGACAATCCACCTCTCTAAACTTTCCCATTACTTGGCAAAATTTTGTTTGTCTCTTGCTTACTGGTGCATTTCATTGATATCTCTTGAAACACTTTCAATTTAAAATTTTCCAATTACAGTTGAACCTCTCGTATCCGGACAAGTCGGGACCGGGGCTCATCCGGATAAGGGATTTGGCCGGATACGGGAGACTCAATGCTTTATACATGTACATAATATACATACACATGTACAGTAGCCCATTGTAGTACCACATGTAGTAATGTGTATACTGCAACCTTTTCATTGTTACACTCAGTAACAGACCCCAAAATAGAGGTTCGTGTTTGCAAGAATGAAATCATTTTCTTTCATAAATTTTTGGGATTATTTACCTAAATAAACCTATATAACAATTAAGAAATGTATCAAGTATATGTAATTCATGTGTGTTTGTGTAGGAGTTCTCAAAGAGTTGGGAATCCCCCTTTCCTCCCGTAATTATTTTTTAAAAAAATCACGGCGAGATTGCGTCCGTATAATAGAGAGATCCGGATAAAGGGAGGCCGGATAAGATAGGTTCAACTGTAGATAACACTGACAGCTAAACAACATACTGCAGTGGTTTCACGTTATTAGTAATCTAGTCGCCCGCACAAATCCACTGACTAATGCCATACTCTGGCAGGATGGTTTACAAAGAAGTCAGAATGTCAAACTTAATATCATGGGGGAGAGTATTAAAGATGATGATGCCCGAGTATTAAGTATAGATTGTAAACCTACACCTTTTTTTTCTTCTTTTTTTTTTTTGAAGAGGGAAAGAGAGGTTTTGTTGGAAAAGAACCTCCTTATAGCAAATATCATATAATTTAGGTGTATAATGTACACCATCTCAATCAATCATATCTATGAGAAGATTGAACAATCATGGAACTTCGATCTACTGTAAAACGAGAAATGCTCACGTGCATTTTAATTTCGCGAATTTCGCGAGCGTGAAGATTCGCGAAATTAGAATGCACGCGAAAGTTCTTTTGTACACTATATGCACTGAATGCCAGAGGCAGTTCGCGAAAATTTCATGCCGCAAAAAAGGCCGTCGGCTCCAATTCGCGAAAAATTCATGCCGCGAATATATCATGTTTTACAGTATATAGTCATGTGAAACTGGTTAAAAACTAGAAATGTCGCTATGGCGACTGGTATGCCTCCGCCATAATGCATGATTCTCCTAATAGGTCTAGATAGTCCATGTGGACAATGTGTGATTACATTTTCACAAAACTGGCAAAATATTGAAATGACAAGTTTGTCAGAAATGTGTTGAATGTTCACCTTCCTTGAACTTGGTTTAATTGGATGAATAGGAAAGCATGTATTTGGGGATTTAAGGACTTTAAAGGGTGTGTACAGTTCTGGTCGAGGTGAAGATTTAGCTTTTAACGTTTTGTGAGATGTTCAAAAACCACTCTATGAAATGTCAAAGAGCATGCAGTTCTAAGGGGTATCAAAAGTTTATTCGATAAAAATCGGTTTTGAAATGGCTGAGATATCCAAAAACAAAGTGAAACAAAGAGATACTAATAAAGTTGGGGCATGTCGCCTTTTATTATTATCACTTTTTTGGATATCTCAGCCAATGGAAAACCAATTTTCATCAAATAAACGTTGAATCCTTCTTAAAATTACATGCTCTTTCATATTTCATAAGAGGCTATTTATTATCTCACTTAGGAATGTTCAAAACATGAATCCCTACCTCAACCAGTACTGTACAGTCCCTTTAACTTGACTTTGACCCATTCATACATTTATGCATTGAGTAATTTTCATGGTACCGGTATGGAGAAAAAGTGCAATTTCTGTACTGAATAGTAAATTGTTACCATGTTCATCTGGCCTTAGACCCTAAAATTCATAAGATAATCACTTTCAGGTAGAACATGCATAGATATGCAGTAGGTTTCACGATAAATTGAGCCACTTCCGAGATATGGAGGAAAAAGTTAGTTCAGCACTTTCACTTGATCTTTGACCTTTTGACCTTTGAGGCAATAAAAAAAGAAAAAGAAAAAAAACCTCTCCAGAGAATTTCTATTAGGTTACACATGCATACACCAAGTGTAAAAAAAAAAATACTAATCCTGCTGGCATTGCATGAACATGAGGGAAATAGTAAAATTTTGAAGTGTTGCACTTGACCTTTGACCCCATGAACCCTACATTCTCTAGATAATCACTGCCAGTCAGTACATGTATATATACTATGTTCCATGAAGATACCTTGAACAATTTTCCAATTTACAGAGAAAAAAAAGAAGTTTTAATACTTTTACTCGACCTTTTGACCTTTGACCTTTGACCTCATGACCCAAACTTTCACCAGAGAATCTAAATTGGGTAATACATGTATACACTAAGTTTCAAGAAAATATCTTCTGGCATTGCATAGATATGGTGGAAATAGTGAAATTTTATGTATTTGACCTTGACCTTTTGACCTTTGACCTTGAGCACATGCACCCAAAAGTTGATAGGCACAACTTCACCCCCTAATACACACACATGCCAAGTTTCATCAGGATACCTCAACAACTTTTGATAGTTACCTTGTCCACAAAATTCATTACGGACGGACGGAAAGACGGACGGAAGGACGGACGGACGGACGGACGGACGGAAGGACGGACGGACGGACGGACAACCCGAAAACATAATGCCTCCGGCACCACTTCGTGGCGGAGGCATAAAAAAACAACTTAGCTTGTCTTGCCAAAGTATCTGCCTTATGGTACAAGGCATTTCCAAACTTTGAACATTCCTAGTGGCACTGCAGTACACAATACTAAAGCATTTCCGCCCCACCCTATTTATCATTTACTTGCCATTATCCAAGGCTTTGGGCGGAAATATCAAACACTATGAGAGAAGTTACCCACACATGCATTAAGGAGAGAAGGTACTTTGGTGCTTTGCAATCACTAACCATTTTGTTATGGGTGTACAGCTGTAGATTTTCACATTAAAATGTAAGCATTTCCATATATTTTTTTCACATTCTATTTATGCGCATATGATCCAGATATCACCATTATACTGACTGGTAAGGGTAAATATCTACTGTTATGCTCAATCATGCTATCACTAGTTTCTTTTTGTGTCAAAAGTAATGCATCTAAGAGATGCCATTGTAAGAGGTACAACCAGACTTGCATTTCCCTAAAAGACTGGGCAAATGCGTTCAGAAAAAGATAGAAAAAGGACAAAGAATTTACTGACATCGGTCTAAAGATTGCCTTTAACGCAAATATACATCATACACACACAAATGGTTAGTGGTTGATACAGTTAACTTGTGTGGTATATCAAAAGTGCTTTCAAATAGGTTTACTATGCGACTCTGCCCAGCAGACACTGATACAAATTGTACCAGAAGAGCTGCATTTGAAGGCCACTCATTTATTAAAAAGAAAAAGAAAAAGAAAAAAAAAGAAGAAGGAAGAATCGCAATGTACTTCTCTTTCTACTTTACAAGGCAGCCCTGAACCAGACTGGTAATAAAATGAGTATGCAGTATTACAGAAATAGGCAGAACAATGCATTTCCTGTCACTGAGCTGACGATAATGAAAATGACAGTTCGTGAAATTGCCATACTTGGATGGCACAAGGCCGCCACTATATTTCCTTACAAAGACGAGGAACACACCCACAATGCACAGCAAAAACAGGTCAACCCCAGAGTAGCACACAGGGAAGAGTGAGATGTTGTGTTACAACAATAAGTGATGTCTCATGAAGCACAGACTTTCATTACACACGTTGAGAGAAAAAGAGGTTGAAGTGTTAGTTCAAAAAGACTACAAGGGAAAAATCTTGATTCAACTCGCCTCTTTTTGACCTATAGTTCTTTCCTGCTCACATAAGGAGAATACAAACATAAAAATGTCATCAGAAACATTTCTTTCTAAAAACATCACTTTCTAAGTATTTGAACTTCTTCTGACTATGAAATGGGAAACAAATAGTACCAGTAAATAAACCTCATATTTGTACTGGTCTCAACGAACACTGTCAAACAAGGAATGTTTGTATGCATTCTAATTTTACAAATTTCACATGAGCAAAGATTCGCAAAATTAAAATGCACACAAAAGTTCTTATCCACACTATATGCAATGAACACCAGAGGAAATTCATGAAATTTCATACTGTAAAAAAAAAAAAAAAAAAAAAATCTGCTCCAATTCACAAAAATTTACTGCCTTAAAACAATTTTGCTTTACAGTAAGATAACCATAGAAAAGAGAGAAATATTGTTCAAATACATATTGCCAATCTTAGAGAAGATACCCATGGTACAGACTTTCTTCCATTCGTTTCCTTCTGTGATATGTTTTCATCCTTGCTCAGCTCCACACTTGTACACAAAATTAAGAATATCATTATCTACAAACAGTATTGGGCGTACACATCCACACACAGCCAAAACCTGTCCATCAAGCCCATTCTTTTACAAATGCATACACCACTCTAAAATTTTCAGCACAGTATATAAAATGCAGTGAAATTAGCAACACCTGATATGAAGCTAAGAACAGACCCAATGCTAAATCTTTTTACATCTTTGAACTTTGTCTAGTCACTGCTCACATCACAGACAATTTGATTCCTCCCCAAGAATGTACCCTAAGGATCTTCCCCGATGATATAGAAGTGACTCCCATCCTACAAAAGTTTCTAAAGCCTGAGAATAATCAGTATCCTCTCGACGCGCACTAAACAATAATTTGCCTAAAAATGCTTGGGAGATTTGCCACGTATGGTGGTCTGCCCCAGTCTTAAGACGGGGTCAAATTTCCAATGTGTCTGATGAAACGTGGACATGCCGTAAGTGTGAACACTTGTCAGATCATAACTCAACTCACCAGAGGGCTGGTAGGAGATCTGCCTGACCCCACTGTCATTGTCGCTGTCATCTGAGTTGTGGGAGTTACTGGACAGGGTGGTGTTCACACTCTTCCGCGGTTTGAACTCACTTCGCGGTCTGTTCTCCCCTTCCATCACCCTGTCAGGTAGAGAAGGTCGCAGGTGGAGAGAGAGAGAGAAAAAAAAAATAAGGTAGCCTTGTAAATATGAGCTATATGTTATCTGCAAGCTCAATACAGCACCATCCATGACATATCATGCAATACTCCTCACAACTAAACTCAATGTTGATATTACAGTCAAGTGTAGTTCTTCCTCTTCCTCCTCCGCCCCCCCCCCCTCCCAAATCCAATGACTCATGGCTCATGCTATGAAGATGCACCATGAATGTATCAGGGTGTACTATTCAAAAAATGTACAACTAGTCGACTCTGAAACATATATCATGAATCTGCATAGCAAGACTTGTTAACTCTCTCTCTATAAAAAACAAAAACAAAAACAAACAACAAAGGAACAAAAACATTAAACAAACTGTACTGCAATACCAACATTCAGTTGAATGATATTCACTTCCTACTAGTGACTATTAATTCTACATAAGCCACAACACAATGACAGCTTTAAGTCGAAGATGGCACCAAAACCCAGATCATTATCTTTCAGTTGATAAAGCGCTCAGTTCTACGTTGTAATTTTTAATGATGTGAGTATCAGAAGTGTCATTTGATACAAGTATGTATTCAACACGTAAATAAATGAGAGCAAACATTTGACGATTTCATATTCTTTCCAACTGAATCAACTGCAATTAGTAATCAAAACAAAAAGGCATTGCTCAACAATATGGTTGAAAATTTCCAGGAAACCCTGATTTACGAGACACAATCACCTACTTGGTGACAATAATAGTGTATCTCCAATTTATGATGAGATCATAAAGCTTGGTCAAAAATGGCAAGGTGTAGACTGTATTGCCAATAACAATGTGCAAAATAGTAGCAGATTATTCAAAGTAAATAATAACTCAGCACACTTTGTGTTTTCTTAAACAAAGAAATGGCAGACTACAAGGGTTTTGGAAAACACTAATTTTTTCAAGTATACTTACACATCCCTGGCATTTCATATTGTGTCACACATGGCAAACATTTCTTCCATTAAATCTTACTACATAACATAGATATCCCTCAGCCTACTAGTTTTCACTTGATAAACATTATAAACTCCAATCAAGGAGGCTGCTACTTTCATTATGGACAGTTGCATCATAAATCAGACACAAGATGGCGCTCTACATTGTATGTAGCTCCAAGTGGGCAGGAGAGTTGCAGCAACTCTATCCAGTGTGGAAAAGAAAAACAATGCATGTTTCTCCTTACCATTCCCTTCACTGTCAAATGCATTACACCACATTCAAACTTCCCCCTTGCTTTCATACTATGGAGAGGGTTTTGCACAGGGGGTGGGGGTGGGGGGTCTGGTGGGTGTGCATACAAAACTGAATGGAATAGGGAAAACTGGGTCTGTGGAGAGAAATTCCCCCCAAAATCCTTTCATTCCTTCATATTTCAAACTTGTGTGAGAGCAAAAAATAGTGTATAATGCTGGAAGGATGGGGAGCATTCAAATCTACCGCAGAAATGACATTAGGGAGCTTTAGATTTTAGACGCGTGGACGTTCAAAGGGAAAAAAACATGGTCTGAGCATGTGCAGTAACTTGACGTGCGCTACTGCGCACGTTCAGACGATGTTTTTTTCCCTTTGAACGTCCGCGCGTCTAAAATCTTAAGCTCCCTAATATGCTGCAATACAAGGTAACAATTCTTTTTCTGTTTTTGCCCCCCCCCCCCCAAAAAAAAGGATAAAGTAATGCAGGCACATAGAACCAAAGCTGTCACTACGAGAGGTATAGCCTTGTATAAAAAAAGGGGGTGAAGTACAGATACTTGGAATCTTTTTCTCACTAAATAAATATCATTAGAAAGAAGAAAAAAGAAGGAGAACTGCAGTCATGGTATAAACCCTAATGAAATGAGTAAGTTAGTCAACTCATGTACGGAATGCCATATTCAGTCTTGACCACGTTGGACACATTAATTTACTTCCTTCTTCCAAATGAGGAAGAAGGGCTTTTCAATATGGAATTACAGAAAGCAAAAGTAAGCCATGCGTATGATGAATTCTGCTGCACAAAGGCACTGGAATTTAACAATTGATGAGAGTTGGAAACTTGGCACTCGCTGAATGTAGGATCAAATAACAAGATTTTCATAAAAAATGATTTACAGAGCTTTTAAGAAAACGGGTAGAATGTTTTAATGGGGAACCAAATGCAGAGAATGCTTCATGCAGCGGAGGCAGGTTTCCAACGATTTCCCCATGCTGCGAAGGAGGTTGCAGAAGAGGAGGGGGGAGGGGGCGAGAAGTGCGAGAGTAGAAACAACTCACATGTTGAAATAAATGAAATCTCCTCTGCCCGCATTGAACACTCTGTAAAACAGGAAGTTTATCAACAAACAGCACTCTCCTCAGCCGGATTTCATCTTGTGAGTCTTCACCATGCAACACTGACGAAGAGCATGCCTCTCAAAACAAGCAACACACATGCAGAAAAGAAAATGAAAAATCCTCGGGACAAGACTGCCGACAAACCGTCTTCGAGGCCAATGACATGCCCTCTGGCATATGATGCTTTCCGCATGGATTTGTGGTTGGCGGAGAGGATCTTGGATGATCGATACTAAAACAGCCTCAACATCATCTACGATCAGCATCTCACATGCAATCAAGAAGATTCCGTCTACCTGCACTTGCTATTCACTGGCGCACAGTTTACAACATGTGATGTTAAGTCACCTCAATATTTGCAGCATCATGCCCCTCTCCCTTTGTTCCCATGCCCTCTTATGTTTGCTTTAATGACCTATACCTTCCTATTTCTACGCTCTCATGCATTACTATTCAAAGCAAAAAACTTATGTGACATGAGCTAACGAATGATGAAGGGCACAGTAGATGAAAGAATAATCTTTCAGCCAGACACAATAAAAATCAAAGGCACATTACACAGCTGAAGTTGAGGACACATGCTGATACAAGAAGTATTAAGCTATTAGTGTAAAAAAGGCACACTCCCAAATGCTCCCAGTTCAAGTCTTGCCAAGATGCCATGATGTTCACAGTTGGGTTTCCCCAACAACAAATTTGCCATATACTGACATTTTTCATAAATAAGGGGAGGTGTTTCTTATTTGAAAGTCATGAGTGGCACCAAGAGCCTAATGTTTTCTTTATGTAAGAATGAAAACATTAAGACAATTCTTATATTTTGTTGAACTTCTCAAAAGAAAAGAATGCAGGGGGAAAAAAAGGGAGAGGGCAGCTACCTTTCCATGCTCCTGTTTTCACTAATCAATTCCCTGCAGATATCTAACCATGCACTCTATTGTATACCATTACTCAATTACATTGTACAATCTTCCAGAGCGAAAACCAAATCGATGTCCCCACAGGTCCATCAAGACACCATTGGAAAAATTACACCCACTGATCAACTCAAATTGAGTTAATCTCTATAACCGTTCTGACGACAGATCTAAAAAAAACTTTGTTTGTTGTTGTTGTTGATGGGAGAGGGGGCTTTTCCTATCATAACAATAAGAAAATATGTTTCATGAAATATGATTATCCTTGTCGGAGTAGAGACTGCATGCACGAATGTCGGATGTGGACTGGCCAAAATACACAACATCACTTAGCAACATGCTCTGCTATACCATGTCCCGATTTTTCTACATTTTCCTGTCAGACATATGTGACCCGCTACAACAAAAGGATCCGATAGTCAGAGGAGGACAATTTTCTGAAAATGGCATGACATTATTCCCCTACTTTTCTACTTTAATTTCATATATAGCACAACTCTTAAAAGTACTCGGTTGCGTAGATATCGATGATTTTATTAGCGCATGTCAAGTGGTCGAGGAAATCAGTTTCGAGAAAAACGCCTTCAAAGTTTTCCCCCTGACACTATCATGATCAAGGGGAGGCAAGACATTTTTCATCGCTTGACAATAGAAGGCATGCTCCTAGCGACCTCCGCGATGTTCATTCAAGCTTAGCGCCAGCGGTCTACGCACGACAAATCAGTGATCAGGATGCCTTGCACTGACCAATAAGATCACTCCCTCGTCGCTAGGGGCGGAGTCTAGCTGCGACGCTAAATCCAAATCTTCGGACACATTTCTGTTCCGTTGAAAGTCAGAAAATCATGGCCCAGAAAAACGCTGATTTCTTGCCTTTCCTTTGATCATTTAGCTTCGAAATTTCGGCAGATGATAGACAAAACACTAGACTACAAAATTATGCCAAAAACAGAAATCCGCTTGTTAAGACCAATTTTAATGATGTGACTTTAAACTCGATTTTCTTGGCTCACTGGTCAGCGACTTTAGGATCCTTTTGTTGTAGCGGGTCACATATTTCTATCAATCCATTCAAAATTCATGCTAACCAGCAGGATACACACATCACATCTATCTGCTTTTCCTCGTTGTTTGTTTGACAAAATGTTTCTAATTTAATCTGTCGCTTCCAGACTTCCCAACCTTTCTGACTGAAAAACAGGGATGATTTGGCTAAAAAGTAGGAAAGAGCAGTTCCCACAGGAGTGTATAGTAAAATTATAAAGAAAAATAAAAAGTTTCTAATGAAACAAGAGCTAGGAATAGTCAAAATTCAGATTCTTTGATCCAAATTCAGAATAATTGGGAGGTCTGCTCTTCTACACATGACCATCCTTCGTAGGCTTACGTCGTGAATTACTCTCTATTCCTGATGGATGTATAATGCATTGCACGATGCACACTATGCAATTAAGACATACACAAAAATCAAAACCTCTGTCTGTAACACTATCTGAAATTTCCATTCTCTTTGCATGTTGGTAAACAATTTAACATACATATCAGCGTCAGTCAGATCACCTTTAAAAGGAGTCCATTTTCATTTGCAAGTCATGATTTCAGATTTGCATCGAATCCAAAACAAAGAACACCCTCTGTAGCTGTGTAAGACTATCCACACAATCTCAGAGACACTTTAATTATATGCACTTGTATTGGATTGCACTTGAGTGCACATCACACTGTTAACATACAACAGCATTATGCAACATTTTGTGCCACATTTTGGAAGTTCTTTCAGATCATAGAGCTTAATGCTTGCTGACAAGTAAAACATGTGCTTTATGATACAATTACCAATCATGCAAAGTATTATTGCTTGTATTTCCTGGAGGGCAAGCAGATAATAGTAACTTATCTGAGCAGGAAACAATTTTGAACCACAGGTGTCCAGAAAGGGCAAGAGTATAATATACTTATGGTCTCAATAGAATACCAGCAACACCTTTTGGGATAACTTAGTTTGAAGTTATCGAATGGTACAAAATGCCTGGTTTTACTGGCCTGTCCTTCCTACTTTCATCTAAAAAACAAAAACAAAAACAAAAACAAAAACACCACCCCCAATCTTCATGGTATTGTAAGTTTTCAAAATGTGATTGCATGATGATAATCATGGTTGGAAACTTCTAACAAGACATTAGGTAGGATGCCTGTCATTGGTCAATACAAAGTCATGTGACCAACATGATTTAGTTGATTTATGTGGCTCACAAAGTGAACATACCAAACTTGCCTTTTTTTTTTTTCACTGAGGAAAATGGAAATGTTCACTTTTAACATTCATTTGGTTAGGCATGTTTTGCATCAATTACACTGCAAAGTTATGGAGAGAGAGGTGTGGCTAAGTGAAGATATCTGATTGATAATTTCAAGCATAGACTGCAAAATACATTAGCAACAATTTTTATTTTTCTTTACATGGCAGAGAACAGGATTTTGATGCATTTGTTACTGATGTTTCTGTTCTAAGCAAATACATGTTACACAGCTCATAAATGTTTGTGCAATGTATACATGTGTCAGGCTGATATCGAAAGTAAATCATTAAGACTGCATGATGTACGTATCATTTCATCTCAAGTTCCCTCATCAGATCACAATGTGCAAACTCTACACAATTCCCAGAACAAATGAAGTGGGTCATTCAGCTGCTACAATTTGCCACAGTGTATGAAACCCATCAGACTCTTAATTTTGTTTTGCTTTACTTTTTTATTTAAAAGGGCAACAATGACTATGCTTCTTCCAACAAGTAGCAGTGCAGAATAAAGATTTTCCTACATCCTACAGAAACGATAATGGACATTTATCCCCTTGCACTATCATGGGACTGGTGGTTTTTTTTCCCCCCCCCCGCAACTCAAGTAAAACTCAGAAAAAACAACCCAAGGAAGGTAAAATCTGGGGGCGTGCTATGCAGGAGGCTATTAAAATAGAAGAACATGAAATAAAATGAGACCATGGTCAACAACTACAGCTACCCATGGCCATGGCTATAAAGATGCTCACAGCTGATTGCCCGGTGCCGTGGTTACTGAAATTATCGCGAGTAACCTGGGTACATGGGGTTGCCATGGTAACCAACCTGTCTCCTAAGGCGGATGTCAGCTGACTGAGGATCTCCTGGGCTTGTTGGTGGAACTCGATCTGGGCATCTACCAGGGCCTGTAGCTGTCTCACTTGTTCCACCTACATACAACACATGAAATATGTAAGAAACAGATACCAGGGCAAGTGTTCTTTCATTGTATCACAGAAATATCACATAAGAGTTTTTGCCTGGCACACTCTCTGCACAACTTCTTGAGCAGAGCTGGACAAAGGGTTTGATGGCACGTCTGTTTGGTGCTCTCTGCCCAGAAGGCAGAAATATTACGTTTAAGTACCAAAACAAGTTGGCTGGAGTCATAATGTCTGGTCTATACGCTAATCTACCTGTATGATGTCATACAGGGGTGGCAATGATAATATTAGTTATGTGTATGGGTACACGCATGGCTATGGAATAGAACACATCATATCATTTCTTATTTTCCAATATCTAGATAAAAGTGCAATGTGAGGTAGGGCAGAGAAGCTAGCTCTGATTTCATTGAAGTGTTTGCATGATATTTATCTTAACACACATTTCTTTGCAACCTTCAGTTATAAAGTAATCACACAATTTGCACATCTCCTAGGCTACATATAAGTAATTTAAAGCTATTGTATAGTTTTGGTTAAGATGTGGATTCAGAGTTTAACTTTTTGCAAGATAATTAGAAGCCACTTATATGAAATATTAAAGAGCATACAATTCTAACAGGGATTTAAGGTTTATTTGATGAAAATCAGTTTTGAAATGGCTGACATCCAAAAACAAAAAGGTCCTGATAAAAGGTGGGATAAACCTTTTATTAGGACCACTTCGTTTTGCTTTGTTTTTGGACATCTCTGCCATTTCAAAGCCAATTTTTGTCAAATAAACTTTTAATTCCTTTTAGAATTGATGCTCTTTAATATTTCATATAAGTGGTTTTAATTACAATGTATCTTGCAAAAACTTAAAATCTGAATCCCCATCTAAACCAAGACTACACCATCCCTTTATTTTAAAAGCGTGCACTCACTTGACTTGTTGGTGAAGTTTCAGTTTACTCTCACTTTCAATATTGCTAGCTGTCGTGGCACTCACAATTAATCTTTGAGGCATCCTTCAATCCCTTTACAGTGACATCATAATTTGTGGGAAATGTCACTTCACTTGATAAATGCAATGTGCTGACTGCTTGCATGGCAGCTATACACATATGCTTCACGGCAATGAACATATTCTTCCAGAATGAACAAGTGTTCTATGGGTATATTCCACCATAAAATGTCTATAGCAATGCTTACTGTATCACTTTACAACAGGACACCAGATCATGATTAATGTTGTGGACAGACTGTCAAGTCTTTTGTACCCTATAGGAAAACCAAACTAGAAATATCACTGAAGGCGAGTGTTATCCCCCTCCAGCAACACTGCCCTATGAAAGCAATCAGAGCTATGAGTAGACTAACACATCTCTGTACTAATACTCCACTGATAGGACATAGTTTCAGAGCACACAGAGAAGTGACTAGGTATGAACAACTGAAGAAGGTTTTTCCTTTCCTCTAGCCCTTTACGACTTTTATTATCCACTCTCCTAGCTCCTCTTTCATAAACTGATGTCTAGATCTTCTATCAAAACTGTTGATAGAGAGTTGTTCTCTTTATATCAAAGATATCGTAAAAATCACTTCAAGTGGGTACTCCAGCAGTATAAAAAATGAATAAGTAATCTGAAAGTGTTTTCCTAAGCAAATCGAACGATCATGCTTGGCCAAGATAATGAGAATATACTGAGTTGGATATCATCAGTTGAGAAAGCAAACAAAACTAAAAGCTAACTACTAAAGACAAACACTTTACATTGGGACATTTCCACAGTAAAAGGGTACTTTTCAGAAATGTCTCTTTATTTTGGGTTTCCAATGTGCAGTACCCCAATACAATGTGATCTTCTCAAATGCTTTAATGAGAGATAACTTTGCATCAAAATTGCTTCAAACAAGCAATCTATTATAATTTATTCCAAAATGAGAAATTTTGGGTGAATGCATGTAACGTTGGACAGAAATCTTATGTACTAACATATGAAGGTCAAATTATGAATGCTCATTGAAACTTTGTTGTTTTTTTTTCAATTGAATGGCCTATTTTTGATGAGACAAGATAATAACAGCTCTAAAAATCTATTATACATCATGTTTAATACCATTTCTAGACTTAGTGGTGAACGCGCATTAAACATGGACAGACCAAAATGTGACAAGTTGGTTTACTTGAAGCAATTTTCATGCAAAGTTACCTTTCATTAAAGTGTTCAAGAAGATCAAATTGTATTGGGGGATACTGCACATTGGAAACGCAAAATAAAGAGACATCCCTGAAAAGTACCCTTTTACTGTGGAAATGCCTATTTACAAGACAAATATTTGTTTCTGTCTGAATACCCACATAACCATTAAAACACTAAAGTCTTTATTCCCCCCCCCCCCCACCCAACCAACACTGCTTGCACTGGCCAGGGTGCCCCAGATATACGAGACCACATTGTCGCTTTATTATCTAGGATCTAGCCTAGCCCAAAACTTGTCAAAGTGACATGTCACATTTCTCAGACTCGACAGGTCCAGCCAACGATAATCCACTCACGTCACTCTCCAGCAAGTTGCGCATGCCGCTTTCTACGATGTCTCTGGACTCCTCGAACTTCTCCTCTGCCATTCTGATCTCCTCCTCTGGTATCGTAGAACCTGTTCACATACACAACACACATACGACAAACAAACACACACACAAACACATAAAAAGAAATAAAGAGATGATGAAATATGTTACGCAGAGTGACTTACTTGGCAAATGAAAGTGCATGTCGTGAAAAATATGATACAACAAATTTTTGGCACTCTACAGCTCCATTTGTCTATGCAAAAATTGTAATGACATTCATTCAAATGAAGTGGATCAAGAATATAAGGATAAATAAAGTGGATTCACAACTCAGTTACATGCATGTTAGAGACAGCAGTATTGTGCCCCAGAGTCGAGGTGATCCTGCCACTGCCAACACAGGTGTAAATTGGTCCCAATGTATGGACTCTGTATAAACGGATGTCACTAAAGACAGTGTGTGGCAATGCGATTTCAAGTAACATTGTGCAGAAGAGCAAAGCTGGCAGGAAACACAAGACTGTGACTGTACACCATTGTCAAGAAGGGATGCACCAAATACTATGATTGCATTATGCAATTACTTCAGAATGTTCCTGCGCCAGAAGTATATTAGTTTTATAGCCCACTGAAATGTGAATTTGTTTTGATGGAGGAGTGGGGAGGGGGGAAGGAGGAAGAATTAACAAATTTGCTGCCATATTTGTTCATATGAAAAGGTTTGCATAAATTGACCCCCCCCCCAAAAAAAAAAAAAACAACAACAACAACAAAAAAGAGAATACACTGTGCACAGTATCTGATCTCTAGCCATGTGAAACTGGAAATCAAGCTGAGCTGTGTATCCACGTCAGACAGCGACAAAAGGTAGTTAGCAGCTCATATGCAAATTATGAGAATCTAGTAGCAAACCTGACTCACTGTCACAACTTGCAAAATGACTTATGAGAGGTTGACACAATGCCAATGAGTACCCTTGTTCCATGCCTACGTACGATGAAGGTTATCTCCATATTGATAGAACAATTACAATCATGAGTACATGGACAAAGAATGTCCCTGACATTCACATAAACATTCCATGAATGATTTAGTATTTTCAGCACTGTTGAAACAATGGATGGATATGGAGAGTTGATAATTTCCTAGAAATATAAAGATGACTACGCAATTCTTAAGTTGTTGGCAAATCATACAGTCTATATATGTAACATGTCTCTGGGGTCAAGCTGCAATTGGAAATGAATAAAAACAAAAAGTGGAATACATAGATATAAATTGCATGGAAAACAATTAATGTTATATGAATGAAATTGATGCAATACACTGAAAACTAATCATCAGTACCATCAAACATAATCATACATTAATGTGTACAATATACAGCTATAAACTTTGCAATACGTCTAGACAAAGTATCTGAGGTACACTGTACATTGCTTATCACAATTACAGCAAGGCTCTGCAAAATTTTGCCACAGTAGAATATATTATAACTTGCAACAAACAAACAACAAAAATGCCCATTAACTCAAACATGGATACTACCACACAATGATACACAACAATCATGATATCGTGATATTAGCCTTTTCTTTTTCTTTTTTCTTGTTTTGCAAACCACTAAAAGCTGAAGCATAAACAAAATCAAAATCAAGACATCACAAAGTCAGCATGCAATGTACAGAATTACCTGTTATGTAAACTAGAACACGCAAGGGATAATGTAAGCTGAACTTTTGGTGAACTACACAAGCATAGTACACATGTATCTTTTTTTTTTTTCTCTCTCTCTCTCTCTCTAAAAAAAGCCTGGAGACTTAAAATGTAATTTGCGCTCTATAAAAATTGTTTATTATTATTATTGTTTTCTGCCGCTGCTATGCATGTCAATAAATGTTTCACCCAGCAAGACTTTCCTACCCATCTTTATGTGTGGATGTGTCTCTTCATTAACTGATCTGCACAGGTTGTTGCAGTTTGCCATGTGGCTATCACATCACATATCATGTTAGCTATCCCCCGAATGTCTACTACAGTTAGTTGTCCACTAAAGCCAACATGTGTGCTGTCTGTATAGATAGACGCATCAGGCATAGATGCTGCAAGTACGTATGTGCAAAGGATTAGCCTTGCTTCCATGAATAACTTGCCGGTGGAATAATTTGCATTGCATGTGTTTTGTACTTCGTTGCTGTGATGTAAAATAATGGCATGCTGGGTTTTATCCTCCCATGTCATTAAAGTAATGTTAGGTGGGCAAGATTGTACCTCATGATCCAACTGAGAAGGGGAACAAAATGTATATTCCGTTTGTGATATTTTACGGCGGCATCACATCAATGACGGACTGGTATGCTCACTTGCATTTATTTAATCTTGCATACTAACGACAAGTCATGCAATATTGTCAATCTTTACACAGCTGCATGTATCAGCTCTGTTGCAGCTGACAAACAGACAAGTATCATAACTACTATTCAACACAAAGCACATTACCAATTACGACGTGGGATGAGCCACAGTTTCGTATATTATACCATATAAAGTACAACAACAAAAATGTATTATCCTTATGGGTATCCTCGGTATGTAGACCTATTTTGTTCACAATTTTAAATCTTAATCTTTTAGCAAAAAAATCAAGCAAAGCAAATGGGATTCCATCAGGATATGATACTGATGGAATCCCATTTTCTTTGCTCAATTTTCCTTTGATAAATTATGTTCATTTCTGGTCAGTATTCCTTCTGTTTGCATTTGATATTGAATCTTGACAACAATTCATCACAGTATACCCATGCAAAGAATGGGTGAGGAGCCAATTATGGAATGATATCAAGCTGCATATGAAATTCATGAAAAAACGACAACAGCAGCACTTTAACACTTGTCATGTAAGGCAAAAGCATTTAAGATAAGCCAGATTTGTGGTCAAGTGGAATGCCTTCATCTTCTCACACTAACACTGTACATATCATAAGAATGTGGCCCTTCATTTATGAAAACTTTGGCGAAGTTAATTGATCTTGATACCTGACCAAGAATTAATCTGAACATCCTTTGGTACAGAGGAAATATTTCTCAATTTATTTTATTTTATTTTTATTTTTTATTTTTGGATCCGATGCAGCAAATTATGTTATTATTGGATTGACCTAATGGGAATAATGGATGAAAAATTGTATCTAAACTTAATTTTGGTGACCTTTGACATTGACCTTTGATCTTCCACGTCTGCAGTTTCAGGCAACTAATAGATAATATATTTTCATCCTTCTTATTGGAGAGCATTATCACTGCACATTCCTAACTGAAGTCGCGGCTGGAAAAGAAATTGAATTGTGTAACCACAGCATAGTGAGCATTGTGAGCATAACGACTGGAAATGAGCAAAGAACAGTGACCTTAATCTTGAGCTTTCATTGTGACCTTTGATGCAAGCAGCATTACAAGGTGTGGTGTATATCTTACCCTGTCCACCAAACGATACTACCACTGGATACTCCTACCCAAATATTGACTGAAAAAAATAATGACCTTTAACCTTTCACCACAGGAAAATAATTGGCTACCTACTTATACACCTCTAACACCACATTAAACATTACTGAATATTCCAAAATGCAGTTACTATTTAAAAAAATATATATATTATTATAGCTGAAAAAATATGACCATCATTACTTGCTGGATTTTGCCCCAAATCTAATCTATCTCCACTTCACATAACATTTTTGGGTCCTGTACAATGTAAATCGTTTGATCAGCTTTTCCTGAATTGCAATGACTGGGGCAGGCAGACAACCTGAATGCATAATGCCCAAGGCACCCTTTATACATGTAGGCTCAGGCATGAAGTAGGAAAGGAATTAATCCCCGTGATGACATTTATATTCGATGTATTTGCCCACCAACTACTTGCCATGGCCGTATGTGTGAAAGCTGAAGAGGTTTTGTTATGTGCAACCAGTCATACTTATCATATCATAATATTATATCACAGAGTGCTAAAAAGTTGATGAGGAGACAGGGGGAAGGACAGAGGGGAGGTAGACGAAAGCGAAAGGGGGAAAAAAAAAATAGAGGGCGAAATAACTTAAGGAGTGATCATGACAGCCTTCACCGCTACTGACGCGATTACAGAATGGCAATCCTTCACCTCTACTTACCCCGTAAGACTTTGAAGCATTCCCACATTTCCATGCAAATCATAATCTAAACACCATGTATGAAACATGTTGTAAAATGCAAATCATTGCAAAAAATTTGACCAAACACCGACTTGACCGAAGACACCGATCTTCATAGACATGTGGATTGAGTGAATGCACATCAGCGAGATTTTGAGGAAAATCGGACAGTCCGTTCAAAAGTTATTAATTTCTGAAGTTCTACTCAGTCACTGCTGGATGAGAAGACTACTACAGCTTGTGATGTCACATTTGTACAACAATATAAAGAAAATATAAAGAAAATTCAACGTATTTTACCCTTTCTCGCATAATAAAAGAACACTTGACTTGCCTCTTTCAGAAGGCAGGGGGAATAATATCACCCTCAATAGTTATCAGTGACAAGTCGAGGAAATGTGCACTTTTTTTCAATAAATAAAATTTTGTGAAATTCTCTTTATATTTCATTATCTCGTTGTACGCATATGACATCATACACTGTAGTAGTCTTCCCATCCAGCTGTGACTGCACAGATACTTTAAATTTCCAAACTTTTGAGCGGATTTCCCAATTTTCCCCAAACTTTCACTGATGTGTTCTACTAACATTGCTGCATTCACTAAATCCACATGTTTGTGAAGGTGGACTTGTCTTTTGTTAAATTTGGCACCCCACTTTTTTTTTTCCCACAGCATTTCCTTATTCAGAAAATTCAGTGCTTCCATAGAATGCTCTGATGATAATGACAAAACATTTGTAAATATAGGTCACCAAACTCTAATAAAAGTTACATTCAAAAGAATATTCAATTATCCATATGTACAAGTTTAAACTAAAATTGGTACAGCATTATTCTGCCAACAGCAAGTATTCCTAAGAGGTAAAATTCAATTTACTGTAGACTGCCTTGATTAAAGTTGTTACAGTTCTAGCTCCAAAAAAACAACAACAAAGAAACAAATATTTATATAAACGTCACAGAGGAGTGTATGACTCTTAACATTGGCTTGGTGCAGATACAACCAGCTGATATTATAAGCAGGAAAAGCTATGAACTAGAAAATAGCAAGCCTACAGTACATATAACTGATAGTATCCCACCCATTGTGCACAAGCTCCATTTATTGCCAGGCGAAAAGTGAGAGACACTAAATTAGATTGGATCAGTTTCATGCAGGTATACAGGTAGCGAACATGCAAGTGTTAAAACAGTTAGAACAATGATAAAAGGGGAAAGCACATTGAGTAACACTCATGTGACAAGTTACCTCCTGAGATGTCAATAGAGGGCGACAAACAGAGTTTAGGGAAAGGGGGAAAGAGAAACACAGCTGAACTGTTATCAACAATCACATAAGTACAGAAATTCACATGCATTTGCAAGGTGAAAACAGTACTTAATCAATGAGAATCACATGTAAAAGATTCAATGTATATGTATGCTCAGCTCTGTCAAAGTAAAAAACAACATAATTCGATGCAACTCCCGATCAGTTTCCAACAGCAATCATCAAGAAATTTAGATAAATTGGCACATCTGATGAACTGTTCATTAAGTATCTACAGTTAAGGAAAGGGAAAGGGATATTTCTGTGCACTCAAGACATGATGACCAATACTGTCACTTTATGGGAGATCCCTACTGGAGATTGTCGTGCAACAGATACCTCAACAGTAGAATCAGGCATGCATTAAAATGTACATGACTCTCCCCTTGCACACTTAGTCAGCTGTACTTGAGATTTTATACCAAGATAAGAATGAGTACAGCACAAGCTTACGAAACCAAAACGCTCATTCTGGAAAATGTGGGCAACGTTAGTATGACAAATGAATGAAGAGAGGAGCTCTTTGGAAAGGGATATCAATTTTCAAGATCAAATGATAATGATTCCCAAACTCTTCTCTACCCCCCCCCCCCCTCCAAAAAAAAAATCAACACTTTCTTGGTTTTTTGGGAGAAATACTTTAATGCCAACTATTGCAGAGCGCATTATGAAATAGTCAATGTGTAGGAAATCACAGAATATCAAAATCATTTTAAGTATGCTTAAATCCTTATTCCACATATATTCTCAGCCCTCTGTATCACTGCTGTAATAGCCATGAAGGTAAAAGACATCCATGCAAGGTTTTCTCTGTCACAACTAGTCTGTACCGGGTGAAAATTCTTTGAGAAAAATGAGCATACTTTAAAAATAAACATATGATGGAGGAAGAGAATGAACGTAATGTGCACTATATCATTTCAGTTGTTGTCGTGACGACCGTCGCTCATGATTCATGGACAAACTTAGCAAATCCACTGAGATAAATTTTCCTCATCATGGCTGAGGGGACTTATCAGTTACCTTCTCAGATTCCACAAACTGCCCATTATAGAATACATGGAAGAGACTAACAGTGACTTTTAAATTTTTGACTATTAAGAACACTAGCATTCTTTTGTTCCTTCTTGAAAGGAAACAGATATAAAAAAGCAATGTATCTGCAATGCAAATATTACCGATGCAATATTCAAACATGCAAACATATCCCAACATCAGGACGTAAAAGAACTACGGCTTGATTTGCTTGACTGCTTCACAGTGCTCTCAATTCAATTCCATCCCTTTAATCTAAACCCCAACAAGCAAATTTCTTTTGAGGAACTTCCAGCTTGAAAACAGACTAAGATTCTATTCCCTGCATCAATGATGGATACTATGACTGACGAAATATAAACTTTATTCATAATTCCTTTCTTTAAAAAATGTTATAGGAAAGTATGTCACATATTTTCCTTCCTTTTTCTTTTCTCTTCTGTTATGAAGGGTTTCAGCTTTCTCAAGAACAACATAAAGAAATTTAGAAGGATTGATCTCGCATAATGCCTCCTGTCAGTTTCATTTGATTCTACAGGATTTTAGTGTCCATCATCTTGGAGAATGGATAGAACCAAGAGACAGAGACAAAGTCAAACAGAATACTACATAGCAAATATTCCTTAATGACATCGAAGTACATGAAATGATAGACTGAAGTGATACATATACATTACTAATGTGGGCATTTTACAAGTTTAAAAACAGTTAAACAAAGATTTGAAGAGTTTGATCGCAAAAGTTAATTCAATTCTTGTAAATTTGGGATATTTGGAATTAGAGCTGTTTCAAATCAAATAAAATAGTAAAAAATTATTCATGTGATTTTTGTTTTATCACAACTTTTATTACGAGAGACAACAATGGAAAGGATTTGTTTTGGTTTATGTGATGATTGACCTTCTTTAAAATGTTTAAAAGGGCACTTAAGCCGTTTCACAATCAAACTCTGTGGTTGCTGAGAAATCGCACTACTGTAATGACCGACTGATAGATACTCATGGAGTCTAAGTCCTATACTTGGAATGACTGCTATGCACAAAGATTGTTATGATTGTCTCAGTTTTGACAACTGGATATTCTTGATAAAGAAGATTCTACGGAATGACAGCAATTCGTCTGACAACTGCAAGACCTCTTCATACCTTTCTGCACTTTCCTCTTCTTGCAGTCGTAGTCTAATCTGCGTCCTTGCATCTTCTTGCGGTGTTGCTGTGGCCAAAGATCAGAGAAGAAATTACATCAAGATTAGGTTACAGTCATTTGCACCTTTGGCATATGAGAATGCAAATGGTGCTAATTCTGAACAAATTTCAAAGAGTACCAGTATGAACAGTTCAACACCCCTGCAGCTCAATTGATGATATTCAATTATAGGTACAGTGGAACCTTGTTATTAATAACTAGGTCAGATATAATATCAATAGAATGGGGTAATATTGCACATCCCATTCCTTTTAAATTCTTGTTTTATTCTCTGATACAAGATACTTGATATAACAACAATGATATAACACATTTCTGTGTTCCCATGCAGCTTGATAAACAAGATTCCCTTTGTGATGATAGTAGTGAACACTACTCTAGTGCAATTGTCCATTAAAAAGATGTTCATGGTGCTTTACGGAGAAGGAAAAATGAAAAAATGTGTGTAAAAAGATTTTGTCTTTTACATGATTGCTAAAAAGATATGTTTTAAGGAACATTTCATTGTGGCCACATGCTTCACAGATTTTTTTTTCTTTCTTTTCTTAAAATCTGAAAAAAAATAATCAGTTCAATATTAGATGATCTTTGAAGGTGGAGGTTTGCATGGTGAACCGTAAACGCAATGTTCGTCAGTTCAATATTGCAGGACAGGTAACGAAATTTTTCATGATAAATATCTAATGATTTCATATTAACTTCAGTCGTTCCCCTGAAATACATAACCTCGCATTTCATGCAGCAACACATATTCCTCTTTATGCCTAAAGTTGGGACCAAATGGACACCATGTATCTAAGTAATTGTGAAGATCTTTCAATATTCACTATCTTTTGCAGCTCTTTGTAAGAAGGAATGTGTTACAAAACATTGTTGACAAAAGTCTGGCAGTGGTAACAGTTGAAAAAGCTTGAAACACCTCCTAGGAAAATTAACCACTGTTAACCCTTCCTGTCCCTCCAACTTTGGACAGTGCGTACAAAGCTATGGGGATTTCTGTGCCAATTAGCACTCAAAACACACAAAGAATCTAGCTACTCCTTTTCACCCTACATGGACAAAGGAAGCCCTAATCCGCTGTTCACTTGCCACCATAACCAAGCACACACAATAATCTCTTGCCTTGAAGACTTTAGAATAGGAGGCACACAGTTTGAAAGAGCTTTACATAATCCCCTTCATTACCAAATCCAAATGAGGATTTTCTTTTACATAGATGGAAACAAGAAGGGGGCAAAGAAGTTGTGGCTTTTTAGTCTTGTGTGTATAGAGTGCAAGGGTACTGTAATTTCAAGGCCTTTTGGTACAGTGCACACATTTTAAAGTTAATACTTCACAGCTACACTTGTATCAAACAACAATAAATGTGACCAGTTCCCACAGTGTTGTCTTTCCTGTTGAGAAGAACTCAAACCTGTACACCATGACATTGCCAAGTGTAACTGACCTTTACCTAATTTTATTCTGCTGGTAGGATAAATGAGAAGCTCCTTCTACAATATGAGCATAAATTTGATTTAAAATGGATGTTCTGCTGAAATCACCACATGCACTACACATAACAAAATAAACTTGTATTTCACCTCCCCCCCCCCCTAAAAACAAGGCACTTATACTGAGAAAGACACAGCAGATACGATGTATGTACAATTGTTCATGTATATTGCAGGATGGCTGGCTCATGTTAATGTATCAATTTTGCATTTTATACTGTTTGCTTAATACCTTGATCAGTAAGATAGTATCTCATGTGAGATAGAACTGATATATACTTAAAGTCTGAACAAATCAAAATTAACAAAATCTTTGAAAAGTCTTTAGAATGATAACTTTCATAGCCGCGTTGATACTCAGCTGATCACATGTTCTCTAGATGCCTAACAGCCTATAAACGCAAATACACATCTTGTGCTTATTGAACACTGTGTGCATCTTCAGACAAGGTCCCCTTTCAGCATGAGGCTTGAAATAATTACTCAGTTCAGAAATGACAATTGCACCTTACGTCCTACCTACCATAGAAACACCAGACATCCTCAATGCAGATTGTTTCCTAACTTAACTCTACTGCAGCTACTTGTGACTGCTGTCACTGCTCTACGAAACAGGTCCCAGTGTGAATATGCAGATAAATCTACAAAGCAATTCATTTCTTGACTACAAGGACTTAACAATGATGACAAGTGTTCCTAACAAAGAACACCCAAACTCGGTAATCCATGCAAACTGAATGCATCTATGTGCATTACACTATCAGAATACAAGGAGTACATATAACCTACTTTGTACAGTATGCGTCTGCTTTACAGCAAACTACACAGTCACCCACCCATTTCTCTGATGTGATAAGCAAATGCATCTAATGTTAATCAGGTTCTTTTTGTTTATTTACTGCTGGGGAGTATATCTCAGAGTGGAGTTTCTGCTTTGATGTCAGAGTGTAGGTGTGTATGTATGTTTTGAGGCGTGTATGTAAAGGGGGAGGGGTGGAAGGAAAGACATGTACATTTCATATGACTGATATATCCCCTGATCAAAATGCTCTGTAATCATAATTGCTTAATTGCTGTGTCATATTCAATCAATATCATATTGCTCAAATTGCATAATTTTCTAGAATTTGTGTATCATAAAAGGCTAACATTACTCAGCCTTTGAAGATGTAAATGATAATTGCATTCATTGATATGAAGAAATGTTTTTGAGGTTTTTATTTTCGTGACTTTCGCGAGTCGGGTGCTATTTGCGAAATTAAAGACACACGAAAAAATTGACTCTGATCTCGATATGAATGTGACATATTGGTATGCACATGCACATTTCTCAGTTCAGTTCAGTGCTCCATGATACAAAATTCAACCACTCCCAAAATCGTTGGAAAGTCCCGATTCGCGAAAATTAACACTCGCTAAATATATGGCGTATACAGTATTATGGATAAACCTGCCTTGATTATAAATCCAGTCAGAATGTTGCAAGAACAATGACCCATATCAAATTCAACTTGTAAAATCAACACTGATTTTGTCACTAGCACAAAATGAAAAAAAATATGGGCAATTTCTTTAGCACTAACTTTGTCAAAGATTATGCACACTCATAGGGTTACACCAAGCTGAGCTGAAAAGAACCCTTTCAGCATGACACTATTGCCATTCTCTTCAAACCCCCAACCCTCCTTTCGGCTGGCTGCTCAGCCAGGCAGTTCTTACCGCGATCTCCTTCAGTTCTTTCTGCTTCAGGTGCTCGAGGGGGTCCAAGAAGTTCTGCTTCACGTTGAAATCCAGATTGTCTTTGATGTCGGCTAGCTGCTTGTAAGCCTCTCCTGCCTCCAGCAGAGCATTACCTGTACAGCAAGATGTGGAGGGGAAGTGGGGGGGGGGGGGGTGGGGTAGAGAACAGAGAGAAAGAGAGAGGGAAAAAAGAAACTATTAATCCATTATACATTTTCAACTTGTCTTTCATTTCCTCAACTCAGCAGGGTTTATGTTTTCATACTGTGAAGGAGAAAACTTTAGCACTTTAAATCTCATTTTTGCACAAGGCTAATTTCAGAGAACTTTGCATGCTTATATAAACTTTGTAAATGAGAGCATTATTGTACGGAATTCAGTTTCTTTCAAAAAATATTTGTGTGTTACTACTACAGTGATAGTTTTGTGGATCATGTAATTCTATTAAAAAAACAAACTTCTACACCACAAAAGATTTCACACTTTCAGCAGTCAAACACATGCTCATTTTATATGTGAGCATCAATTCTTGCTGTGAATTACAGGGAGAAGTAGACTGTTTGATCATCAAAGCTCATCTTTGTGTCAAGTGGAATGACATTTCATCACAGCCTTTTACTACGTTGATACTTGAGATACTGCATTCTAGCTGTTGACCTAAACTTTGTGAGGATTCTCCTTTGATCGTAAAGCTAAACAAAAAAAATAATCATACCAGACCACCTGAAAACATCTGATGCTGTTGTGAGGCAAAGATATCAAAAAAACTTGAAATACCATTTTTTTTTCACACACACACACACACACAAGCAAATATATCATTTTAAGCACAGCTACACTCAACAACTTGACTATCTCCTTTAAAATGTATGCATCATGATCAAAACAAACAATGCAACAGACACAAGTCTCAATGCACATTGATTTGTCCCCAAGTCCTTACCACATGTAATATCAAAACCACATGTAATATATATATCAAAACCATATGTAATATATATATCAAAACCACAAGTAATTTCCACTTGTTCTGTTATTGACTGTGCTTTTGCCAATGTGCAAATGTTTGCACTGTTAAAAGAGTGGATAGCATGATGAGACTATGTATATATTTCCGAGGACTGGTTCGGGTTATGACCAGAAATTTTTGAAAGTCATTAGAAATTATATGCAACCGAATATACAACACATGCCAAACTGAGCATCTCTGATGCGAGTGTGAAATCCTCTCAAAATGAAGTGTACGCTCTAGTGCTCTTTTCACAAACTCATACGAGGGAGGTGCTACATGGGTAGATGGAGTGGCAACACTTCATAACTCATGCAAACACGTTTGGGTTTTAAAGCATTATACAGCGGGATGTCTACCATTCCTCTTCGCTTTGAAGTCAAGCTTGGTGCCGCTCTAGCTCTGAGATGAAATTTGGAGATGAAGACAATGTTTTCACATTTCATTGAATTACAAGCTGTATTTCAATGAAAATTTGAATGAAATACTACAATTTATTCATAACAGTTTAGGAAAGAATACATCATGAACATTGTATGTATTTTTGTACTCCTCGTAATGGGCAAATTGTAATGAAATGAAAATTAGGTCCTCTTAAAAACTGAATATGTCTCCATGATGCACGCATTTGCGCATGTTAATTTTACTTCTCTTAACCTGGCGTATTTCAGCTGTCAAATAAAGTACTACAATAAAGTGTGTTATAGCAAGTTTTCTTTTCCTTTTTGTGTATTTATTAGTGCATATTGATTCACTGCTCCAATTGAAAGCACACACATTTATTGTTGCTGGCACATTGAAAGAGAGAGTTAACTACAGCAGGGGGAAGTCTTTTTCTGCTGTGAGAGTGCTACACTGTAGTCTTGCTCACTGATCCAATGCCCTCTTTCACCAGAGCAACTGGGTACCACCCATGGTGAACTTCTCGGCAGTGCCAAGTACGACTTCTACGGAGAGCAGTACATACAGTAGTCCTTCTTCCACCTGTAACACTCCTCCACCCCCTCCCCCCCCCCCCCCACCCCCCTGTGCTCATACTCAGTTTTACCACATAGGCAACAGGCATCGTTTTGTGAGAGATTGTGGTGTTCAGCAGACATGTATTGATTGTTTCACCAAACCATTATTTCTTACCCTATGGGATTTGGGCTTTTAACTTTTTTGTGAGATACTAAGAAACCACTTCTGAAATAAGACAGAGCATACCATTTTAAGAGGAATTCAAAGTTTATTAGATGAAAATCAGTTTTGGAATGGCTGAGACACCAAAACGAAAGTAAAACAAAGTGATCCTAATGTAAAAGGTGGGTCCCACCTTTTATTACGATTGGTCTGTTTTGGATTTCTCAGCCACTTCAAAAACAATTTTCATCAAATAAACTTTGAATCCCTCTTGGAATTACAAGTTCTTTCATATCTCATAAGTGGTTTCTAATGATCTCATCAAAAAAATGTTAGAAACTCGAAGTTAAGTCTCAACCAAAACTATATGATCCCTTTAAATATACAGACAACATTGCTGTTCTCCCCGTACCTTTCCTTCCGCTGCAGTGCAATCTAAATCACCTTGCAAACTGACTCTACGTGCACGGATGCATATATCTGCTTGTGAATGACTTGTGGGTATGACAAGAGGAAAAAATGGCCTCCGCAGAATGATTCCTCAGCTGACAGTGCACTGTCTGCTTGTAAACACAATGTGTATTTCACAATTATACCTTCCTGATGCAGGGCTCTACATTAGCGGTGGCCCGTTGGCCAAGTGGCCCAGGGCAACTAAAACTGATGTTGGGCCACCAAACTGCCAAAAAGGTTATCTTCTGGTGGCCTAATGAGGCAACAAAGACTTTTAATTTGATTGTTATACTTACCCATTTTGACCTACCACATTTCTTTTGGGGCCATCAAAATTTCAGATTTCAGTGGCCCATTCGTGCAAAAAAACAAAAAACAAAAAAGCGGGCCAAACAAGAAAAAAGTTTGTTTCAAGCCTTGATGATTACATCCTAATGGCAGTAAAACAATAGTACAATCAAATTTGAAGACACTGCTGATATTTATTGATGTATGTGGATACATGGTTTTAATTTTTGTGTTGTTCTTTTCATGGAATTTGGAAATGACATCTAAGAGAGAGGTTGCTTTTGGGAACATATGAAACACAGGTTTACAAACTGCTATGGTGATTATTACTGTGAATTTTAGATAGCTCAAAAAATTGGAAACATAGATTGCCATTATTTCTGACAGCATATGTAAACTCACTGCAAAATACCCTATCTTAATGCACATTGCATGAACACTTGATAATTATGTGTGAAGTTATATTTATGATACCAATCATGTACTTATGAAGAAAAGGATATTAGAGAGAAAATGCTGTGAATGTGCGTACACACCAACACCTGCCACACTAGGCTCAGACTCAACACCACATCTCTCCAAGAATTGCATTGCTTCTACTCTTAAAGGAGAAAGAAAAAAAAATGCTGCCACATGTTCAAGCACATTGTACACCTGTACGTAATAGCATGTCACACTATATGTACCACAGCTGTGTAAATGAATAATTTGGTTGGTATTTATAATGGACAAGAGAACTAGCAATGTGACAGTATACAATCCTTTTCTGCACGGTCTCAAAATGATGGAACATCAAACCTAGACCGCGTTTACAGTGCGAGGCTTGGCTGCCGGCCGAGCCGCGGCCGAGCCGCGGCCGAGTCCACCTTCATTTCAATGTAAACGCGCAAAAGGCCAAATGCGAGGCCCAAATTGGCCTCGCATTTGGCCACGCTCTGGAGGTGGTCTCGGCCGCGGCCAAGCTGCGGCCGAGCCTGGCCTTTTCTCAGTGTAAACGCAAACTGGGCCAAATGCGCGGCCAATTTTAGTCTGGCTTCCAAACCCTCTGCCTGTGCTATTTCGCTATTCAGCATATTAACCCCCTAAACGTCGAAAACTAGTATAGTTTAAGGTGGTTTTGTCCTGCAAAGGATTTTTTCCTTCGGCAAAGGCCTTTGCCCGAATGGCGACTTCGTCGCCACGGAATTCAGTTGGCAAAGGGTCTGAAAACCAGGGGGGTGTTTCATCAACGTTTGTCGGCGCTGACAACTTGAATCACCATAGGAACAGTCAGTGACCAGAGCATCTCAGCCAATCAAAACCAAGGATTTTGCTGAAATTGGTCAGCGCCGACAGTTGTCGGCACTGACAAGCGTTGATGAAACACCCCCCTGACAATACCAAATTGCGTTTTGTTTACAAGCAGAGCGCCACAACGACAAAATATTGAAAGGTTTGAATCAAAAGCGTGGACGAGCCTGGCAATGTAAACGGACAAAATTGCGGGGCTCTGCCTCGCAATTGAGGTAGGGCTCGGCCGCGGCTCGGCCCAGCCCCGCACTGTAAACGGGGTCCTATTCACTGGAAGGAGTAAAGAGTACTGGCTTACCAAATAATGAGTCTTCATTGAGCTCCCTCCCGTGCTTGAGGAACGTCTCGCCAAGGTTTCCCTCGGGCTGCGGGTAGCGGGAGTTCTTCGTCTGACCTCGCATCTTTGAAACCGTGTGTGCCGTGCTCAGCTTGGCTCGTGTGACTGCGTTGAAAATGACATCAACAGACCATTTTGGCTACTGCATCTTTCGGAGTTCAAGATATTCTTACCATAATGTCAACTACGTGTAATTAACGATTTAATATGATTAATACCTTAATATAAACTACCCATTCTCACACATATATGCACTTGTAACACAGTCTATAAAAGCAACGTTCATTCTTCTTATCATCCTCAAGAAAAATCTGACAAATATAAGCATAACACTCCTGATAACTAGTGATTGGTATAAAATAAAAAAGCATAACATTTTGTTAAATTTGAGGTCAAATCATTTCTGCTTGAGAAGTCCTTCATTAATCTGCAAAAGCAGATGAGAGTGTCCTGACTGCAGTGATACACTGAATATGAATACAGATGTACAATACTGACCCCTTCACAACAGGTGCCACAGGAGAATATGTGTTATCAAAATGTATGAAAGCAGAATATGAAGGCTTACGTGGATTTGGCTGGAGGAACTCTGTTGTCTTGGTGATGATTTCATCCACTGCCACCCCAGTGGCATCAACTTTCTGTGAAGGAATTAAGAGGAACTTATTCTTTTTACTTCGTAATTGGTTCTGTCACAAGCATGTCCTCAGAAAACTAACGCTCATATGTTACCATGAAAAGAAAAGTTTGCGTCATATTTCTAATCACACATCAAAATTATTTACCGACATACAATGTAATTCTTGTAAAATATTGTTACAATTATACTGCTTTATGACTTGCAGAGTCTACAAATGTATATATCACTACACTGTCCATATTCTTTATCTGTTAAAAAAAACAAACACACACTCCGCAACAATACTAATACAGGGTATCTGTTTTCTGTCTTCCCAACTTTCTTTTGCAGCTAAAGTACATGTAACTTGACAAAGCCTGATGTGACCCTTTAAGTTACTGTCAAATTACTGGTAAGAGTTCAACAGTGTCTCTTGAGAGAGAGAGCTAGGTAGACTGGGGATGATTCTCTCAACTCAGATGACTGGTTCTGTGAAAGCAGTCAGTGACATGGAGGCAGCAAGAAGACCCCCCTAGTCTGAGGCGCCCTGCGCATAGTACGCCTCTATCCACTTGATTGAATTCAATCACCCACTTGGCGTGGTGCTGTGGAATATTGGGCAAGATGATCCACTTATGTTTCACCGAGGCTGATCGGGTACGTTCCCCAAGTGGGAAACATTGGCGTGTGACACACAGTCAAGGTGGAGGAGATACAAACAATATTGGCAGCGTGGATATGTATCATTTACGGGCCAAGTATATTCTCTGAAAATAGCCAAATACATGAATAAATTGCAAAGCCACATATCATAATCATAAACTGGAGTATCAAATAGCAGGTGTGGAATTTAAGATGAGAAAACCACACTTATGATATTTCTGTGGAATCTACATCAGGTACATTTTCTGTTGGTGCTTTGTGTTTCATTTTGCAACTGAGAAATGCTTGTATTTGTTAATACTATGAGTCTCATTATTCATAATATACTTGAACATTGTAAAATCACATTACATGTATCCACTTTAATACATTTCTGCAATTGGATGTGTCAATGATTGTACAATGTACCCCGAGAGGTCTTTTTTTCTCCATCTCCTTATTACCTGACTTAAGCATTTCATTTGTTTTCTTTTTCTTCCCTGTTTCCTTATTACCTTGGACTTGAGCATTTCAGTTGTTTTCTTAGTAGTGTTACGTGATGGACAATTGATGTGATATTTTACGAGCCATTGTTGAAACATTCTGCTTGATACCTAATAAATCTTCTGAAAGTCTGGGGGTTATGATTTTCTTTCTCTCTAAAAGATAATGTCTCTACCACTGCCTTGTTTGATTTAAAAGATGTGCTATTCATATCAGCAAGTATTGTCCAATGGAGAATTCTGTCCACATGGTTCCAACTGAGGTGTCCTGTGTACATGTGCAGTGTTGATATATTTAGTTAATAAAAGCCTGTTAGTAAAGTGTTTGGTTGATGGCACAATGTTAATCATTTACCTAAATTAATGGCATGCAAAATGTATGTACCTCCAGACTAGATATTATTCAGGAGAAATTGTAATTTACCAATGTGATGTTCAGGGGATGTACACAGTGTATACATGTAGTAGGATACGTATGACTGCTGACTACTACACAGTGGCCACTATGCAATCCATACCATGTATGAAGGCACAGGGCTTTTGTTCATTCTTCACTCCAGTGGATAGGGACTGAATAATTAGATAGAAGCTAAACACACTTCAGGGCTGTGGGGCATTTTAGTTTGAAGAAGTCTCACACACAAAAGACCCATAGATACAGCAGTGGCAGAATGACTGTGCACAAATGCTCAACCCTATGGAACTGTGTTTAACATTGTGAAATCTTGTTGACATTGGCTCTGGCCAAAATAGGTTCCCAGAGGCACAAGTGCTTAATATTGCTACCACAAAACTTACAAAAACTAAGGTCTTAGTATAGGTGCCTAGCTCAGCCACTGACACACACGCATGCAATATTATACTTTTGTATGTAACCCCCAATATACTGCATTTTTATCAACTCTGACATTCACCCCATCTGTACAGTATGTGTAATATCTCCTTTGAACACAAAGTACTTTGGAAATAATGCAACCTACATTTGTACACTCAATTTTGGCTGCATGACCTCTTTTGAAATCACAGTATTTTGCTTGCTTTTCTTTAAACATGGGTCCATTGTACATTTGCCCCATTACATCTATCCTCATAAAACTGGAAAAAAAAAGAAAGAAGAAGATAGGCCTACCTGAAGCCTACGTGTACACTTGTAAAAAGGCATTGTGCCAGAGTAATGATACTTTGATGACTCAATAAAAGAGAGAACTATTGTCTCACTTTGACAACATAGTGAACAAAAAAATGATACGAAGAGTTTGTTCGCAAAAACCGCTAAGTCCATTTTTGAAGATTTTGAAGTACGGTCTCTGTCAAAAAGTACAAAATAATACCTTTTAAATGATATATTGGTCACTACATATAAAGGTACATTTTTGATGTTATGGTTGAAAGAAGCAATAATTTTCTTATTATTCTCTTTATTTTTCTTGACCTTTAATCATAAATATCTCCATTTGGCAAGTATGGACTTATCAGTTTTTGCGAACAAACTCTTCATATGTTACAGAATTTGTACCTGAGCACAAAACAGAGTTTGGTTGAATGTCCAAGCATTCACTGTTTCTTTCTTTGTCTACTAGTTATTGAAAGATGTGTGGTCACCAAGCTGCCCAGCAATCTTCAATATTTCAATTTATTCTTTTACATAGAGAGGGCAAGAGAGAGAAAAAAAGAACATGCCAGATCGAGATGGATGAACAATTAATGGAGGGCCGATCAGAGAACATACTGCCTGCAATACCTTGGGAGCAGGTGGAAAGAAAATTGTTAATTTGCTGGGATGCTCACTTGCACACAGGTACAAACATATGTCACTGTGAGTGTGTCTGGCACGCCTTTCAATTTTAATGCCACTGGCTTTTACCCCATGTGGCTACCACACACTAATTACCATCAATTATATCCTACAAGTTAAAACAATCACTGCAAGATGACATTTCCAGCCTCAGCACACAAGCTCTATAGGCAACCATTCCGTTCCCGAGGATGTACACCTAATTAGCCATAAAAGACTACACGTTACAAGCAAGGGTACTGCTATAATTCTCTCCTCACGCCATAAGATTATGCTCTATGGTTTTGATGTTTATGAGGAAAAGAAAAAATGACCATAGGATAATCAGCTCTAGAACAAACTTGTTATTAGAAACATACAGATGGCACTTTCCTCCAATTAGCTCCTGTGGGGGAACTACATTTTTGTAAAACTTCACACTTCAAGGACTTCATTGGCACACATTATTAGAATGACTACCTGTCAGAAATAACACGCTGTTGTTATCTGTGCGATATACACGACATATACATGTGCCTACTGTACAACAGACACAGTTCCCTTTATAGAGGTGCACATGCCACCTCAACATTTAGTTTCCTACTCAGGAAACTACAAATGCATCATGACAAATTACGAGACTCGAATCTCCAAAGTACAATTGTACACATTATACATGTACTGCATGCGAAAGCACATATCATGGGCAATGCACATATTGGAGACCATGCAATACCTCTGTGCATCAGATATAGACAATTCATATAAGATGTAGCAATTCTCATATTCTGAAAAAAAAAACACCTAACAAACAAAGGTAAGAAATTTGTACCAGGGAGGCTGTAACCCATGTCCCCTGGTACTGTAAAAGGGCAAATTTTTCCAGCAAATAACTTTTTGTTCTCGGAAGGGAACCAAAATGAATTTTGCATGTTTCTCATTTCACGCAGAATCAAATATAATAATAGTACTACATACACTTACACAAGACAGAAACGTCCGTGTTTCATTTTTGTGTCAGTGTCATGCTGCAAAGGTAAATGCATAAAAATTTCCTTATCATGAAAATGTCCAATTCTACAGTGTATAGCTTGGTGGTACAATGCAAATTCTGCAATCTGCCTTTGGAATTTAAATTTCAACTAAGAACAAGATAAAGTGCAGTACAGTCATTTAGTGTCAAATCATCTTGTCTACACAAAAGGATTAAAGGGCTCATAGCTACACTGTATAGTGCCCCTTCCATGTGACCCCCTCCCCCCTATACCCAGCCTAGATTGGACACACTATGGACATGTCACCCCTGATCATGTGAGAAGATTCGGTCCAGTTCATTACTACTGTCTACACAATGGACATGGGCTTATTCTAGCCATGCACCATGCATGGTACACGATGTACAACCAGGGAAGTGTTTACCTCCCTGGCCTATCCATGAACATGCACATCACTTTGAATACACTGGTAGGTTCTTCATCAGAATGCACAGTTTTGCAATATTGCTGTGAGAATGTCTGGTCTTTCACATCATGTGAAATCTTGTGCCATCGCACTAAATTGACCATTGCACTATTTGTATATTAGCCTCTTTCAATGTCACAAAGATTAGGGCGATAAACTGCATTTCTAAAATAGTGATATGGATCCCTATAATCAAATGATTAGCTGAGAGCTATCATGTGACCACACATTTTAATTTGCCATAAGGCTCACTTTACTTTTCATGGGGCATTACAAATAGAACATACTAATGACCAATACTAATGACCACTTGTCAGTATTGCAATTGTTTGTGCGTGCAGTTCAATTAACGTGGAGCCGGTGTTGGCCTGGAAATCTTTCAAAAATGGCTGCCATGGAATTCAAATCGTGTTACCAGTTTATATAACAAATGATGCACATGTATTACAAATGTATTCACACATTTTGTAGTAGGGTGCAAGGAAAAATATCCAACCTCCGTAATTTTGAATGGTATAAAACACACTATACTTTGCCTCCTGTGTTTCCAATTGTTCCAAAGAATGGATTTTCAAATGGGTAATTCTCACCAATGCCGTGTCGTGTGCAATATTTGTTATGTATGCTACGATGCTCTTACAATTTACTAACATGTCCAGCAGATGAAAGGAAGTATTCACAGGTCCCTTCATTTTAACTGCAAAATGGGCAACTCATTGAGTAACATTACACCACATCCATGAATGGAATGACACATGCTCAACTGCAAGGGTCTATTCCTAACACTGAATTGGACCCAGACATTGGATAGGCCCTATAGCATTTCATCTACAGTTCATAAAAATAGTACATACAAGTATGTACCCTATACTGTACAGGTCTGTCATGACCATGTTCTGTCGATGATACATGCTAGGTGTTTCCTTTCTAATATCAATAGACGATGAAACATATGACCCAGGGGCAGAAAGGGGGGGGGCATTTTGCTTTAATTATCATTCCAAGGCTCTTGTGATATATTCATAGTTCACATACAACACATGGTACAAATGTATACATGTACTACATTATGTTGTTTAAATAGTTTTGTTTTAGGCAACTTTCAGAGTCTTCTACAGTATCAAAACAAAAGTGCTTTGAAATTGTACTAGAATATCAACACAGAAGTTCATTGTACATGGAGACCTCAAAATGATTGTAACATCATAGAGAAAGCATACAAGTTTTTGTAGTCCCATACAGAATTTTCATGTATCATAGCATGGCATGACAAAATTTAGAATTTATCATTTAGGCCCCCCAAAAAAATCGTTGTATTGGCGTAACCCGCCCGACCCTAAAAAAACCCCCAGACCCTGAACTTTTCAACAAAAAAAAAAAAAAGGAAATACATCGTTTTTACCGAGAGAGGGCGCGATACGGGTTTGTGAATTATCAAAAACAACAACAACAACAACAGCTGGTGTCGGAAAATGGCCACGCAGTACAGCGTGTCGGCGACCGGCAAGTCCGGTTCGAAGATTTTATTTAATATTATTCGGAGAATCGATTTGTCTGTGGCGCTGGGCGATTTTGCCCAGGAATTTGTTCGTTCGTATTCTGACCGGTATGTCGTGACGGCTGTTAAAGTGGGGAAAGCGGAAACGGGTCCGTTCAAAGATGTCCTGCTGTCCGACCAGAGTACCATTCTGTTGGATATGGGGTACCAGTATATGGTTTGCTACTACGAATACGATGGAGGCGAAGAAGTGCCGGTCGCGCCAGTACAAAACGCATATTTCAAAAGTGGTCCAATGAACCCATCTCAAATTTAAACCACCCCATAGCTTATACCAAAACCACCTTCGCGAATTTCACCCCCCTCCCCACCCCCCTATTTTGGGTGGACGCCTATACTTGTTCCCTATTTTAAAAAGACCCCCCCCCCCCCCATCTAGGGAAAACATTCAGAAAAGACCCCCCTTTCTACAGAAACTGACAAAATACCCCCCCCCCCCTTTTCATAAATTTCTAGGGAAAATCTTCTGGAGATCAGTCCAATTTTTTTTTTTTTTTTTTTTTTTTTTTTGGGGGGGGGGGGGGCTCTGACCCCCTATCTACAGAAGAGTTTTCAATGGACACCCCTATCTATGGAAAAGACTAAAAAACACCCCCCCCCTTCATAAATTTCTAGGGACGAATCTTCCGTAGATAGACGTTGAAAACGGGAACACGCATGCGGTCTCCTATGGGTTCGAGTGGGGGGCCAGGGTGTTTTTCCATGTCCAAAATATGATTCTCTTTTGATATTTATTGCTTTTAAACCGGTGATATAACAAACTTCGGATGCAACAGACCCTCTCTATTGAATGGGGTTTTGTTAAATATGAGTTTTACACGTAAAATACAGGTAGGAAAAAAAAAAAAATCTGCTTGCCCGACCCTATTTGAAAATCTCATGTTACGCCAATACAACATTTTTTTTTTCGGCCTTATGACTCTTACAGCTCAAGGGATGATAAAGGGATGATACTTGTAGTATCAGCATCAAAATGTTTTGTGTAGAATAGGAATGAGAGGCAAAGTTTGCAATGGCACAGAGCGAGTATCTACCAATGATGAGCTTCCTTCCTATGGACTCGGAAGCCAGGCCTCGGAAAGCCAAGCCGCGGGGACCACAGGAAGGAAAGATGACAAATTCTGTGCACCAGGTCATCAATTGTACCCTTCAGCTTCATGATGATATATTATCTGCATGTAACTGTGGCTTACTTTAATGGCTTAGATTTGATAAATTAGGGTTGCAATGTCAAAACAAAGGCCAACAATCGTTTCACAAGTACAATGTACAAAACTATGAAAAAACAGAATACATGTCACAAAACTGCTACCTTTACTCTCACATAAAACATTACTGTGCATAATATTGCTCCAGTACGTGCAATAACATTAAAAAGACTGCTTACTAAAACATCACTGTCATTTTACTGGAGGCTCAGTATCATTTGATATTGAAGTGTCATGAGATTCTGCATTTAAACGAGTAGGCCTACATATAATTTGGTTGGTTTTTTTTTTCTTAGAATTGTTATCATTAGTTTTCGGTGTGACACACATGCACCTGTATTAACCATCAAAATATACAGTACCTCATCATTAATGTCCCGTAAGAATACATCCATGCCCTGATCTCATGTGCTAAAACTCACTGATGCTTTTTTTATTATGTACAGTAGACGACTGCTCCATACACTGCCAAACTTCGAACGAGAACTCCAACCCTTGCTCTTCATACAAGCCTTCAAACATCACAAAAGCCATTGCGCTAATTCTAACGCTAACACTGACTATGCTAGTTATACAATTTGTATGACTTTTTGCAGTACCTTTTTTTTTAAACTGAACAACTTCATTACATAAATCAGTTGAAGTATGTCCAAAAACAAATGGCTGACTTGTCTTGTCATGGATATGTCTGAATACACAAGGTTTGTCTCTAAAACACTGTCAAGTGAACTTTCCATACTGCTTGAACTGTTAATTATTAGCCTTTATCCCACATCATTGATCAGACCACAGACCACATGATGCCACACCATTTTATATCACTTCCATGCAGTCCTACTACCGCTCACACCACTGCCTCTGAATGACAAATTGTACAATTGTTGTGGTGACCCACTTTGAGAGACTTTAATGTACAGTTCAGAAATCCACTTCCTACAGGATTTACCACATCCAAATGGACATGCGATTGGATATCATCTCAGCTGGAGCAACCTGGTGCTAAAATGACTACAAGGAAGCTACTGTTGATTTGCTTCAAAGAGGTGTGAATCTCATCACATATGATTTATACATACAGTGTATGTAGCAGCCACTAAGCAAAGACTTCAGTTTTTACTCTAGATGATACACAGCTGTACACCACTTTACAAACATTATACAATGTACCACCACTACCTTGTACACGTACAATGTACCGGTATGTTCATCTAAAAAAATTCCTACCAACTCGACAAAAGGTCAACTTTTGTGGTATAGTTTGTCAGTTTGATGCTTAGTAACGATACATCACTCAATGCAATCAATCGAACGGAGCAATCTACTGCTGGTCCCTGCATCCACTCAGTAGCAACCATCCATGTGCCTGTGGCTGATGCTGTACTGTTATTGATATATTGAAATCAACAATTTAGAAGTAATAAACATTGAATATAAGGCTAGGCCCATCACTAAAATGCTAACAGATGTGAGTTCCACACAAAATTTAAAGACTCAATAAATTCTGTAAACGGCATCAGGCATTTCTTGGTTTTCTCTTTTATGAAGTCATAGTCATGCTACAGATATTTCATTGGCATGTGCTTTTAAAGCACAAACATATTAAATAAAAGTTAAAGTGGTCTCCTTTAAGATGAAGGCTGGCATACACACTCCTGTGTAGACTTTTTGAATCAGGAACAGCGAAGAAAATATTCCAAGGGTATGCTATGATGATAGTCATGGGCAAACAAACGACAATGACATGTATCCGTTCACTTTAATAATTTGTATTCATTCAAATGCCATACACAATGGAATAAACTTGCAGTGTGGAAACTCTTGCACATTTCACATGATGTGATTTACACTTGTATGTAAAAGTAAAAAACAAAACAACATAAAAACAACAGGAAAATTTATTTCAAACCACTCCTGGTATGATGTCAAGACTTAAATATGAAAAAGAAGTGAATTTATCTTCGACTTATCTTCAACCTAATAAAAACAAAAATACCCATGTAAAAATGTCAGTTTTCAGAGTAATAGGTCTGAGATTCCTTGTTTTTTTAAAAACAAATATGCTTTAATCTGAGTCATATAACAGTATTATTTTGCAAAATACACTGTACATGTATATTCAGTTGTCATTGTCTCCCCTACATATTGTTTAATACATGTATACAAATAGACATTGTGTGCATGGACAGGTATGATTCTTTTTTTCTTCTTTTTAAAACTTGTGTGGAATATTCTCTCAATCTTTCATGAGGCAAAAGGGATTCAAGCACATTCCTGAAGTGTGTTGCAAAGATCATGTTGTGGAGTGCTTTTCCCTGTGGCTGGGAGTAAAAGGTTTTCCTGGAACCGCACAAACAGCGGGGACAACATTTCGAGATATTACTGTAGCTCTGTCACCAACAAGATTCCCCACTTAATGCAGTCATCAGTGGTTGATACTTTGTAGGCTCTTTTTTTTTTTTTTTTTTTTTTTTGGTGCAGAGGTAGCCTAAATAGAGGAGCCATTTCCTCTTCGCAAAATACCAACATCCTCATCAGTTTCCTTCTCTTGAGAGTAGCATGTATTATACATGCCATCAACCACATCTACCAAAGTGTTTGCTGGCATGGTACTGCCAGTATGTGCTACAGGTTCAAATATACTCTGAGGCAATGATTGATCTACCTATAAACAGCAAGAGACTGTACACCTGGTGTATTTCCTGGTGTTTGTGAGACGACTGATATAATTTGCAAAATCAAGATCTCACAAATACATTGCTTTCCGTACAATAATTGCACAGTAGGCCTACAAGGGTATATTGTCTGAAGGGTTGGAAATCATTTTCACCTGAAAAGGGGAAAAATGCTTATTTTTCATTTCATCACAGTGGTTCTCGATAGCAAATTCAACCACCCGCAAAATAGCGTTACATGTCCTACCTCTTAAAATACATGACATGTACAGTACTATAAGGTTCCCTTGTACAAATCATACCTGCATATGGAATGATTACCATTTATCTTCAAAATAGTGGCTGCATTGCTTGATTCACATAATGTATGGTGCAAGATGCGACATAAACACTTGCCCGATTGCCCGAGGCAAGTGAAAATCAAAGTCAGGCAAGTGTTTTTATAACACTGAGAAAAAATGCTTGCCCAAATTGGGCAAGCAAAGAGTTTTGAAATCACCTTTCTTTCACATCCCTCCTCCTACGAACCCATGAAATCATCCATACAGAAGCCTTAGTGACGCAACACACTTAACTTTCATTTCAGCAACTTTTCCAACATTTATGTAAAGAAACCCCAAAGGGAAGGCAATGCAATGCCAACACTTGATCAAACCTAGTCTGTTAATCTGATATATTTTATCCTGCAAATCAACATGTGCTGTTTATTCAGATGATTATGTTTTATCAAGGCCTTGAATTACAAGTGATTTTCTTCCATATAATTTTCCATGAATTAGACTTCCTTTATGGGCAAGTAAAATTCATGTTCGGGCTAGTGTTTTGCAAGAAAATGAAAATCTACTTGCTTGACTGGACAGACGGTTAAAAAAAAAGGTAATGTAGCGCCTTGCGGTGGTAATCAATAAATATCAATTTCACAGTAGACAATTAAACCCCAATAAATATTCAATGTCTTCAGTTGATTATCTAACACTCATACTGACTTACCGAATCAACAGACCCTGTCTCTCATAACACAATTACAGCAAATACAAGATCTTTAAGTGGAAAGTACTAGTGATAGGAAGCTGCCTACTTATGACTTGTTATTTCTGTCTGAGTGAAATGTACTCACCCTCTCCATTTCAACAAAGTCTGAGTCATATTGAGTCTTTTCAGCTCCTCCAATCTTCTCACTGACAAACTGTTGATATGAAAACAAAGAGAACAACAGAAAATACTCATTATTTTATAACATGCACTATTTCCTTATAATGACATGGAAATATTGTGTGATTATGACAATGATCCATGATAAATATTACATTACAACAAAATAATAAAAATATACTACTGCTGCTACTTCTACTATTACTACTTCTACTTCTACGAATTTACTACAACTACAACAACTACTACTACTACTACTACTACTACTACTAATGATAATGATACTAATAATGACAATAATAACAACACTAATCATTATTATCGTTATTACCATCAACTGACATAATAATAATAAGCCAGTTCGCAGTTCCACTTTGTGCATGTTAACATTTCGTAATGACGAAACGACCGATTTCGTAATGAAATAGGCCATGCGACACTTGGCGCCCCATAAAAAACTACAGTCTTTGTCAATGGATTAATAAACCGAGGTTTCAATTGTACCACCTTTGTGAATTCGGGCCCTGATGAATTTGAAAGGAAGTTAATTACATCTGCCAAATGATCAATTGACATATGATTTTTGGAAATGGCTCTTATTTCAAACACCCAACGCAAAAGTTATAAGGCAATGACATTAGTGCCTCACCAAATGTGGAAATTTAGTTGCAACCAATAAATATTGCTGTTACACTATTAAACAAATACTATTACACTTCCCTGACTTCTACATGTATCTCTTATGTCCCATCTCATTGGAATGTTTACCACTGTTTGATTTTACTTTAACTAGGTCAGTCAACATGACCCTGGATGGGAACTTCACTTCAAGTGTGGGTACAAGGACTACTGCATACATACGTATACATATGTTATCACGGTGGGTGTGAAAAGGTACCAAACTGTTTTTATTGCAACGTCTTTGTTGTAATGGTCCAAGGTAAATGACAGTCTTAATGTACGTGAGGCAATGTGCCATGAAACACAAGTACAAGGAAGATATCCACTCTACACAGTATTTAAGCCAATGAAAACAAGAATTCTTTATTGCATGTTGATGTTCACAGGCAGTGTAACTCTGCTATGGATCATAAAATACATCATATAATATACTGATTGATTTGCTCATTTACAAGTTGAATATGGCAGGACAGTCCTACCATGTTTTTTCTTTGGCATCATCAAAATTTGCAATGAAAAACTAAACTTTGAAATTTCTTTGTATCTTAAAAAAAACAACAACATCTGAGTGAGTGTGTGTGTGTGTTTTACTGTAAAAGTGGAAATTTTCGCGGTGTTGAAATTTTCGCGCATTTCGCGCAACCAGAAACTAGCGCGAAAATAAAAGCCCGCGAATATTTTTGCTTGCCATAAGTTCCTGTGCGTGCCGTCTTGATTCCGCGGAATTAAAAACACGCGAAACTCTTCTGACCCGGCCAATCGCGAAAAATTAGTCGCGCGAAAATATCCACTTTTACAGTTATCAGTAAAGTTGTGAGTTAGCTCATATATGGTACATGTATGCCTACTACAGAGCTCACTGAACATCAAATCTGTAATTTCTATATTTTTCTGGCATTGCAGTAGTTAAACAAGTGATATTAAATCCCAAGGGGGAAATGGTCTTTGATAATAATCCTCACTATGAGGAAATAGCTTACCAGCGTTCAAGGCTTACTTTATGAACAGAACACCACATGTACAAATGTACCTGGTTATGTGCCAGTGGGATCATAATTACGGCTGTACATAAACAGCATTGGATAGGCCCACTTGTGCACTGCACACATCTGCAGTGGTTTCAAACCCAAAATATGATGGATAGGATACAAGGTTATAGAATCAATGTTCTTTCCTGATTACATTGCACACACATGTGTGTTCACAAACAAACATCACTGCCTTTCTTGACAATGCTTGGTGCAATTCAGACTAATACCTCACTTGTACAGAATAAAAACAAAACTTTTACTTGTCTTGTTTGAAAATTGTCAATGCATCCTTCTGTGTCAATATTCAGTCTGTGCAGAGTATGCATATATTCATTGACATGAAAACTGAAACTGATTTTAATAGTAAACCCCAGGGCATACAACAGCTTCTTAACAGTTTATGATCCACAGATGTAAAAGGAAGGTAAAGATGCTAAGAGCTCTTCATGCAAGATGGCATACAGTGCACACTCTTGTATAAAAACACTGTAAACAATGTATTTGTAACTCAGACTGTAATGAGAGTTACATATTCCTCTGACTTTGCTCAGGACTGCACATCATTATGTATTATTGTACCTTATTCTCACATGTAGCATGATGACCTTGAATTTTGACTTCTTCCTTTCTGATTGCAAAATCTAAAAGCATTACAAAAAAAAAAAAAATCTTTTTCATTTTTTTTTTTAATGATTTCATAAGGACACCATAAAACTGCTGGTCAGTACACTTTTCTTGCAGAATCTTGATAAGCAACACACAAAATAATAGCTTTCTTCTGATCACGCGCTCATCAAATTAGTACACACAGTACTTAATACCGGGAGGTGATCAATTTGGTATAATAAATCACAAATGCAATTCATGCTCTGTGTACTTCATGCTGTTTTTTCATCAAGTCATGGGATAAAACTATTTTGAAAGCAATCAGAAAAAGACATTATTACCCTTATCAGGCATCTGAGCTGTGGTTCTACAAAATTGTATTTCCTTCGTACTACACACGAGATTACGCGCCAGTAGAGAGAAGAGGAGCAAATTTTCCATATTCCCCGCTTTGGCAAATGCTATGGGATTTGTGTGTTTAAAATGAGGGGAATATAGCATCCGGGCACTTGAGCTCCCATTCAGTGAAGAAAATTTACCGTTGATGATGGTTTCTCGCGGAGAGGTTTCGTGACGAAGGGCAAATTCTATAGGTTAACACGTAAAACTAAAGGACGATCGCTGTTACTGTGTGAGCTGGCTGTTTCTACGCGCGCCGCATACCTGAGTTTCGCGACGGAGGGCTAATTCCCATAGGTTAACACGTAAAAACAGAGGATGATCCCTGTGCCTGTGTGAGTTAGCTGTTATACGCGTGCCGCGTACCTGAGCTGTGTATAGGGATGCAGCGAGCAGTGTGGTGTAGAGCTTGAGCTAGCACCGAGTGAAATACTAGTACAGTGAATTGGAAAGTTGTAAAAAGTTACATTGTAATGATTTATTTTACTGCTCGAGGAGCCTGAAATGGGTAATAATAATAATGATATGGACCGTCTTCTTTCGGGGGATACGACATTAATTGCCCTCATTAGAATTGTATTGCCCTCGTCTTCGACTCAGGCAATACAGTTCTAGTTCAGGCAATAAATGTTGTATCTCCCTCGAGGCCAGTCCATATTATATTAATGTAAACTTGAGTTAAGCTTGAATGAATCACATCAAAGAAAACTACACTGCATACAAGTAGTATCGCATGGATCAAAATTCAAGCAACTGCAGGGTTGACTTTATTTCATACAAATGTATACCGTAATGTGATATTTTAATCATGGACACTTCTTACAGTTTGTAGGCAGCCCCATCTTTAGTGCACCATCAAATTTAGTAGTATCACAAGCCCTCATAGGGAAGACCATGGTCATTTTCATTTTCTGCCTGTGAGCAGAATGGGAGAGTTGCATCAATAAAAATACAAAGTAGTTGTAAACTATGCATGCATTTCTAACTTTGTATTAGTGTTAAAACGTCAGTCAGCTACTGCATACTACATGTATAATATACAGATAGATGCAGCAAATTTTCAGAGTATGCCTTTCTATGTGACAACTGCTATCATCATTCGAATGAAATACATTTGTACCAGTAGAAAAAAAAACACCTAGAATCTTACAAAATAATGGGAAAAATTATGTTGTAAATGAGATGAATCTGAAATTTAGGGTATGAGGAGTGCCTTTATCATCCCCCTTCCCCGCCCCTTGCTGGGTCTACCCCACAAACGTGATTCATTTGGGGAGGCAGAACTCTGCATACAATGTAGTACAATGTTAATTGCCACAATAGAAAAAAATATTGAAAATGTGCAGGACTGAAGACTCAGAACAAAATTTATGTCACTTCCCAATCTGTTCCCCAATGATAATTGTTTTCATTACCAAATCTTAATACTGCAAACCCATAACTTCATCAGTACTATCTCAAAGAGAAAAGGAAGAGCATTTCATAAAACATATTCACTACACAGTGAGCATTAGTTCCTCCATGGACTCTTTTTAAAATCAAAGACCATGGATTAAGCCATATATTCACAGAGTTCACAGCCATAACATTGAAGTACAAACTCGTGTTCATGTAATTCTTTGCAGCCCCTCTGCATAGCATGAAAAGTGCATTTGTACAATGCCCGGTTTATAGACAATTCAATTCAGCTCCATATTGCGCATACCATGTTGCTACTTTAACTCATTTGTCACTGAAAGAGCATTCAAGTTGATCTTGATTAAGCCTGATGGCATGACGAAATGCAAGAAAAATATGTTGATGTTGGTATTACTGCAGACCTGTTCATTACACAGTTGTCAGAATTTGCCCCACACTCACATGGTGTTTCAGGTACAGGGGATACACATTACTTGCCTAGTGAGCTCTCTCCTCATTCTTGCAATATTGCATACACTGTGCAGTGTATATACCAAAACTGTGCTTTTAAAACCAGGCACAGATTACACCTTACAATTGTAAATGTAACCACAAACTTTACAGCATCACAAACATTAAATGTAGCAAAATTGGAAGGGCCTTATCACTGCAATATCAGGTCCTTGATTACACAATGGCTTTATAAACAACTGCAGAGTGTAGATTCCCAGTTACACTACAGGTTGCTATAGATGTACACTATGTACATTGTACAGTTGTATGTAGGGCACTACAGTATACACTAGCACTGCATGAATTCTCTTTCACAACTAAATCACGAAATCAAAAAGTGACAAGTATCAACACAATATCTTAACAACATTGGCCAACATCATAATTTGACTTTTACTCTACATGTTTATTCAAACTGAACAAATGAGTCATCCCAAGAATACCTTGCAATATCTGAGATTAGGTTTGCAAGTGAACAAAAATCCAAACAAAATATAAAGTACTCTATCAAAAGAGAATTCTCTCTTTCAAGATACAGCTCCCCCCCCCCCCCGAACCAAAACAAACAAGTCATTACTCAAACAGTACCATACTCACTGCAAGTTATAACTATTATTAAAACAGAAACTTTAAACATTTACATGTTTTCTTTCATGTCTATGAGGTACATGTACATTGTATTCTGTGCTCTTTGAATTTCATCCTTCGAGTAGCAACCTTCCAATAATCAAGCATCAGTAATGGATCCCTTGAGATACAACTTATAGATATGGTTTGCAATAATGTATCTGTCTATTAAGTACTGTATTCTTATTACTACTGTACCACTTTGATGATTGTGGGCACATTAAAAAAAAATTAAATCTTCACAACAATGCATTATACAGCACACTGAGATACTCATACAACGTCAACTGTCCTTTCAAGGAATAATATTTGCGAAGTGTAAATATCTCTCAAAATGGACACATTTTTATAGGAAGCAATTTTAACCACAGCAAAAAAAGCACATACTGTACATTGCAGCTATTACATTGTACAAAATGCACTTTGCTTTCATCCTCTCAAATCAAATTTTGCCCTGTAAAACATATTAAACACACGTTTGTAAACTATAACAGTATGATAAGCAAATGTTTTACCTACCTGGTTTGCCTTGCTGAATTGCTTTTTCATGTCTGTGTCTAGATAAGTATCCCGTGCAGAGACTATAGATGTCAAAAAATATTGTTTTGGGGGTTCGTTTCCACATTAACTTTCCTACGAAGCTGGTCTCTGCAAGATCCAAGAAATCTTGGTGCTACAAACTTGCACAGGTCCTAGTAGAGTCAATCAAACATGTCCATAATGCAGAGTGCATATCATATGCATGACCTTCATTTCTGTAATGGCTGTGGTTGTGTACAACATCAGCCATCCCGTAGCAGAGGGGGAAAGACCAAATTAGAGGAAACCCCTTCTCTAAGCTGCTCCGCAGCAGCTGATTGGCTAGCCACACTTTCTTGGCTCCTTCTACAAACTGAATGACTCACAGGATGCAGCAGATATGTACTTTAAAATACTTTCAAATATAATGATTTGTGGAAAGTGTGGCTTGGAAGTTTACGAGTAGATGTAAATTCTGTCACCTCACTACATGCACTTCAAGGCAGCCATTCACATAGCTATTACACAGATAGACACTTGAATACCAGCAATGCTTTTTATAAACTAATGCTGTATGAAGATATCAAACGTAGACAAGCAACAAAAAAAAAAAAACAAAAAAACAAAACAAAAAAAAAAAAACAGTTTAGGAAATTATGAACATGAAAATGCGGAGAAAAACAAGGAAATAAGGAAATGGCTTGCTTCATATGCGTCTTCCCATCACTTCAAGAACTTTTAGTCTAGTTTTCATCTAGTTTCTTCTTAACTTCCCATTATTAGTCCCACTAATCCTCTTTGAATGAACAGCCTGAAAGTGAAACCCCAGCAAACTACCAGTACACTACTGTAGTGTTACCGTAACAACAAAATGCAGAGCATGAGTGATAAAGAACAAACTTGTATGCAGTTCATTTCTCACTCTCTGTATATGGGTAGTAACAATTAATTATGAACATGTCAGACAAATGAAAGAGACTGCTGAATCATCAATCTTTACTCTGTCTACAAAACACTTTATCATAATGTCAGTGAAAAATCTTTTATCTGCAATATTTACATAAGGGTGAATGATGACCACACATTTTGTAACTAGTACACCACTTTCTGGTGCTACAGAAGCTTGCATCATCTATAATCATTGCTGTTGTTCTTGTTGCATCCACCCATACAGGTACAACATAACTGCACTGGTATGACTTTGACAACACTTGGTATGTTGATAATATTCTCTCGTTTGAGGTCTCTTCTTCTGCAGGAAAAATGTTTGAATGTTTTATGACCATATCAAGAGGTAACCACAGGTGAAAATGACTTGCTGTCAAGACAGTGTTACAGGCTAAAGGTCAGGGGTCAAGATTAAAGATTAGAAATCTACACTGTAAGGAATACTGCTAGACTTATTTAATACTGTATGCCAAATATTTTGGGAGGATTTTATTTTCACAAATTTCCTGAGTCGGGTGCTATTTGCGAATTTGAAAACATGTGAAAATATTAACTCTGATTCTGAAACGATGTGACATGTACGCATACTTTTCTCAATTCAGTGCTGTAGTCCACAATCGCGAATCTAACCACGAGCAAAATTGTCGGGAGTCCTGATCCGCAAAAAGTAGACTCGCTAAATATGTGGCATCACACAGTAATGTATAATCTGCCTTATGGATATCAACATGAGAAAGTTCTTACATCTAATACAATGTACAATGTAATATGATTTAAGATTTTAATAGAATTGATGAAAATCCAAAGTCTACAGGTATCAAAATTTTCTACCTAAAATGTTTTTTGTGGGTTTTTTTTTTTTCAGGGGGAAAAAAACAGATGTTGATCAAAATTCGGGAATTACAATGAATTTGGCTCTAGCAATTTATGGGTATGCTGTGGGCATGGATATATGCCCTGGAAACGCAGGCATGTACAGTACGCGTAGCTCCTCTGGCAAAGGTCATCTTTTTGATAGACACAGGCCAGGTGGAGAATATGAAATGTGAACAGATAACAGGTCAAGATGGATGGGATGGAATGATGGAGGGACCAAAGAGAGGCATAGAAAATATTTACATCACCAGTAATGACTTTCAAACCTCTCTGAGTGTCACCTGTATTGTACTTTGTATCTCCAGTGAATGATGTTTTCAGCTGAAGAATCATGGAAGATATTTTGAAGGCCCTGAGTACTATAGGATGCCCCCTCAAAAAAGAAAAAGAAAAAAAAGTGTAGTTGTTATCTCTACATAACATAATACCTGTTTCAAGTACAGTACTGAGTAACAGAAAATCACAGCAATTTGTGCAATATTTATAAAACAAGCTGTGAGTAAAAATGAAAGTTTGAAAATATTCTGCAATGTACAATTTCAAATATGAAGGATCACATTTAATTTCTTTTCATAGATCAAATTCAAGGAAAGTGCTGTGCCATTTTAAGCAGCATGTGTGGCTGTATGTGAAGTAATGGTTCAGGATCCTAGAATGAACAATGGATGTACATTTGTACATTGTATGGTAGAAAAATTTAAAGACCTGTACCATGGTACCTATTTTGATATCCCTATAATACAAAATTGTATGCACTGGACTTGTACTGTCACTGCCTGGTAATTTGTATACCATACTATATTTTATCTCCTATGGCGACCAAGGATGACATCTACTAGCGCTTTGTATTCAGTGGAAAAGGTGCTCTTTATTATATTAAAGCTACTATATTGTATAACCTCTATGTTTACCACAAAGATGAGTCACAGAGTTGACATTACACAAGTTTGCAGGAATAATTTCATTATGTTAATCTCATCAAAATTTGGCTATAAAAAAAGACAAGATTTCAGCAAAAGTAATAAAGCCATTGTGTATATGGGGAATATCAAGAGTTAAAATCTACAACTACACATCTATGTGTGCATTGTACATCACATGACGTAAAGCATTAAAAACACAGCAAGGAGTTGGGAAAGTAATTTGGCCATTATCAAATGACTCTTGCATCACAGACATTATAATAATGCATAACACATGTAAACCTTCGTACTGGAAATCAAGATCAAGAATACAATGTATGCAAAGTATACTGTATGTACACGTTGTAACCCCATTTTCAGCTTCCATGAGAAACAAACCATGATCACAAATGAAATTTTAGGGAGAATCTATGGGTACATATACCCTGAGAGTGAATTGTAGCAAAACTCTGCATATATGTGTAAATAATGTTCAAAAAAAAAAAAGACCCCACAAAAATAACCCCCCCCCCTCCCCCCCCCCCCCCCCAAAAAAAAAAACAAAACAATTGGTGCACAGAAAATTGACACTTTTTAACTCACATTTCAAGTATAGGCAACCACTGTAAAAGTATACACTTTTGTAGGATATCGAATTAGTTTGTTTCGCTGGGCTAATTTGAGAAAACTTCCTATGGGCTATACATTACCTCTGTGGACTTTTTTTGCAGGAAATATAGGAGGGTACATGTACAATTGTATCTCCCCAAACATTCTAGTAGAGATATTTCAGTTTCAGTTTTTACTATGTCTATGATAAGATTTACTTTGACCAGTGGCATCACTGCTACCACAGTAACTTCAATACACATTTCGAATGAGTGAAGTTGCAATATTCAATGTACATGTAGGCTTACATGTAGATCTATGTACAATGTACACTGTACAATAATTGGTCCTAAATTAAACGCAAGTAAATTTTGAAATAAGGTCTTACATTACAACAACACCGTTTTGCTAGTAGGCCTTAGACCATTTTTAGGTCTGACTACCAAGTTAATTAAAATCAAATTTGATTTAGATCCTAAATTCTAATTTCTAATTCAAAATCCATGCACAAAGTAGATCTAAATGTTGTACTGTAAGTTTATGGTCTAAATTTGAATTTTACTCACACCGAGTCAAATTTTTTTTAAAACTTGAGGGTTAACGGCCCTGTCTCTGAACAGTGTATTATAGATATAGATCTTGGGCCAAGGTACACTGTCTGTACCCTATAGACCAATTCGGGTTCGTTGAGGGCAGCAGACAATTTGTGGCACTGGGCGCAGCCATGAGCTCATTTTGAGGTGTCTTAGCTGACCCTCTCCCCCACCCCCGGGCAACATGTTTATCACACACTTGTAACAAAGGTTCGCGCACTAAGCAAGCGTTCGTGCACTCATTACGAGACGCCTATTGGCTAAAACAACCATGCATTAGTTTTTCATTCCGCGTGCGGAAGGGGGTGGGGGAGAAGGGAGGGGGGGTCGACTGAGACACCACGTAATGGCGCTGCCCATGCCAAAAATACACATAGCGCGTCACAGAATCGGTCTATAACATAAACATTTAGTTAGGAACAGTGCTGCGTAATTTACAGAGACTGTTCTACAACTTCTAGATCTATATCACATGGTGCTCACATTCAGCAGTAACGCAAACCCAAATATTGTACTGCCACTAGACTCTATAAGTTACAAATTTTTATAATAGAATCTACATTTTAACACCAATCTTCAAGAAAGAGGATAAAGCTGATCCATCTATTTACTGATCAGTCAGTCTTACTGCTTTTTGCAGCAAAATAATGGAACACATCATTGTTTCATAAACACTAACATAATGCATCATCTGGACACAAGCAAGATACTGAACAAACACCAACATGGATTCAGGAAAAGCATTCACATGAAATACAATTGATCTCTACTATAGAGTACAGGACCACAGCAGAGGAAGTAGACCACTGGAAGCAGGTCGACTTAGACTTCCAAAAGGCATTTGACAAGTTTCCCTATGAGAAGAGAGCACTATCACACATGCAAAATACAAACAAACAAAAACAACGACAAAAAAAAAAAAATCAAATATCAGCATTCACTAAATGCCAACACACTGGCACAGACAAAAAGCACTTAGTCGAATCTATCACACATAATTAATATTTGGGTGTGTTTAGTCTGTGTGGACATATTATCACTGTCTAATCAGATTTGTCATGGAATAAGCATGTAGACAGAACTTATACACAAGCCAACAGGACCGTAGGATTCCTGAGGCAAAATTTACACGACTGCACCAAAAAACCAAGGACATGACCTACATTGTACGTAAAAGACTCTGGTATGAATTATCACTCAACTATGCACGCATGGCGTATGTACAGTTGTAGGTCCACTGCTCAACAGTTTGGGACCCCAACACTCACACTCAGATTTTGAGACAGACTGAGAGTCAGACTGGAACATGTCATAGTGGCTGTTCAAAAGTACAGAGCGGCGATTCTGCTACCCACAGTAGGCCCTACTGGTCACTAGGACCCCGTTTACAGTGCGGGGCTGGGCCGAGCCGCGGCCGAGCCCAGCCTCAATTGCGAGGCCGGGCCCCGCAATTTTGCCCGTTTACACTGCCGGGCTCGGCCGCGCTTTTGATTCAAACCCTTCCATATTTTGTCGTAGTGGCGCTCTGCTTGTAAACAAATGCAATTTGGTATTGTCTGGTTTTCAGACCCTTTGTCAAATGAATTCCGTGGCGACGAAGTTGCCGTTCGGGCAAAGGCCTTTGCGGAAGGAAAGAATCCTTTGCAGGACAAAACCACCTTAAACTATACCAGTTTTCGACGTTGAGGGGGTTAATATCCTGAATAGCGAAAGATACAGGCAGAGGGTTCGGAAGCCAGACTAAAATTGGCCGCGCAATTGGCAGCGCATTTGGCCCAGTTTGCGTTTACACCAAGAAAAGGCCGGGCTCAGCCGAGACCACCTCCAGAGCGAGGCCAAATGCGAGGCCAATTTTGGCCTCGCATTTTGCAAAATATGCAAAATACAAACAAACGGCCGAGACCACCTCCAGAGCGAGGCCAAATGCGAGGCCAATTTTGGCCTCGCATTTGGCCTTTTGCGCGTTTACACTGAAGCGGGGCTGGGCACGGCCTGCTGAGCCGCGGCCGAGCCTTGTACTGTAAACGGGGTCTTAGTAGTAGCATAGCACTAGCATCACCAATATGAAACGTGAGCTGGGAAATACTGCAACACCCAAGCAGGGTAGGACTAGGAATGTACGTAGGATGCATCAGCTGCCACATTACGTGAGGCGCGTGGTTTGTGGGTCGCGGTCGCCTATATCCATTGTATTGTAATATCCAAGACAAGTACAAAAAGCCCTGCCTCCGGTCAGAAGGGTTCTCCGGAGGTCGCCTTCCACAAGTGTCATCCCAACAATCGCCACAAAGACAACAAAAACTGCTACAACTTTGTACAAGTAAATTGACTAATTCATACCATGGCAAGGGCTATCACACTAACGTTAGACTCCAGCAGAGTGGAAAACACTGCCATCACTGTCAGCAGTCACTTCTACACTACTCTGACACTAGTCTAGTCACCAACATTTCAAACAAGGATTCTTTCAAAACAGCAGCTGCAGCAAGCAAAGCAACTATTCTCACTTCTCTCTCCGCACTACCACCAACATCTTGGCCCCTGCCCTGGCCTGCATAGGGATGTCATCATCAGACAGTATCATCCTACAATTTAAGCTTAGTAAAAAGTCTAGATTATACAACACCTCAGAATGATGTCGAATTGTGATTGGCCAAGAACATGTCACATGACATTCAATAGAAAATACCGATCAAACTCATTGAGAGTGACAGCCATACAATAGGCCCTGGCATGGGCCTATTGCACGGCTCGAAGGTACTATAGCAAGGCTTCGCGGGGGGGCTACTAATGCATGGCCGCTCACAGAGTTCTGTGGCTCACAAAAAAGCGCCAGCAAACTACATTGTACGTGCTGGCCGGCTGCGCTGCGCTGCCGGTAAGTCTCACAGGAACAGGCGCAGCGGAGTACTGCAACGTTAACGTGTACGCGCAGCTACTTTACCTAGCGAGTTGCATGTATTGCGGCCTTTAATACCTACTGCTGTGTTTTTACTTTTGACTCTGATCTGCTACATGGACCACAGTGATCCCAAAATCAAGACCTCATTTCGAGTTGAGAAACCGTAATTTGATTATTTTTCTGTGTTTTTATACAAAATCATTTCGGAAATAGACAAAGTCTAGACCTACTACTAGATCTACCGACATCTCAGATCGGCCTATTAGTCAGGCCTAACTCGATCTAACGTTAGCGTAGAATGGGTATAGACCCTGCGGAGTTTGTGATTCCTGTGACTGTGTGGTCGAATCATGACGAGTGTTTGAAAGCAGAACAAAGGGTGGTTTACAATTCTCGGCCTAATTGTAACATTTATTTTTGGGCCTTCCTGAGTTGGCGGTCACTAATTTAGTACTGTGATTGTGGACAAGGTGTTGTATAAAACGAATAATTTATGATTTTGTTCGTGCATTCCAGTCCGGGAAACCCGCTCATGAGGACCGCTCCCGCGTACGAGGACTGCCCCGCCTCGTGAGGACCGCCCCCACGCCTCATGAGGACCGCCCCCACGCCTCATGAGGCCCGGGGGGGGGGGGGGGGGAATGCCTCATGAGGCCCCCTATTCACTTCTTATTCATCTCACATCTGACGTATAAATTGTCGCAACTTTGCACGGTGATTTTTTGTTACACACACATGTCCACTATCCATGATGAAAAGAAGAAAAAATCCTATCTGTTTTTTTTTTTCAAAAATCGAGTTTTAATCAACCGATACAGAGCGCCCATCAAAAAACAGCTGCAGCAGTTGAACCCAACCAAAGCTAGTGGTCCGGATGAATTACCACCCAAGCTCCTCAAACTGATAGCTAGTGAGATAGCTCCTGCACTCTCATTCCTGTTCCAACAAAGTTACAACACTGGACAGATCCCTTCACAATGGAAAACAGCACTTACAATGTATCTCTCCAATACACAAGTCCGGGAACAAAAGTGAGCTGTCAAATTACCGGCCCATATCACTAACCTGCATCTCCTGCAAGGTTATGGAGCACATCATCCTTAGTCATGTCTCCAAACACCTGGCTTCAAACAGGATCCTCACTGATGCTCAACATGGCTTCAGACAGGGTCTCTCAACAACTACGCAACTGTCACTGGCAGTGGATGACTGGTCCTCAGCTCTCCAACATCGGAGCCAAGTTGATGCTGTATTCCTTGACTTCCAGAAGGCCTTTGACAGGGTGCCACATCAACGCCTTCAGATCAAGCTCCAGTTCTATGGTATCTCTGGAGACACGCTCAACTGGATCATGTCTTTTCTCGCAGACAGACAGCAGGCCGTGGTTGTCGATGGAACTCAGTCTTCCTGGAGGAATGTGTCATCTGGAGTGCCGCAAGGCTCTGTTATTGGTCCCACCCTCTTTCTCATCTTCATAAATGATATCACTGATCAAGTCCAGTCCAAAATCCGTCTATTTGCAGATGACTGTGTTGTATACAGAGACATTGCAACAGGGTTAGATCACCAAATCTTGCAGCATGATCTCACCCAGCTGTCTACCTGGTCATCTGTCTGGCAAATGAGCTTCAATGTAAAGAAATGCGGTGTTCTGTCGATCACTCGCAAACGTTCCCCAAGCATCTTTAACTACAGTCTACACAACGATGTAATACCAAGGCCCACTGAGTACAAATACCTAGGAGTTACGGTTACACCAGATCTGAGATGGAATACGCACTGTCAGAATACCAGACACAAAGCAAGCCGAACTCTCGGTCTTATCCAGCGAACACTGTCACCATGTTCTATGGAGGTCAAGACCAGAGCTTATGCTGCGTTAATCCGCCCACAACTGGAATACGCAGCTGAAGCATGGAATCCACACACTGTTACAGCCATAAATGCACTTGAACTAGTCCAGAAAGCAGCGGCCCGTTTCGTGCATGGGGACTATAGAAGAACAACATCTTCCTCAGCCCTAGTTTCTGCCCTAGGCTGGCACACCCTTCATAACCGTCGACTTCTAGCACAGTGTGTCCTATTCCATAAAATTCATTATCAACTGGTTTGCATCCCACACCCACAAGTCATCACACCTGCAACTTGAATATATTGGAAGACATGACCACCAACTCAAGTACACAGTACCCACAGCAACCATCGACCCCTACAAGTTTTCACTATTTCCAAGAGCAACAAGACTGTGGAACAGTTTGCCAGGCGCAGCTGTTCAACTCACCAACCCAACAGAATTCAGAGAGGCTGCACTCCAACATATCATCATAATGCAGCCTTCTTCTGGTTCCAGTGTCCTGTAAGGAGCCAACCTTATTTTTACTTGCACGGGTTCAACCACTTTTATTGTAAATATGTGGGTTATGATTATGGCACCTCTGCACCCTTGTTGACACACGGCAGGGATTGTTCATCCCGGTATAGCTTCAACGGAGCTGCAGTTTTGGGATTATTTCAACAAGTAACAAGTAACAAGCGTGTTCGCACAATGCAAGACTGCCACACCTAGCGGCCTGATCCGACTAGTCGGATCAGGCCGCTAGGCCGCTAGGATTTTTTCTTCTTTTCATCATGGATAGTGGACATGTGTATGTAACAAAAAATCACCGTGCAAAGTTGCGACAATCTACTGTAAACGTCAATATTTTCGCGCGATTAATTTTTCGCGCTGAGCAGCTCGAAAACATATTCGCGGGTTCTTAAATTCGCGCTCCACAGCGGGTTAATACACAGTCGCTGTTTTCATCCAGCGATGCCAGCGTACGATAAGCGACGTAGCGAGCGGCGCAAGTGCGAGTACAAGCGCTCAACTAAAACCTCTTTGATTTTGCTCGATACATGTACTGTAGTACTAGGTACTGTAGTCGCGGGGATGTAGCACACCAATCGGCCTGGGCTAGGCTCGGTGCGTGCGGTGCGTGCGATGATACTGCTATATGCGTAAACATGTCTGTACTACGTAGCAGTATCATCGACGAAGCACACACAATTCAGGCCGTTCAAAATGTGCATGGAAAATTGCGAAGATATATTCGCGCGTTTTTGAATTCGCGCTAGCGAACGTAGCGCGAAATCCGCGAAAATTAATGTACCGCGAAAATTTCCACGTTTACAGTATACGTCAGATGTGAGATGAATAGAAGTGAATAGGGGGCCTCATCAGGCGTTCCCCCCCCCCCCCCCCCCCCCCCCCCCCGGGCCTCATGAGGCGTGGGGGCGGTCCTCATGAGGCATGGGGGCGGTCCTCATGAGGCGGGGCAGTCCTCGTACGCGGGAGCGGTCCTCATGAGCGGGTTTCCTGGACTGATTGGGGCACGTAATACCGCACTCGGCGCGAGATTCGCCACTGGTCTATTCAACACGGCGCTACGTGCCTTGTTGAATAGACCAGTGGCTTATCTCACGCCTCGTGCGATATTCGTGCCCTATATGCACTCACAACTCATAAATTATTCGTATACTATAAGACTCTACAGCAGAGAGCCCTTCCCACGCACAGGAATAGAGCCAGCACCGCAGCAGCAGAGGGCCGGGCTATCAACCTTTGACTCTGAGAACCAAGGATCCAGGTAATCATCCCTGGTACCTGGTATTAAGTGGTAATGAATGTGTATCTACTATCCTACTCCAAGTAAGATTAATAATAATAATAATAATAATAATAATAATAATAATAATAATAATAATAATAATAACAATAATAATAATAATAATAAGAAGAAGAAGAAGAAGAAAAAGAAGAAGAAGAAGAAGAAGAAGAAGAAGAAGAAACCTAGTAGATCTAGCAGTAGTAGGCCGTTCTAAACTTAGTAGTAATCTAGTGAGTAGTGTTCTACTCCATCATGTCCATTCTAATTTAGATATTATAAGCTAGATCTCTAACGTTAGACTATGTCGTGTACGTCATGGAAACTGACAATCACACAATGTCAATGACATGGAGAGTAAACTGACGACATGCGACACTAAATTTACCTGTTAATTCCATGATTCAGGATCTAGGAATTTAAAATGTTCAATCTAAATACTTACCTGATTTGCTTTGTTAAGCTGTTTTTTAAATCCGGCAAACGACATACTGGCAGCTCTCTATGGAAACAGAAAAATGACGTAGTACAGTCCAAAGAATCGGGCGTAGACCTCGTTACCAATGTTTACTAATTCACTTCAGCATAGGTGGGACTACATACAAAGAGTTCATACGATCCAACACCGGCGATATTGCTATGGCATAGGGGTACCGGGTAGTGACTGCACTTCGCACTGTGCATTCATGCACTGCTGTTTCTAGTTCCGTGTGGCTGCACTGCACTGCCTGTGTGATGCTGGCGCTCTATGTACGTGTACGTGTGTATGCTGTGTGTGTAATGTGATGAGCGAGCGAGCTGTGGCTGTGTCGACAAAATTTCTTCTCGATAGAAGACGATAGTCCGTGATTATCGATAGATGTATAGTGTGTTATCGGAAATCTTATATTCCATAAAACCCTTTTCAATTGGTCAAAAAGAAATGACCATTCTTCATTTGTCCAATCGTAATTGCTTTGGTATATTTCGTTAGATTCTATTTTACGCAATAGCTGATTAGCTAAACACAGAAAAATAGTCCACTCTTATCCAATCAGAAGCTGCAGTAAATGTTGATCATACTGTCACCATTCGCGCCAACTTCAAGCTGCTGCTGGCCGCCCTGCCGCGGGATCTTCGCGCAGGACGAGGGAAAACATAAGGATTTCCTCTGTCCGCGAAGCTCCGGCCGGGGACGTGCTGCTGTGTTGTGTATGCTGTATCTGTACCTGTATCCCTATGCATCGCATTGTGCATGCACAGGATCATATGGTTATACGGATTTTTTAAACCAGCGCTTCGTTGCATATGATCCGACTTCTGTGTTAGCGCTGCTAAAAGGTGCCGTTAATCACTTGTGAAGAATTAAGGGATTCGTCATGATGATAGGTGAATGTGCAATTGAAGAAATCATGGATACGAAGAAGAGGTCTCTAAAATCTGGTGAGTAGCAACATTTTGTTACCATGCGTCACCTCCCATAGACTCTAATACCGTGTTACTGTTAGATGTAAGACTTTAGAACACTAGATAACGTCACACAACAGAGCACTATTTCTCATTGATATTATATGCTTGGCTCGGGCTTTGTTTAGCTGCATGGAATTAGTGCCCTAGCTGGTCGATGACCATATTGTAGGTGCTGGAATTTAGTGCCGTCGTTTTGACATTAAATTAAGTAATCACACAGCATCTGTGAGGGAGTTGAGACCATGTAATATGTGTCATGTGTGTGAGGCAGGTGTGAGGGACAATGTGGGGCCAACTGGGGGCAGTGGGGCCAGACTTGTTCACAAACCACACCGTCCACAGTTCATGCAAGATGAAGAGTTCACACAGGTGGGGTAGCTAGTGTAAGTTTATAGTACGGTACATTGCCTGCGGTAAGACAAGTTTTTGTCTCCAGATGAGGTTGGCAGTTCCGGAATACCTTGTATTCTGTTTTTGTTCTGTTTTGTTTCATCACGACCAAATGAGCAAAGCATGTCCCATTATCTTTCTAATCGTGCTAATAGTAATACAATAGATTTCTTAATCGTATGTGTGACCAACCATTTGTTTTTCCCTCTCACTAAATTTACTTAACACAGGTGCATGCACAATGGAACCTGCAAAGGAGAATGATATTGTCAGTCCTCCAGCCAAAAGACTGAAGCAAGGTATGTTCTTTTCTAGACAGAAAGATCCGTCTGTCCGGAGGACTCTTTTTATATTTTGCCATTAACGCTGTCCTCCGTAGACAGACGGAAGGTTGCAGTACCCATTGCTGTGTGGATGTTCTTAACCACTGTCTCTATGGAAAATTGGGTGAGGTACCTCACCCTTCTCGATTGCGTCTAATTCACGGCCCTAGGTCGGCAAATTTAAGCTTGTATCGTGAAATTAGCTTTTTAAGAATACATTAAACTCACCAGATTAATGAATAATCCAAAATTTTAGTAGAATTTTCAACGTAAAACACAGCCTGTCGCGTCGTCACGTTCAAACTGCAGAAACATACACTATGAATCTATTAGCCAATCACATGCGAGGTAGTTTCTATGTGTTTGTTCTACTAAAACACGTACCTCGCATGTGATTGGCTTACAGATTCAAAATGGCGACTTACAGCTTGCGAACGGCGATGTTGCGATATCGATAAAATGTCTGCGTTATAACCGAGTTTATGTGAGTATTTCGATTGCACAATTGAGAAATTTATCCCAAATATTGCTGCATAATGTGTCATGTCATGTCAAACTTGTTTGAATGTAAAAAAGCTGTCTGAAATTTGGTTTGTCGTAACGTTTGATCTGTGCGCGACTGCTCCACACAGGAGCCGCAATCATTGACTTCGGTCTGTATACGGAGGGGATCCGCAGAACAGTCCCCGACGGACAGATACAGACCGATCTTTCGGTCAAGTTCTTTTCATGCTTGGTCAACATGTTTTTGTGGTTTGTTTTCTTACTTTTATCTTTTCCATTTTTTTTTTTTTGGCAAGCTATACGCAAGATTTGTGGTACTTCACAGACTTGGTCCATTGCTAAAAATGTGATCAATGAGAAACAAGTAAATGATTTCTTAATGTGAGTATTATGCTTGGCAATTTGCATGGTCAGTTTTTAATAGTAGAGGCTTTCACGCTTTTCCTCAGATGAACTCTATTTGTATAGAAGTTGGAGGAACATACCTTAGAGATCCATACACATACTGTAAAAGTGGTTTCTTTCGCGTACAGAAACTTTCGCGGTTTCCATCGGTGCCGACTTTTTCGCGTGTGTTTAAATTCGTGGTCGGTAATAATAACGTTGTAACAAGCGACGAGTTCAAAACATTTTCGCGTGATGTTAAATTCGCGGTTCAACCTCAAAGCGCAAAAAGCGCGAAAATAAAACCACCACGAAAGAAACCACTTTTACAGTAGTCTGATTAACGTTAGATATTCTAGGCATTCTATGCCACTTGCCGCATAACCATGTGGTAAAGATGAAAGACGATCCCCGTACATTGGAAATTAAGCAATTTTTTTTTTCCTAACTAAATTAATGTTTGGCTCGTAAGATTATTCAGTTTGATAATATCTGTTTGATGTGTAATTAAAGCATTTTCTTTTGTTTGTTTTACTGTTTCCCATTATAGGTAGACTCCCATTCAAGCCATTAACATCTCCCAAACAAGTCACCCTGCCTTCAAGTCCATCCCATCAACTCGTGAAGAAGGGTAAGAATTCTGATACCCCAAGTCGCAGCGTCAGCAAGCCCAAACAGTTAGAAAAGAAAACAACTCCGCTCAAGAAAGGTGACACGCCGCATTCCAAGAAGCAGGCTCCCGGCAAAGGGAAACGTATCAGTTTTTCTGCAGAGAATGCCCCCAAAACCTCCAAGCAATATGAAGCTGTTGCAGCCAACCTGGAGACGGCTGTTAGCTCCAGCTCTGAGGATATGAAAGTATCGGAGAAGGTGTGTGATTCAACCGTGGCATGCAAGCAAGACTGCGACTCTTCCGCGTCTGCCAAGAAGACCCCCAAGACGGCGTCACTGGATGGATTCCTGCAAACCACGCAGCAGCCGCAGGTGTCCACCTCCGACATCGTCGATCTCACGTGCGACGCTGATGATGAGATGGAGGAGGTTGGTGAAGAGCCTGTCGTTTCCGCATCCTCGGGTTCCGTAGACAGAGATGATGCCCAGCCAATTTCTCTGGAAGGGGAGACGAGGGAGGAAACGGCCTCTGCTGAAGAGGAGGGTGATGTTTCCATCAACACCAGCATGTCTTCTGCCATCTCTCTGGGACAGACTTCTTCTTCCGAAGATGAGGAGAGCTCTGATGAGGATGACGAGGAGGAGGAGGAAGATGATGATGACAGCAATACAGGTGATGGTGAAAAGCCCACTGCTGAGAAGCAAACTCTCAGCCCAACAAAGCAGTCAGCAGATGACAAAGTACAAGTAAAGGAGGCCAAGACCACTTCAACTGTTGATACTCAGGGTACACAGAATAGCAGCAGTCTTTTGAAGCCAGGCAAGAAGGTTGGTATATACATTTTTATCTCTTTTAAACGGAAAGCCATCATATTGTATTTACTCCTTTACGTACTTGTGATAGATAATTTCATCCCTCCAAAAACCTACAAATTACCTTTCATTATTTTAGAATCATATACAAATTTTGTTACGCTTTCTATTGTAAATGTCATCGTGTCACTTGGCCCATTTCCAGATTTGTTGTGGCTTTGTTTAGGAGTACAAAGTTGTTAAACTGAATCTGAATCTTGAAGAGAAGGTTCTATGTAATTGTAAAGTAAAAAAAAAAGATTGGAATGATTTAAACATTGTGGTAGATATCCTTACCCAAACTCTGTTTATAAGTATACATACAGTCAACTTCGCATAAGTTAATGGTGCATACATCAAATAAATCGGAGTCTAAGCTGGTAAAATAAAAAGTCCCAATCTACATTCATTGCCTAATGTGTGTCATTCTTCTGTATACGCAGAAGTTGAATATTGCCTAAAGTCAATGCTTTCCTTAGTCCTGTCAAGATCAATTTACGCATAGTTGACTGTTCCCTTTACTGACACAGAATTTATCGTTTCTAAGTTACATTATTTATGTGTTCTGTATTACAGTCTATGTGCTTCATTGTCGGTTGTCATAGAAGCATGAGTCAACATATCTCTTGTTTTCTTTTATTTTCCTTGAATCAGAAGACAACCAAGGCACTTGACCGGGAGAGAGAGGCTCAGAGGAAAAGAGAAGAAAAGGTATTTGAAAGATGAAAAATTATATTTTAGCAGTTACAACTGTTACTATATATTATATTTTCACTTAGCACTGGCAGGATACCAAGAGGTAGATCGCAATTTTGCAGTTTGCAGAGAAATATTTTATCAACATTGAAAGATGTTCTAAAGCCCCTTTTCCATCAGAGGTGCTAGAAGGGGATGTTTTTCTAAAATTCCCACAATTTCCTGAATGAATAAAATCATTTTTTTATTAGCAGCTGCTCATTATTTTTAGGCCGTCATTTCAGTGCCAGTTCATGTCAGTTGCTCCATTTATCATGAATAAAGCTGGCAAATATTCTCTTGCATTGTGTGCGACTGCAGAAGGGAGTAGATTTTCTTGAAACTTAGTCTAAGAATTCTGAAATGGAAAAAAAAAAGATGCTTACACAGATACGAATATTGTCAGTGTGATGAACATGCAATTTTGTTCTTTGCAGCTGATTGACAAATTGCCCTACATCGACATAAATGGACAGTAATTTGTAGGGCAATTTGTCAATCAGTTGCAATGAAAACATCTCGACGGAAGGAATTTCATGAATTTGAATAATTACGCAGTACTCGCTGCATGCTATAAGGATTAGAACCAACACTTGCTGTAAGGCGAAAGCTCGGTGGTCTAGTGGAGATGACGCCTGTCCGGTGATCAGGAGGTTGTAGGTTCGAATCCTGCTCGAGTATGTACGCCCATGATTTTTTATCAGGGCTACTACTGAAACACTGATCAATTCAGTGCTTATTTATGTCGATGTAGGGCAATTTGTCAATCAGTTGCAATGAAAACATCTCAACGGAAGAATTTCATGAATTTGAATTTTGTTCTTGTTTGCCTCCACGAAGGCACGGCAGAGGGAGGAGAAGAAGCGCAAGCTGGAGGAGGAGCGCGAGACGAAGAAGAGGCAGCGGCTGGAGCAGCGGAGCCACAAGGAGCTGGAGAGGGAGGCGCTGCGGCAGCAGAAGGCGGATGAGAAGCGGAAGAAGATGGAGGAGAAGGAGCGCAAGAAGGAGCTGGAAGAGCAGGAGCGGCTGGAGAAGAAGAAGGCCAAGGAGGCGGAGAGGTTGAAGAGAGAGCAGGAAGTGGAGTAAGTCTTGACCAGTTATTTCGGTCAAACTGAATTGAAGCAGGCCACATTTGCACTGACCCACACCGCACACAAACTGACCTTTTGCCATTCTAATCTGCATAACTTGATGTGGACTATTCTGAATGGATACATTGTGTGGATTATGTGTTTTGATGGAATTCCATTTAGATATAAGCCATTCCTTTGGGGCAAGCGACTTTGATAATAAGATAGATAATGACGACCACATTTTCATAGTTGCAAGATATGATAAATCCAAATGAAACAAGACAAGGTCATCTGATTGTGTGGCAATTGTAATATTACAAAGGATATGATAAGTGCATTCAGAGAGTTTTCAAGGTGTAATTTGTGATTTGTTTAGCTTTGGAGTCTGTAGAAACTATGATGAATATGAGAATGCTTGCAAACTTGTAAGCCTTATTGGGGCAGGAGCTTAACACAGACACGCACACACACAAACACACACAAAAACAATTGTTCTTGGGAGAATATCACAGAAAATGACAGATAAAGTGAGCCAAGAATGACTAAACTTTATGTTCACACATATTTAAATTGTTTTCCAGAGCAAAGCAGGAAGAGAAGAGGAAGAAACAGGAAGAAAAGCTGAAGATTGAAGAGGAGAAAAAACAGAAGGAAGCAGCTGTGGTAAGATGTCAAGAACAGTCTTCTAGTTTAATGTCTTATAACCATTTTAGACCGGGCAAAATGAAGTTAAATATAGAGATCTTTCAAATACAACACTTTGGCGTGACCACAATATAGTGAAATGTTTTGCTACATGTGGAATTGTAATTGACTTATGACATCTGTAACTACCTCAGAAGGTGTTCGTAAAGGGAATGCTAGGCTAAGGAGGACTTTTTTTCATTTATCTGTTTTTGATGTATAAAAGCACATACCACATGACTGTGTTTTCTGTGAAGAGAAAACCAAGAAATAATGAGTGGCATATTCAGAATTATCAAGTACCAAGTGTATAAATTCTGTGTGTGACTTTCATCTGTTTGTGCATTTATATGATAGGCTTACACTCATGCTTATTGCCCCTGAATTATCAGACCCAGTGTATCAATAATAAGAGTACAACATCAGCCCCCATGCCACTCGCATACATGAGGTATAGGCTAGCAATGTTGTCACTGATGCATTGGCAGTGGCTGCAACTGGGTGCATGCAGGAGCCATCTTTCTATGTTACATTGATTGCATCCAGCGATGTATCATTGTAAACATGCTGGCAAAAGATTCCCCAAATGTTGTCCTTCCTTGGAGTCAGTAGGATTGTTTACATGGCATTATTTGTGATATATAATTATGCATTGTGGTATCTCTCATGAAAAAAAAATGTCGCAAAAAATATCGAGGGGGGGTTGATTCAACCCCCCTCCCGGCCTTTTTAGGGTTAAAGACTGCTTAGACGTTAATTCGCTTTGGTGTGAAAATGCAAAAACAGAATGATGGTAAAAAAAGAATCTTTTCTTCCCGTTCTTGTTTGTTTGTCTTGTTTTGTTTTGCCCCATTATTATGACAATATAGCATTGCTAAGGCTCATGTCTTTATGTTTTAGTTCTACTGCTTTCATTCCAAAGAGTGCAGGAGCTATCACTGGTATTGTATTCTTTGCATTCATTTGACATGTCAGCCTCATCTCTAAAACACAGATCTGCCTTGATTCTGCTTTTCCCATTGGGTTTTCCAATGACTACTCTCATATCTCTCCAGCTGCTGAAGAAAGAGAAACAGTCGCTGATGTTCAAGAGCTTCTTCAAGGTCCAGGCCCCGGCTCCGGTCAAGAAAACCGAGGTCACTGGCCGCTTTGCTCCATTCGAGGTCAAGGAGGACATGGTACTGGCACCATGCCTACGGGTGGACAGTAAACAGATAGACTTTACACCACTGGAGGACGCTTTGACCTCACAGGTAGTGGACTTTGCATTTCATGAAGAAAAAAAAAGGACTTTGAATCTTAGAATGGGATATTTTCTCCTATTATAGATAATTACAATTATGCATCATTCAAAATGTTGTGGGAGTCATTCTCATAAATATAATTATAGTATTGCATCATTCAAATGAGTAAACAATCAGCAAAAACATTGGAAGTTTGCAATCCATGTGAAATATTATCATGTGCAGTTCACAGTGTCTGCATGAATTTCTTGTCAGAGCATTTGAAGTACATAATGCCATTCGTAGATCTCACTTTACAAATCACAACAACTTCTACAGTGTTTATTTCATGACTTAGTATACCATCCTGTGTCAAACAGAAAGAGTTTATGCCTTCAATGAGAACAAGAGAAGGAAGACTTGAATTATCCCCTAGTTCCGTTTTCATCCTCTCTGTATGTTAAGCTGACTTGTGACACATGATACTGAAATATATTTTATAGGTGCATAATGGAAAGTGAAACATATTCCTAATTTAAAACGTGGGTCAAACTACTTTTCTATCTTTCTGTGAAATCGAGGGAGAAAATTTTAGCCATGTACGAAAAAGCAAGACCTGTTATACTAGCCTATTGTATGTTTTTGTTACTTTTCATTCGTTTTTTTTTTTGTGTGTGTCGTGTGAGAGCACTGGGCATATTTTTGTCACTTTTTTTTCTGTTTTTTTTTTACTACAGGCTGACAGTCCTCTCTATCTGGAGCAACTGAAGTCTAAAGACTACAAGCGTGGCAGAGCTCAACGCACACCCTGGCCACAGCAGCTCACAGAAGAAACGTTAGGAAACTTCCTTGTTTAAATGGCAGTTCCACACCATGTCCAAGTTGACTATAACAAGAGACCTAAATCATATGAACAAATATTTTAAAAAGGTTTTTATAAGGAGATATATGCAAATCATATGATCAAAATGAAAGACATATTAGTAAGTAGACTAATGTTAATCATGTGAACAAAATGATAGAAGTTTTGCATAATATGGCCATAGAATAAGAAAAAGATATTTACAGTTTACATGTTTTCAACAAATATATACAAACTGGAAGAGGCGATGATGTCATCGGCTTGCAACTCTCCCATTGGCTTGCATAATAAAATATCAATAAAATCATGTATTTGGTCAATATTTTGGCAACTGTAGTAACTTTTTCCAAAGTTATTATTGCTTGCTGAAGCTTTTGTTATTCATTTCCTCTGCTTACAATGTAAATCAATAAATCACTGTGCTGTTTACAATTATTTTAAATGTTTGAGACTTTTGAAATTATGGTCTTTCACTTTGAGAACAAGCTGAGGTACTTCAGCAAATATCTCAAAACCAACATTGCAGTGTTTCAGTAGCTTCAGTTTGACATAGTATAATGTTTACCAGCACCACAGTTGCTGAATGATCACAATTGTTTGTTTTTTACAGCATGGAGGTTGATGTCCAACCATCAGAAGAGCCATCCAAGAAGAAACCCAAGATCAAGAAGCCTGATCATCTCAAGATGAAACTTCTGAAGTTCCATGAGAATTATCGCCCAGCTTACTACGGCACCTGGCAGAAAGAGACCTCAGCTATTACAGGACGCAACCCATTCAAGAAAGATGAGGTAGCAGTCGATTCTTTATTTCAGGAAACAAACCTGGTTTTAAAGTACATTTTACATCTTCTACATTGTGAATAAAAAAATTCATATTAGTAGAAGCAAAAGCTTTTCCAATCCCTAGAATATCAATGTTTCATTAAACATTTTCTGCATACTGAGACTTGTCTGGCTGACACATATTTGCCAAAGTAATGAGTTGTGTTGAAATATTTTGAGATCAAAAGTATAACGTAATTTTGGTTGCAGTACTCAACTTTTATTCCTGAAGCACCCTTCCCAATCAAAGTGAGTCGGTAAAACACTGTGTCATGATCCAATGTGCCCTAGCAGTACTATTTTTCAACAAGCTGCATGCTACTCACTCTTGCTTGAAATTTTGGATACTGATATGGCCCGATATGTAGTCAATTATAAAACAGTGCATAGCAACCACTATTAGGTATTCTCTGAAATTACATATTTCTCATTTTCATCAAATAGCTACCAAACTGAAATTGTATTATCACAGCCTTACTAGGATTTTACTCATTTCTCATGCATACTTGTCAATTTTAGAACAAAAATTGACAGTTTCCCTAGGCATATGGATACTACATCTATGTTTACTTTTAAGCACTCTACCAAAAGTTTCTCAATTCTCATTACTCAGACTCTTGTGAAAGTAGCAGTCGGGTCCTGAAGATAGTTGGCTTGAAAACATTAGCAAGCTTTGTTTCGAAACACAAAGCTTCCTTTGTTTTTTTTTTCCTTTGCCTTTTCACTTGTTAAAAGCAACTATCATCGTCAGCTGTTTCATCCTACCAAGGATCCGTTCTAAACTCTGCTAAAGCTCTTGAAGATATTGAAATGAAGACTGTGATTGGTATGTTGGGTCTTTTATTCAGAAACTGGTCTATTGACTGATTCTGTGACGCGCTTTGTGTATTATCGGCATGGGCAGTGCCATTACTGCGGTGTCTCCGCCGACCCCCACTCCCCCACCCCCTCCCTACATTAGCACACGCACGGAATGAAAAACTGATGCATGGTTGCTTTAGCCAATAGGCGTCTCGTACTGAGTGCACGAACGCTTGCTTAATGCGCGAACCTTTGTAACGAGTGCGCGTACTCCTGCTACAAGTGCGTGATAAACATGTTGCCCGGAGGGTGGGTAGGCTGGGACACCGCAATTTGAGCTAATGGCTGCGCCCAGTGCCACAAATTGTCTGCTGCCCTCAATGAACCCGAATCGGTCTATAGCAGCTTTTGTTGTTTGCTGACTCTTTGTACCTAGGACGTGCTCGACTACGAGTTCGACAGCGATGACGAATGGGAGGAGCCAGGAGAGAGTTTGTCGCACTCTGAGGTAAGTTAAGTCTTCAGGGGAAGACCCACAATTTTTTTTTTTATTTGTTCTTAAAATTTGGGTAGCTCTTCAAGACACAAGGTTTTTAGTTTTGTGGACTGTCATCTCTCATAAGCATAATCTTTGCATCGCTGCACATTCTCATTCAACAAAAGCCTTCTACTGCTATATTGGTACTTGTGATGTGTTATGTGACTAATTGCAAATGGAATAGATTAAAACATGCATTCACTTCTAATAGAGTTTATTTTCATCACGCAAAATGTCACACTGAGGGTTAGCTATATAGGCCAGCAACAAAAATGGGTGCAGATCAAATTGGTACATGTAACATATTTCAAATCTGAAATATTATCAAGAGAGTTTAGCATCAGAATCAAGGTCATTTCTGTTCATATTTCCATACTTTTCTAGGTCAAGGTGCATGAAAAAGGCATATACATAGAAGTCTGTAGGGACTGATAAGATCTTAGATGATTAAACAATTAAAATACTGAAAATTCTGGTTACAACGAAGTAAACATTTAGGCTGCAACATCATCTATTCTATGTATCTTTTTTATTTTTGTTTGGCTTTAATGAAATTTCAATATAACGAAAGAAAACTGCTGGTTCCAAGGACTTCGTTATAACGGGAGTTGACTGTACCTTGCACATGACAACAGATTCAATTTCAATTAAATTCAATTCAATTCACTTTATTGATAATCATAAAAATGGAAATATATACAGAGTAAAATGTGTCGGGGAGTTCACAAAGAAAGCCAAAGGCTTGAGACAGGTGATCCCCTTTACGAGAGTTGGATACATAAGATGATTCAAGTATCAAAATATAACACATATACTTCCAACTTTGTATGTATTACTGGATGATAAAAGAATAAGATACACAATATGTATATATTCTGTTGTAAATGTTCTATTTGTGTGTAGGGCGAAGATGATGATGGAGAAGGAAGCGGAGATGATGATGAGGATGAAGATGGCTTCTTTGTTCCCCATGGTTACCTGTCTGCTGGAGAGGGAGGAGACGATGAGGTACGTTTTCAGTAACGGTACTGATGAATACAAATATTAGGAAATGTTAGCACATTGAGATTACTGTATACGCCGAATATTTCGCAAGGTTTTTATTTTCGCGAATTTCACAAGTCCGGTGCTATTTGCGAAATTAAAGACACGCGAACATATTGACTGTGATCCCGATGTGAATGTGACAGTACGCGTGTACACTTCACCGTTCAGTGCAGGACTCTACGATGGCGAATTTAACCACTCGCGAAATCATCAGGAATTCCTAATTCGCGAAAATTAAGACTCGCGAAATATAAGGCATATACATTACTACAGTGCACTCACATTATAACAAATGCAGCTATATCAACATTTCAATTGCAACAAAGTAAGAATTCAGTTCCAAAAATTTATCATCTATATCTCTGCATGTTTTATTGTTTGGTTAAAATGAAGTTTTGATATTTTGAAAGAAAACTGCCGGTCTCTGGGACTTTTAATCATTAAAAATTATTTCATTTCAGGTGCAAATTCTTTTCATTTCAGTCATTCTCTTGTTAAACAAGAAATGCTTTGTGGAAAATACTAAGATTCATCTCATGTCCAATATTCCCTCAAAAAGATGGAAACTATTGATTTAACAAAAATAACAATGACGGAAATTTCTTTTCTGAAAATGTATTGAACCGACCACATCTTCTTGATTGAGTGTTTCTTACACTCTGCATTCATTTAAAAAAAATATTGGGAATGAGAAATACTTATTCTGTCACTGTGAGATGTACCACCACGAATGGTTCGGCGGGTGATATTGTACAAACCTTGAGAATACTTTCACTCTTTTCTCCCCTGCACCAAAGTGCCAGAAGAATTGTAATCTATAATCTGTTATTCATTGTAATTGCTATGATGTTTTTTTGCAGGAGGACAGCGACAAGTTGAAGGCGAGGCAAGCTGCCAAGGCCAGGGCATGGGACAACGAGCTGAAGCGACGCTGCGAGGCCCTCAAACCGATCATCATCACCCTCCTCGACGTTGCTGCCACCAGCAAGGCCCGCGAGGCCGAGCGCAAGAAGCTGGAGGCGTACCGGGCGGTGCCCCTCGGCGATGCGGTTCCCATACCAACCAGCTTCTCCATCAAACGAGACAAGGCGTGCGAGGAAAACTCGCAGCTTGGCATTGGGAAAGTCTGCGGCTCGTCCAACTACCAGAGAATAGTGGGAGGGGTCAGAAACAAGCTCAAACCTGTCCCAGACGAAGGTACATTTTTGTCTGCAGTATTTATTCTATCAATGTATGTCTGCTCTATTATCTCTTTCTCTGTGTTTATCCATCCATTCATACTCTTTCTGATCTTGGCCATTTTGGGAACTCTAAAGCAGAGCGAATCATACCATACCATACCTGTGGAGGTAGCATGCCTTATGAGTTATTTTCAGACTCAAGTCAGAGAGGTCAAATGATATGTAACAATGGGGTCATACACATGGTGCACTTAAGACTTTGTCCGTGACAAAGAGAATCAACTCTTTGTATTATGATGTAGTGCGCGTTACGTGCATTCCCCTCAAATCAACTTGTAATGCGTTACGCTTCTGGACAAATTTGAACGCTCCGTGGCATGGTACGGTACTGAGCACTTATGGAGCAAGTCGTGAAGAGCAAAGACTCCAACCTTCTTATCTGGAGATTCTCCCGCCTGAAACCTCTAGCAAACGGGAGACTCCAACTTGATGTGCGCATCACGAGCGCAAATTCCCTTGCGGTCTAGGGTTCTAGATGCTCTTTTGCGCTATTTAAGGCTTATTATTGTTGGCCGGAGGCATTATGTTTTCGGGTCGTCCGTCCGTACGTACGTACGTCCGTCCCGTTTTGTTTTTGTTGATATCTCAAGAACCGTGTGGTGGTTTTACATCAAACTTGGTATGAGGGTATATCCTGGGGGGATAATACTTTGTTTGGATTTTAGGGTCACGGGGTCAAAGGTCAAAGGTCACAGGTTATTTTGTGAAAAAAAAAGGTTGAAAATTCATGTTTTTCTCCATATCTCGTAAATGGTTCAAGGTATCTTCATGGAACTTAGTATATATGCTTGTTCCAATGGGCAGTGATTATCTAGGGAAGTTGGGGGTCATGGTTCAAAGGTCAGGGGGTCACAGGTCAAGGTCAACTCCTCAAAATATCACTACTTTCCTTATATTTATGCAATGCCTGAAGGTTGTTTTTTTTTTTTTACTTGATGTATGCATGTATTACCCGATATATATTCTGTGGGAAGTTTCTTGCCAAAAGGTCAAAGGTCAAAAGGTCAAGTGAAAGTGTTGAATTGCACTTTTTCCTCCATATCTCAAAGTAACTCAAGGTATCATCATGAAACTTACATATTTATGCATGTTCAGCCTAACAGTGATTCTCTTTGGAACTGTGAGGTCAAAGGTCAAAGGCCAGGTTTAGATAATGCTATTTTCCCATTTGATACTGAAATTAGACTTTTTCTCAATACCTTGAAAATTACTCAATGCATAAACTTATAAAAGAGTCAAAAGTCAGGTAAAAATCATCAGTTCCCCAAATACCTGCCCTCTGACATTTTAATCATTCATCCAATTGAACCTAGTTCTAGGAAAGTGAACATTCAGCACATTTGTGGCAAACCTGTCATTTTAATATTTTGCCAATTGTGTGAAACTGTCATCACACATTGTCAAGACATTGTACTATCGACCTATTAGGAGAACCATGCATTATGGCGGAGGCATGTCAGTCGCCGTAGCGATATATCTAGTTTTTCAACATACAATGAAATTAAGTAAGAAATCACTTCAAGCGGGAGAATGGGAGATTCTGCAAAAATGGGCTTTCGGCGGGAGATCTCCCATTGAAAGCGAGAGAGTTGGAGTCTCTGGAAGAGGTCCACTTTTGGCAGGGCACAGTACAGTACAGTACACTTGAGGAGCATTCCTCTTGCATGGGTATGATAATGTGCAGTATGCTTTGGGAGAGCACTCAATCGCACCCTTTGGCCCAAATTCACAAACGTGGTACAATCTTTTCCATGGTTTAAATCATGGACAAAGATTGTAGTTTTGTATGGGGTGCCAAGTGTTGCATGGTCTATTTCATTATGAAATCAGTCATTACATCAACGAAATGACCCATGAAATTACTGATTTGGTAGCAAAATAGGCCCTGCGACACTTGGCACCCCATACAAAACTAGGGTCTTTGTCCATGGTTTGAACCTTGGACAAAGATAGTACCACCTTCATGGATTTGAGCCTATGGCCCGAATTCACGAAGGTGGTACAAATGAAATCATGGCTTAAACCATGGACAAAAACTATGGAGCGCAAAGTGTCGCATGGAATATTTCGTTACGTAATCAGTCATTTCGTCGATGAAATGATTATTTTGTAACGAAATGAAAACATTTTGTTACTAAATGAACATTTCGTACACGAAATGATAATCTCATTAAAGAAACGATCATTTTATCGACGAAATGACCAATTTCATAAAGAAATATTCCGTACGACACTTGGCGCACCATGGTTTTTGTCCATGGTTTAAACCATGGTTTCATTTGTACCACCTTCGTGAATTCGGGCCTTTGAGTTCAAGTGTAGCAGTCACTATCTCCTCTGAGCAGTGTATTATCTCTTTCAAGCTCTTTCATTTTTTATCACAGATGAAAGAATTAATGCAGCATTTCAAACTAGTATGCTATGTATTTGCTGTTTTCCTTTATCAAAATTAATAAAATGTTTCTCAAATGACAGATAAGTTTTCCTGAAATTTTATTCTAGCATGTACATATGTACAGTTTTACCATTTTTCAACAAAACAGAAAATTAGAAATGGCTTTTGAAAAGTGTTTCTGCTGTGCATCAGTGTGACTTTTATTTTGAAATCGAGATTGGCAGTTTTCCGAATCACTATCCTCTTTGGCTTGCCTTGAAAGGTAAGAGCAGACTGTAAAATTCTGATGGGATCTATCCATATTATTTCTTAATAGCAATGCCTGACCTGTTGCGCATGGTACATGGAAACATGGCAGGAATCAAGTCCCTGATCCGGGAATTCAGAGACCACTGGCGCAGGGAGCAGCACCATGCCAACCGACCCGGATCAGCCACACCCACTCCGGCACCAGAGTCCACGTCTTCAACAGTGAGTGGTCAGACTTCCTCACCAGCGGCAGGGAGTCCTGTTGGTACCACGTCTCCCAGTGTAGGCCAGTCCCCAAGTCCAGACCCCAGCTCTGGTGGTCCAGCATCGCCCCAAAACCTGGAGCATGTGGCTCACCTGATCTCCAAGAGGCAGCTGGATTTAAAGATCAACTCCATCGCCAAGCGAGAAAAGCGACCTGAATTCAATAGAATCTGCTGGTACGTGCACCAGCACGTTCTGGAGGAGTACAAGCTCGTGGACTTGCCAGTGCCAACGCAGTGGGTGAACGGTGTGGGAGTGAGGGATGGTACTGCATCCCCTCTGCCACCAAGGAGCATCACAGTGACCCCTGTTGCAGCCACAAGCAAGCCCACTGTCAACAAACCCACTGTTGCGATGAAGCAACCCAACCCCAATACAGTCGGCAGCTTGTTGACTGCATCCAGGCAGTCCAACCCTGCAGCTGCAGGGAATCCACACATTGCCATCCCATCGAGCAGTTTGCACTCTGCCTTCAACAAGGTAGGTGCCTTTCCCAGTGCCTCCAGTGCTGTGCACCTGCACCCCAATCCTAACAACCTCCCAGGGGCACCATTCATCCAGCCCATCAGCTACCTCTCACCGGGAGGTACCATCCTGCAGGCAGGACTCGCCCCTCTCCAGGTAGTGCCGATCCAGATGCAGCAGACCCTGGCACAAGGTCCTTTCCACATGAGCAGTCTCCTTCAGCAGGCCGCTGCCTCCAGCATCATGGCCAACATCAACGCGCGCAGCATGAACAATCCCGTAACCACCAAGACTACCAGTAAGACCTCCCCGGTGGTTGCCACGCCCCGCAACATGCAGGGAATGGAATGCGCCCCGTCCTCCAAAGCAGCTGAAGTCAAGCTTGCAGACAATCTCCCAACCAAACCAAAGGTGTCTCCAAAGCGACTCGATGCTAGCATCGCCAAGCTTTATGAGAGTGGCAAACTCTTGTCACCGGTGTCCCAAGAGAAGAGTAAACCGGTCAAGAAGACTGCCACACTCACCAATTTCTTCAGTGTGAAGACTACCAAGCAGTCCTCCTCAGAGGTTCCTGGACAAGAACCAGATCCCAATACATCTAAAGAATGAGACCATGTCACTCTACCTGTTCTTACATACTGCAAAATATGTTTATAGTTCCTCACCCTCATATGTCTGCTATTCTTGTGTGGAAACAACCAGCATCTACAAACTGATAGTATATGAAATACTATTTGATCAAACTAAAAATGAATTAACAATCAATCGATCTGAAAGGAAGAATGGATTTGATGTATTGGTTCTGTGCAAATATATCATCTACATTTCATGTGCTGCTTACTTAAGTTAAAGTAATGCTAATTTAACTTGTTTAGGATGATGTCATGTGCATATTGCATATGCCTGATATTTCCTGAGCTTTTTATTTTTTCAGCTTTTGCAAGTCAGGTGCTATTTGAGAATTTAAGAACAATCAAAAACCGTAACTCTGATCGCGACATAAATATGACGTGCATGGATACGCTAAGGAGATGTATTATAATAATGTACTCCACGATCGCAAATTTAACCACTCGCAAAATTGTCGGAATGTTCTGTTTTGCCATGTACAATGTACTCCCTCAGTTTCCTTTGGAGCAATTCTGTTTTGTTTTAGGTTTTTTTTCTGATTTTTTAAAGGGAATTATATGTATTTTCAGCAGTGCTTTGACCTTGCTGATGAACTCTCCTCCCCCCCCCCCCAAAAAAAAAGAAGACTACATGTATTTTCTTTGATGACTGTTCTCTAGTTATTAAGACAACAATGTATAACAGTCCTTGCATAATTAGAAGGCAGCTTACTGCCTACTCCTTTTGCCTGGATAGGGTTTGAATTAACACACCCTATGAATGGAATGTATTTTTTCAACTCGTACATGTATTGGGTACGCTGATTAGCTGGTTGAAATCTACTCTCACCAAGCCTATGTAATAAAGTGAAGAGAGGAAATGCATTCCATTTTGACAATAACTGCACACACTTTAATGAAGGTCCTAAGAACATGCTATGTGAAATTGCTTTTTGGGCCTTAATATTTCTTAGTACATGCTAAATGGGAATAAATACACACACCCACAATTATAGGAAAATATCACAAGCTCAAGTTATTGTTCATTTTGATGTTTTTTTCTTAATTATCCACGTCGCAAATCTAAATCTCCCTCTTTAAATAACAGTAAGACTTAAATCCATCGTGAAAAAGTCAAGCAAGTTTATTTTAGCTTTGAATAGGTTAGGTTTTAGTTTGAGAAATTGTTGTGTGGTCACAGTTATTGTATTGTTTGTTATATAGATGTCACCTCTCACACTAGCAGATGTTGTAGATATGTCATTGCATTTGTAGATTTAACAAACCTGTTATTTGTTTACACCTGTGTACACATGCTTATTATTCTTAGGTTTAAAGTTTACTTCTGTTTTTGTGTTGACACTGTCATTATCATCCAAAATCTCTAAAATACCTTCTTAAAGGTGGTGACCCTGAGCGGGGTACAGAACCTCCTCCCCCCCCCCCCCCCACAAATCCTATTTTTACCCCCTTACCTATCCCCTTCCCTATCCCCCTCCCTCTGACCCCCGCTCTTTTAACCCCACCCAACCTGCAGCAGGTCATTCAAGGATCACCCCATCTCAGGTCATATGCACATCTTGTACGTATTTTACTACCCTGTATCTTTCTGCAACTTTCTTTCATAGATATCTATCACAAACCTGTTCTCCACTCTGCATCTTGCGAGAAATAAAACAATTGGAGGCGATGCATTTCTCATTAACATAGATTTTCAGAGCATGTATTTCCTACATGAGAACTGAACATTGTTTATTGCCAACATTACTCATGATAAACATGTCTATAAAACAACACATCAGTTGTGAACCATTCAGAATAATAAAAGTACAATGAAATATACATGTATCTCTGATCAAGGCGTCATGTCTTTTACTGACTGTCATTGGTCATGATTTTCATGAAGAATCCGGTACTTTCCAAGACTTTAAAATGGATATGTAGTCAAGGAAATACAATGAGCTACCTAACACAAAACTCTAATGTCTCATACCACAGTTTTGCTGCTCAAATTACAACTTGAATACCGTTTGAATCAATGCTTTATCGATGGTATACAGATTCGTTTTTGTAAATCCGACCATGTCATATGCGTGTCTGTCATGATTTTTTTTTTCTTGTGCTTTGATGGGAAAAATGCACCTTTTTGCCCTTAAAATTGTATGTGTATGGACATTAAAGTACATGTATAATGCCATAGCACTATACAGTAGTAGATTTGATGACTCTGACCAGAAAATACAGTAATGGAGCTGGGTTATCCACATAACATGGTGTATTCCAAGAAGATGGTGTGCAGCTGGAACACCATTAAAAACAATTTGTTGACATGAAATAACTGCATTTTGCGCTGTCTTTATTTATAAACGAGTGTCATTTGTTTTTTGTTTACTTTTTAAATTCATACCCTTCTACAACATTGTACTTCTTTTTCTTTTCAGCACACATGCATAACGCACATACACACACGCACACACACACACACATGCATATTCACCAACACAGATTCACAATCTGTTTGGCATTATTATCACTCACATGTACTGGTAAGTGTTTCAAGCAGTCTTATTCATACATGCACATTTCAATTTCAAGCAAAGGATTGCAATGTCCATGTACTGTACATGTACTATGAAAAAAAAAAGTACTGTACAAAAGAAGTGTATGCACTACTGTAGTTTGTAAGGCTAGAACATTTCTCAGCAGATGTCATTGCAAAATGCACAGTAAATGCATGATGACACATGGCCAATATTCAAAGGCAAAGCCAAAAAGATGGTGTTACAAATACAGACAACTTCTTGCAGGTTATCCTGAGGTTGCCAATTCCTTTGATTTGACAGTTCTGTTGTAAGTCGATAATGTACTTGCATCTCCAGTCTTTTATAAACTAAAGTTCCTAACAACTTAACACATTATTGAAGACAGTACAAGAAACTGCAATATGAAGATTATTTAGTTTTTGCACTCAATAGCAGCAAGCTATACACAGGCTAATCTTTCTAGTATGGGGTTTACTTATGGTAGTGAAATACAGTGTACGTTTCTTGTCACAGATATCACAAGTTGCATAAAAACAAATCAAAATTGATTATGTAAAGACATGTCGATCGTAAGCAAAATTAGAGGGGATAGTACAATTTTGGTTGAGATGGGGACTCGGCTTTTAACTTTTTGTAAGATACATGTACTTTGAAACCACTTATATGAAATGTTGAAGACCATACAATTCTAAGAGGAATCAGAAGCTTATTTGATGAAAATCGGTTTTGAAATGACTGAGATATCCAAAGACTAAGAGGTCCTAATTAAAAGTGGTACCCACATTTTACGTATTAGGACCACTTTGTTTTGTTTATTTTGAGGTATCTCAATTTCAAAACCGATTTTAATCCAATCAACCTTTAATATCTCTTAGAATAGTATGCTCTGTAATATTCTATATAAGAGGTTTCTAATTAACAAAAAGCTAAAACCTGAATCCCCATCTCCACCAAAACTATACTATCCCTTTAAATGTGTGACAACAAAATTCATAACTATATGAAGTTGTTTTTTCTCTCGTAAGATCTCGTACATGTAGAACATGTAGAAGCGGCAAATTTTCCTGTGCTTGCATTTCTCATGAGTCAAACTTCAGGACATTCTACAGTCACGATGTAGACTCTTACAAGAAGTCTGTTGGTCATCACTTATTTTTATTTTTAAGTTGTGTGTATCGGGGGAGGGGGGGGGGGGAAGGAATACACAGTATCCTTTCACTTTGGGGCCAGTATCATTACATTTGTATGAGACATGCAATCTTCATGTACCCTACATTTCAACAGAATTGAATGTGTAAATACATTGCATACAGGTCTATCGATGAGTGATTAGAACAAAACATACAGTGCATCGCACGTTGCATGCGCAACCACGAAACACAACAGAACATGAACTTACCACAAAGAAAATGCACTTTCGAACATGATTTTTAAAACAGTCTCCATTTTACTAGGGTTAGACTTTCAGGTTATTATATTTTATAGCTACTGGCTGTCAGGTGAAAACAGTGACATTTCTTTGCCTTGGCGCTGTGCATTAACATCCATTTTTATTGCTTAAGAGATGCGTCTAAAATTTTATTTCCTTTTTTTCCCCCTGCAGTCTTGGTCTGCAAGTTCGAGGACGACTTGATAGCTTCCGAGAGTCATTTTGCGGACGTAGTTGAACAAAGAAACTTTACAAAGAACATTGCAAGAACATTTTATAGAACACACAAAACCTTTGCACTGTACATTGTGCATTGTACATTGTACCATCTTATGGGAACCATTTGATGATGAACGTGCATCAGCTATAAACACATTTTGAAAGGCAGCTGTCACGGAGGAAGAAAAAGAAGAAGCTATGTAACTCATTATGACTGGGTGTGTTTGTCTTGTGTGAAAAATGATGACAAATCGACAAGATGACAATTGCTTTTCGTGTGTGCTTTGAGGACATGGATGGACCTGCAGAAATCTGGGATGAGGGTAAATTTGATCATACCTGGTCTCGTCAAACGATTAACTCAATTTCAGTTTTTCCATTGTAGTAAGTCCTTCAGTCTTTGAAGCACACCCACCTTTATCCCACTAAATCTTAAAGGGATGATATAATTTTGGTTGAGATGGGGGGATTCAGATTTTCATTTTTTTTTTTGCGAGATAATAAGAAACCACTTACGGAATTTTAAAGAGCATGCGATTCTAAGAGGTATTCAAAGTTTATTTGTCGAAAATCGGTTTTGAAATGGCTAAGATATCCAAGAACAAAATAAAACATACTGGTCCTAATAAATGGTGGGTTCCATCTTATATTAGGACCTCTTTGTTTCTGGACATCTCAGCCACTTAAAAAAACTAATTTGCATCAAATATCTTTGAATTCCTCTTACCATAAGGTATGCTCTTTCATATTTCATAACAGAGTTTCTCATTAGATTATCTCTAAAATAAAGTTGGAAGCCTGAAGCTCTATCTCAACCAAAACTAAAATATACCATCCCTTTAATCACTGACTTAATGATTCTGATGATCCAATACAATTTTCAACTGTGGGCTTTACCATACAGTGTACCGCGTAGTTATGCACTCATCCAATCTTCGGCTTTGCCTCGGATTCGGCACTCGGCGAAGAGAGCGAAAAAAAGAGAGAAAAGTTTGCGGATCTCGTTGATAGCTGACAAACGCCCTCACAGGGTGACATCTTGGTTATGAAGAGCGTCTCTACGTTCATCTGGTGTCACTGAAAGTAGCATGATATCAGGCAACTGATTTGACTTTCTGTCAGCTACAGATGCTGTATCTTCACCATAGCATATGAAATCTTATCTAGAATGGAAAGTGTAAAATCATTGACCAAAACTAACAGTAGGAGAAGCAGTTGAGATAAATATTATAGTACACTGGACATACAAACTTACAAAATTCTTCAAATATGACTTTTCTCAAAATAGTCTCGAGTTTAACTTTGTTGTCGACCGCTATTTCATCATGCCCTCCAATCATCAGCCTGTTGTGTAGAACAACGATTGGTTATTACTTTTGCACGTTTCTTTTACACTGTTGATTAATGTTTGGAATAAATCAACTGAACTGAACCTACACTGAATTAAAACAATCTTCACGAATAAATGGGAACGCAATGATCTAAAATTGAATGCTGGTACATGTATCAGAAAAACTGTTTCATAGCGGACTATAGACTTCATCATAATCTTTGTTGAGGATAAGATAATAAAACCACCACCATCATATCAGTTTTCTCTCTGCGTCGTTAGAGCTGCGTCATGTCAGACATCGTCTATGCATGTCGATTCCATGATGATGAAACTCCTTGGTTAGTTGGATCAATGTCATCGGGATGTCGAGTGCCTGCCTTCCCTCATAGCCCACTTTATAGTATAGATGTCAGTTATCAGTGAGTCCTCGCTTGATTAGTTACACATGAAATAAGACACACAAAGTTAACGAGACTTCGTGTTCCTACTCCTAGCGTAGATCCTGAGGGCTGACGTTTTAACCTTGCGCTCTGGACAGACGTTTCTGGCTGCTTCAGGTTCATTGTCTCCGAACGAGGTGCTTCCGACGCCAACGATCCGACGGCGGCAAAATGAGTAACTTTCAAGCATTACATTGTATTCATATAAATCATCATGATCTTACAGGAGAGCGAAACAGTAAGTCTTGCAGTTTATCAGGAAGGCTCAATCATTGTGAAAATATTTTGAAGCCTTTATTGAAAAACTTGAAACTCGAGACCGTCCTTTTCGGTACGACCCGCGGAGCCTTTGGTGTGGCCAGTTTGTTCCGCGCGTGATGACCGTGCGGGCTCCCGTGCGTGCTGCCACCGTCCGTCACTGAAACGGGTTTCTCCTCGATGAATAGCGGCTTGAGGGGCATGTGTCGCTCCGCCTCACGCCGTACCTCTCGCACGGTTTCGTGGAAGACGTGTTCCACGTCTTCGTAGTCGCCTGCTGCGGACACCTCGTGATAGGAGCAAGCGTACTGCGTTGAAAGAGCGCCCCCATCAAGCTTGCTGACTTGTCTGAGGAGGAGAAAAAATGAGAGGAAGATGATGAAGACGAAAGAACAAGAGGAAGAGAAGAATGACAAAAAAAAAGTTAGAAGACGAAGGAGAAGAAAAGAAGACGAAGAAGAAGAGGAGGAGGAGGATGAGGAGGGGGAGGAGGAGGGGAGGCAAGAAGAAAAAAACAGGAAGTGGATGAAATGTTAAACTTTAATAGCATATAATATTCTCACGCATGGTTTTTCAACATAACCAAAAAAAGAAGCGGCAGAATCGTTCCTTTTCAAGTGTTAGAGAATAACGTTGTTGGTACTCAACAATGTCCTTCATTAGCGTAATTTCAGGCATGTTGACTAATTTGGTTGTCGAATCTTCTTGAATTCATACAGCTTGAGTTAATGATTGCCCATTTGAGAGGGTGTACGTCAAACGACACCGTATAACCAAGGCGAAAAGCAATTATCCTTGCTTCTACAGTGGGCTGACCTGTATCTTTCCATCTCGTTCTTGTTGCCCAGCAACACGATGGGAAGTTCGTGGGTTTCCCGCGCTTTCTGGAACTCGGTGAGCTCCTGTAAAAGTTCTTTGGCTTGCTGGAAACTCTGCTTGCTGGTGATGCTGTAGACGACCACCAGGCAATCGGCCCACGTGACGTATCGACCCAGACTCTCGGCATCCTGTTAACACGAGATAGAAAACGTAAGCTTGGAGCTGAAAGGAGACCTCCGGATGATTTTCAGATTTTTTCATTTGAACAACTAGATATTAGTTATGCTGAGGACAGAGTTTTAGAATTTGTGATAATTGGGATGAAGAATAAGAATATTTTCAAAATTTAGAACAAATCGCAAAGAACAAGGATGATGACGTGGCAGAGTCACCACAAGAATGCATGAGCTGGGGCTCAAGGAAGCAGAACAAAAGAAGAAGGCATGCATAGATTATACACAGGTGAACTCGCAAGCAAGCGGTATTGTAATGGAATTACTCTGCTACATTTCTGAAATATGTGAACATCCTATGTCATCATCCTTGTTTGTTCAGTGTAATTTGTTTAAGGTTTTTCAAAGTATTGTTTCTCTGCTCAAGAACCACAATAAATTCCACAATTCTATACATGGAGTCGTCGATTTATGTACTACATGATGTGAAATAATGAAAATCGTCTGGAACGTCTCTTTAATATGTCACATTGATATCACCGTCATACGTATTACATTATAGCCAATTTTTGCGGGATCACGTTTTCAGTGATTGGATGACATAGCAGAAAATGCAATGCTGGCATATTTACATGGCTGAAACAGCTAACAATGCGAAGTTCCTTAACATTGCCGTTTGGTCATGTTGGTCGTGTGTGCTTCGTGGAATCTTGACCACACGTGTAACATGTAAACAACTTTTTACTTTTCTCCTGAGGAACTGATGGTGCGTTTGGTGAGCGTTTGGCGAGCATCAAGTTAAGAATTCAACTATGCAAAACTGCGAATTGAGTACCCCCTACCCCTTTCCTCCTCTCCGTCCCCTCTTTGAGCCATTAAGCCTCCTTGAAATTTACGGAAGAGTGGAGTTTTGTCACTGGGGCAAATGCTGCAATACACTAAAACATCGATATCAGTGTGGCCAAAAGGTGTATTCCTATCAAATTTAGCGAATCATGAAGTGAATCACGTCTTGAATTACTTTTAGAGGGTGTTGGCCTTTGAAATCAACGCCTATCTGAAGCGATTTTCAAAAGGACTTTGTTTGCTTCTTTCGGCTCGTTGCCCACCTTGCTGCCTCATTAACTCTCGTTGGTGGCGGCCTTGCACTTCATTTACTTATTTCTTATTTATGTATTTGTTAATTAATGGTTTATAAAAAAAAAATGCCATGGCAGCCGACAGGCAGAATTGAGACTTAGTTAAAATTACACTACTCAAAAAAAGTTAAGGACCACTTTTTAATGTGTGTATACAATTTTCAAACCGGGTGTTGTATTTCTAGAAATACCCGAATATGGCTGTCTTGAATCTCCTCAAACACCCTGTAACAATTTCACACATGGGTGGTTTCAGTTGTTGCATGATGTCTCTCGCATTATTGCATATCCTGAAAAGTGGGCCCATTGTGAAGTGGTACAAATGTGTACAAATGTGTACGTTTTAAAAAGTGGTCCTTAACTTTTTTTGAGTAGTATATAATATTATCAAAGTGCTGACCAGATGTGCAGAATAAGGGTAAATGTTTGAAGAAATTCCAACAAAGACGAAACAGAGAAAGAGAAGAAAGAGGCGCAAGAAGAAGATGAATGAGAGGTAGGAGAGGAGAAGGAGAAAAGAGAAGATCGACAAGGGGAGGGTGACGAAAAATTAAACACGTCGGAAAAAGTGAAGAGTAGAATTAAAAACGCATTCGAAAGAACTTGTATACAATGAATGAATGAATGAATGAAATGATGAGGAAGAGAAGAAAGGGAAGAAAGAGAGAAATGCAGTATTATTCTCAGTGAAGATGGTTAGGTAGAGCATAACGAAAATGATGACGGGTGTGCAACCACGTTCATGTTGTTTCCTTGACATCATATCATAGAAGATAATTATGACGACAATAAGTGATGACGATAAAGATGATAAAGATTCCCCCCCCCCGATATTACCTCGTTTACAGTGTCCCAGATACTGATGAGAACCGTCTGATTGTCGACCACATCTTGCTTGGTATATGTTCCTTCTGCAAGACAGAAAACAAAAGAACATACAATAAAATCACAAAAGTGCAAATACAGCACATCAATGAGACAGGAAAAAAAAAGCAACAACAACAAATAATTGTCAAGGTAAAATGCTGATACATAGATTATCATGAGAGGTCAAAATCTCTTTGTGAGAGGTGTGCGCGCCATCTTGCAATCAGCCGAGCTATTAGGTACCGTCACTATCCGTTGCCATGGCGACTGGGATCGAAGAAGTCCTGTTTGTTCAGACAACAAGGTGTGCCGCATACTGGCCTTTCTCCCGCGAATCAGGCAGGAGATGGAGAAGGAGGAGGAGGAGGTTGAGGAAAAGATGAATTTGGAGGCGGGGAGATGGATTTCTCAGCTGTACCAATAGTTCTGGCCGAACTGTGCTTATCGGTTTGCCTTCTCTAGAGTCTACTTCTCCGTCCATGGTCTCAGTTTGACAAGTCAATGGCGCATATCCTTCTTAATGATTGCCTCTTTCTTCTCTTTCTCTCTAACTTCCTCCCCCTCTACCTATCTCCATATTCTATTCATCTTTCTATCTATCCTTATCTCTGCCACTCTCTCGCTTTCTCTATAAATATCTTTCGTCCCCTTTCTCCCCCTCACTATGACTTGTTATCAATCTTTCTCTCTTTCTTCTTCTTCTTCTTCTTCTTCTTCTTCTTCTTCTTCTTCTTCTTCTTCTTCACCTTCCTCCTCCTCCTTCTCTTTCCTCTCCTTCCCTTCCCCCACCTTTAGGAAGTTCTCATTGTTGCACATATCAAGTATACAGTGCTTTATTATCACAATGATACGGATACTTGAGAGAACCATACAGCAGCATTCCTCTTGAACGACACAAGAGTCAGGAATATTATTCAGGTTGTCGTACGGCAACTAACAACCTTTTCCCGGTATCACGAACAACGCGTTTCATTTTTTTTTTTTTTTTTTTTTTTTTTTTTGGGGGGGGGGGGTTAGAATTTACCTCGACTCTTCTCATGCGCAATGGACAGTGTCATTGAAAGTATATAGGAAAGTAAATCTGATAAATTTAAACGCTTCGTAAATGGTCCTTCCTGTTGTAAGACTTGTTGAGCGTTAAAGCATGGCCTCCCTGGTTAAAGTGTGTGTGTGTGTGTGTGTGCGCGCGCGCGCGCGTGTGTGTGTGTGTGTATGTATGTGTGTGTGCACGCGCGCGTGTGTGTTTGCGAGGACCGTTTGGCTACGTGACATAAATGCTAGTTTTGTCGGCATGTTTCAAACCGACATTTTACATTGCCGAGGTAGTTACACAGCACCAAGACCCTATCTCCTGAGACTCAAATTGAATTAAACGCTTGGCCACGGTTATTTTCTCGTAAATCATAGTAATCCGCAAGGACAATGAACGTCCAAAACACATTGTGTACTTGGACAGATATAAGCTTTGAAATGTGGTGTATGTCACAAAATGTCATTCCTTTTAAATAAACGCCCCCTGTAACATGGATATTTTTCTATTTGTTTCAGTTGTTGTAACAGAAGTAAAACGAATATGACTGGTTTCGAAAGAAAATCTTGTTTGGTTCGTTCTCCAAAACGCCTTCTGAGACTTTTCGATTGTTTGTTTTGTTTTGTTTTGTTTTGTTTTGTTTTGTTTTGTTTTGTTATCACTCTTTTCATGTCATCATTCTAAAGGGTGACAAAGCGCTTAGACGATAAAATTTCATTGCGATAGCTTGAAATGTTCAATAACCTTCTTGAGTTTCTACACAAAAACGTCGTTTACAACATATTGGGTATCTCTTTCGATATTTGCTTTAATTGTTAATCAACATTTTCTTTTTAACTTTACAGACAGGATTTTTTTCAACGACTGTTCTAAACCTAAAAGCCCAAGACTTTTAAAGCTTTCAGCGGTGACACCAGACGTCTTCTCGATCGTAGCAGTGGAAGTTTGTGCTCTTAAAGTCAATTCAAATAGTGACTACTTAATCTTGCACAATTAAGCCTAGAATTGAACAAATCGGAGAATGTGTGCCATTGTTATTTGAGATTTAAAATGAAATCATTTGGGAACAGTAATAATCATGGAGTATCGGGTGCGTCGTATTCCAAGCGGAAATTGTACTACAGTGCACAAGTATTAAAAAACCTCTGGGACAATATATTATACTCATAGACTTTCGGCACGTCCTTTCTAGGACCCAACGTCGCCGATATTTTAATAACTGCACTCTCTATTTCTCCGAGGTTCCGGTCTGTGATTATAGCATATGTTTACAGGCGACTCCCGACATTTCTTCTTTTTCTCGGCTGATGATAAACGGGGGCCGACCAAGCCGCGTGGGCCGTCTCACGAACAGCTCGTTGAACAGAAGCAATATATTTTAGATGGATGGAAAGAGAGATGGAAGGGAGGAAGGAAGGAAGGAAGGAAGGAAGGAAGGACGGAAGGAAATGTGACATCCTTCAAGATAGCACGACAGTTTCTCAGTGCTTTCATTAACCTGGCATTTAAGAAGTACACACTCATCAACAGACACGTAGACCCAGACACAGGCACAAACATGCACGCACGCACGTACACACACACACACACACACACACACACCCATGTCCACCATGTGCGTGCCTGTATCTTCGCATCTAATCACGTGTACATAATATATTTAAGACGCGGAAAAAAAGAAACATGTATATTTTATATTCCATGTAGATGTTCCAATGCTTTTAACAATGAAATTAACCATTCATAATGTTCCATAAAGTTATTGACAGTGCCAAACACGGTTGACCTCAACAGAATCTCCGTACCAATCCATTTGATACTACCTTGTTTGTCTTCACGAGTTGGGACAATTTTTGTAATTGTTGAATGAACATTTCGCTGAGCGCTGATCATCTGACAGACATTACGTACCTGCCGAGGCACCTAAAAGGGAATGAGGACAGCAAAAACGGCGCCAGCATACCAGATGTTGGCAGGCAAGAGGTACTGATCGCAACGGAAAACATCAACTAGAAATTTCGTCTTTAGAATCCTCTGAGCTTCTTTACCGAATGACAAATTCATATATCAACGATCATAAACACATGGCGGAAAACATAAATCTTGCTCTTTCACAGTCATTCCAGGACTGGGTTATATTTACCGAGACCAATGTTTGTGCCATCCCATTCCGTTTTATAAACAATCGTGAAAAAAAACCCCGACCGAATTCACAGAAATGTCAGAACGATCCGAAAATTACGTCATGGCAGTTTTCGAGAAGTTTTCTCTTCCACCGAAGGTGCATAATGGGTAGGATTTAAAATTACACAATGCGACGTGTTCGGTTTGGCATTGTTGCATTCCTGTTTACCATTAACATGGTGAAAGCACAAACATATCTGTCACCGACGCCCACACTATCTACACCGTGCAGTCTTTAGCGTGCCATCTTGACACTTTCTCGTAATTCAAATATTTCTTCAGTTGTTTTGTTGCTTGCGGTCATTATTTGATATTCAAATAAACTAAAACAAGCCACACCCTACGGCTGGAAAGTTGGGTTCTGTTGTGTACAGCGTGGGTGTGTGTATACGTATGTGTGTATCTAGGTAAGTTGGTAGGTAAGTTGGTATTAGAGAGCAGAGTATAATGTTGATGAACGAGTACATTCAAATGAGTAAAGATTACAACAAAGTCTTTCAATGGAAACCCAAAATAGTATTACTTATGGAAATGCTTACTTCTTACTTCTTCTTAGTATAAATGTGGAAAAAAGGGGAGAAAACAGTCTTTGAGTACATTCTGAACACTGAAAAGTTATTTGGTGTCAAACATAAGAAAGTTCTCAAATGTGTAAGTTTTCTTGAAACAGTGACGTTGTTCAAAATCACATGATATTATACATGATGGTAATTTCATTGGTTTGTACAACAAAGGAAACAGGTAATTAACATAATTTCAATAATCGAACAAATATGACTATCTAATTAATTCATAATTGTCAGAATATTGTGACTCTATTTGCTGCATAAGATGTATTTCATTCTCTTTCATATCACTTTAGAGGAAGAAAATGCAACAAGGGCTTTTATGCATGTCAGTTGGAGCCTTTTGCGAGGGTGGCGTCTCCGGTGACATCGCCTAATTTGCACAAGTAGATGTGGCTATTGCAACTGATTGACACATTGCCCTTTACATCGATGTAACTAAGCACTGAATGAATCAATGTTTTAGTAGTAGCCATGATAAAAAAATCATGGGCGTGTAGTACTCGAGCAGGATTCGGACCTGAGACCTCCGGATCTCCGGACATGCGCCTGTCCGGAGATCATGTCGATGTAGGGCAATAGGTCAATCAGTTGCATTAAAAATAACTCGACGGAAGAATTTCATGAATTTGAATAGCTGTGGCTAGTTTCACCCCGATGTAAAAACGTGTAAAACTTAAAATTCCATGTTGTTGGATAAGTACTTTTGTTTGTGTACATCTGCTTCTGAAAGTTAATTTGGAACATGGAGATGGGTTTCCCTTAAAACAATAAACTTTATGCCTTCAGTGTAGCTGATTTAAGTTAATGTATTTTGTATTCAAAATTTTCATTAGATTTTGTCTGAGATTTTTACTTGTTGGTTTGCTTGGTTTCTTCCTATTTATTAGACAAATACTTGCCAGCATCAAGCGGCGAAACGGGCCGTTCGGACTTAGCTAATGTGCACATTGTACTTTTTCCTCATCTGGTTAGGCACTTCAGTCTCTTTCAAAGCGATATGCATAAGCTTGCCTGACGTAACAATTTATGGAATTCATCCATCATGTTAAAAAAAATGAATTTGGGTAGATCAGGTGACCAGAATGATCCATCAATTTACACTTTGGAAAGCATCTATTTCATTATTTTTTCATTGAATGTACGTGTATTATTTAAAAAAAAAAAAACCCACCCAAACAAACATTTTTCTATTAACAGATAACCAAATATTTCAATTTCAATTTTCAATTTCAATTTATTTTCGTATTTCTCGATGGAAAATACATGGTATATAACAAAATATAATACAGAATGTCCAGCTTGGATATATACATGAAGAAATAGGAATACAAAAGTAATACATAACGGTCGATGTGTCATTTTCAATCAAAGTAAAGGATGCGAAGAGAAATACGATGGAACCTACTAAAAAGCAAAGCTTGTTGAGTGTAGGTCCCAACAAAAGCCTAGTGAGGGGAACAGGATGAGGAGCACGGGGATACAATTGAGACCAAAAGTAAGGATAAACAAAAGAGAATGACTATTACTCGGGGCTCAGAAGATTCTTCTCACATGTATTTATGTGTGTGATAAAATGAGAACAAGTAACCACATGCTGCACACTATAGCAGTTGCTCTAAAAGCAATTTTGACATGGGAGTGATAATGACGTGAATACTTAAGTACTATATAATTTTAGGGTTTAAACATTCCGGCTTCCATAGACACGGGGAAAGATTTGAAAAATGGAGAACATGAATCAATTGCAATTCCTATATGTGATAATACCGCCAGCTGCAATGACGCATAAAAGAAAAGAATAAAAGAAAGGAAGGAGTGGAAACTATGCGACACGACCAAGGTCTTACTAGAAGTGGAAGGAAAAACACCGATGGGAAGGAATTTGAGAGAGCATGCAACTAAAATAAGTTATATGCATGAGTCTGTTCACATGGCAACAACCGAGTATCCAACAACCGAGTATCCAACCGAGTATCCAAATATGGCAACAACCAAATATCAGGCGTACTGTCAGGTGAATGTGCATGCTGGCAAGCATCATTTATAAAGATTACACGAATAATCATAATGAATACATATGTTTTTCTTTGTGAGTTTGAAAGACCAACATGACTATATTAATCATTGTACAAATTACATTTTTTTTTCATGCTCAACTGGCTAAGCGAATGTCTCCACACCCGGGAAGCATTGGGATTGCTCAGTCACACCGCTTGACACATGTATCAGAGCGTGCCTTCCTATTACAACGGGGGGAAAAGTCCAGAATGTAGACTACATTAATCGGGACATCCCCATTGTTGGCGACGAAATACCAGAATGGCGTACTCTTACCAGTTAGTGCCACATCCCCAGTGGATACAAACGTCAGACAAGCGGGGCTTTGATGACATTGTGACAAGAAGGGGATTATCTAAGTGCCTGGAATCTACAGGTGTTGTCCTCTCAGACGAACACACATTTTCGGGAACAAACTTTTTGACTTTCTCTGTTTTATTTGACTCGAGAAACACGTTGCAATACCCCATGGAGGTATCATTCCCCACTTAGCTATATACAGGGATTACCGCATTCCGGGAAGTTACGAAGTTTCACAAAGGCATAAGAGTTTGTTTCTTTGTTCCATTTCCATCTGAGATGATGGTTGGATAGCCCATTTTCAGCTGCAATAGCTGGTCTTCCATGGGGTCAGTTGGATGTAAGACGGGACCACTTCACCAGGTTAAGCACCCTGCTCTTTTATACGATGAATAAATGAAGCGGAATCTTTTACGTGCATGAGTTGTGACTCTCGCACACGAGACCTCCATTTTAAGTCCTTCTATACAAGAGACAAAGTGTTTTGCCTCTTACTAGAGGGGACGGAATGATTACTCACAACACTGCTCTGTGGGACCCGGGAATCGAACCGGGGTCCTTTGGACTGTGAGGAGGACGCGCTACCATCTGAGCTAACTCACCGCCCTACCCCTTTCTTTTGGACTCCTGTTACACATCATAATTTCAGTGAAGTTGCCACGATTTACTGCCGCTAAGTCTTTGCCTTGACTACCCTTTATCCTTCCAGCATAAACCTTCATCTTCATCAGTCGATATTACAGGTAAAGAAATATTTTTCCCCTGTCACTGAGTGTGCTGGTCATCACATAAGCTTGACATGTAATGGTCTTCTATAGCTTTTTTCCACGTCGACCTAACTAGATAACTTTTATCATGACGGCTGTTCTGTATACCACCAAGGAACTGATGTTGATCGCTGCGATGATAGCAACACATTTTTTTTGCACATCAGCTGGCAACATAACTAGAGGACCCAATATATCATTGGCGGCAAGCTCGCTCACATGAGAAATTGGCGTGTTTCAAACTATAACCACGGAGGCTAGTAGATCTATTCCTTTGTTGCTGTTCGAGTTTGCATAACGTTTTCGAATTGGATGTAAACTAATTTTGGCTAAGCACAAGGAGTAACATTTCCATTCCTCCAGCTATTGTCACCAACAAGAAATTCTTTCCCTTTCTTTTCTTGTCTACCTCGAAGGTCACCCAGCTAATGATGCCCATTTCTCGTCGCGACATAATCCCTTCGATGTCGGGAGAAGTGCTTGGTAAATTAATGTTCTCACAGAGGCAGCTCAATTCGGACGACGCTTTGTGCTCCGGAATTTTCACCACTTGTTTGCAAATCTCTATATCACACATCGCGAACCAGTCGCCAAAATCCGTGTCGTGCTCATTATATCATTCAGTATTTTATTGACATCCAACAATGGAGGCGTCTGAAATGAGTTAAAAACCTAAGAAAATTGTTGGCTGTAATTGCACGACATCCATCATGTTGTTGCAATGATGGCCGATTGAACTGTTGACAAGTATATTCGACACCCTCCACCGACCATGCAGGAGCAGGCGATACTTTTGCTCCTTGTAAAGCTGCAAAAGGAAGTGACAAACATAAAACCCGCCCTCTACCGAGCTACACAACCTGTTTACGAAAGTTACTTTACTATCGCTAATTATCGTACAGGGTGTCCTTTTTCTGTATGGACGTTCCACAGAGGAGTATATTAAAATAGAAAACAGATACTCAGTAAACAAGCCGATAAACAGTAAGAAACATTCAATAATCATCCGCGTTTCGTGCTTACAAGTAAAGGCCGAAACTAACTTGCTTCACTTCAAGCCCTTGTTACACATTTTAAGCAGGTCGGGTTTTGTATTTTCTGCACGAACTCCAATCGGGAGAGCTGAGCGCGCTTCAAGTTTTCTTTTATCACAAAGTTATTCTCGTTTTTGTGAATCTTCGCCGAACAAATGCAGCATCTCTAAGTTCAAAGGAGAAACACTGACAGTCTACAAGCTGAGTTGAATGTGGAGATGACTTCATTTCATGAACCACAACAAACTGCTTACTTTGAAAAGGGGGATACTTTTTTGTTATCATTTTTACAATTATTTACTGGACTTAAGTTTGAATACATGAACCTTCAGATAGCCACTGATTCACAGGTGTGAGACAACAAAGAATGACATGACAGATTTCCATGTGACACAGAGTAGACATGCGCAAACATGGACGCCCCACTTGCCTTCAGCAATGTCGGCGCGAAATTTCGAAAGGAACAATACCTCATATTTGTCTGCCAAAATTCGCAGACACCATTACAGCCTACATTATGCAGTCCAATAACACCTCGTGTTTATTCGCAACCGAATGACATTTAGCACAAAGAGGCAACGATAACAGCCTGAAGAGGAAACATTATTGTAAGCACTCAATGGTGGTATGTTCCTGGGAACATAGTGACTGTGATACCATAATGACTATCATAGACCCAGGGCAGCCGCTTCAGCGTTATTACTGCGCTCTCCCTGGCGAGAGCTGTGTTATTATTACTTCCACAGGACAGTCCGGTACCTTGATTCAGACCAAGGTCAAATGGGACATCATGACAACTTATTCTTGTCCAAGAATGTGTACATGACATAGGTACGTACCAGACAGAACATGTAGGCCTACTGGGATGCCCAACTCCTATCCGCTGTGTCGTATCAAGGTATGGAGGGCAGAAGTTGATGAACATGAAATGGGGACAAAGTCTTGCAACTAATATAGATATATAGACCTACATAATGATATGTAATACACTATGATATAACACAGTGGCATTTCCGGTCATCACTTCTTCCAAAGATATGAACCTAGTCGCGTGGCGAAACTATTCAGCTCTAAACAGTACCTGCTAAAAAACAAGAAAAACAGAGGTCTGTTTTCCCTAGGGTCACGAGCGCATTTCGTTGCGTCATTGGTGGCCACGTACAATTAATACTAACTCAAGCTCAAATGAAAGATATTCCGCTCTAAACACGAAGCCCCTCGTCACAGGGCAGGCGTTGTAATTTACGAAGAAATAGATCCATCTCGTTGTATAGGTGTTCTCGGTATACCGAAGTCGTAACAGCAATCAAATTTACGACTGCGCCTCCGTCTAACAAGCCAGAAGTTATTACACCTATTTGCATGCGAGCGGAAGCTCTCTCGGATAAAAGCTTTCGAGCTAACTATTGCCCCGGTTGATGGCTACTTGCTGTAGAATTGCTCGAGATGAAGCAAAGCTCGAAATCGTCCAAGCCCTCGTTGCGTGGAGACGGAAAAGATGATGGTCTGAGAAGTCAGTAGAGCCACTGTCACGCGAGCTCTTTAATATCTTCTCGAAAGCTTCACTGCCGGGCGAATCTTCATTAAGACGGGATCTTTGCCGAGGCAGGGTGGACAAGACGGATGGGGCGCGGGTTTGTGCCCGTCTTCAAAAATTCGTGTAGAAATCATCTATCTCCCCCATCACATCTAGTCTAGGATAGCTGTTGTTTTTTTTTTAATGAGGCCCCACCCATTTCAAGCTTAATCGCTCACGATGGTGGTCTCCTGCATTCAATTATCTCTGTTCTTTACTGAAAAATACTATATAATGTTATTGCATGTTCTGTATATTTCTTAATAAACTTGCTTATGTTTATCTATTTGTGTAATGTTATATTATTATTTTAACAAACGCAAACAGAAAAACTGACCAGAAATGAATATTATTCATTAGTGGAAAAGTTGAGCAAAGAAAATGGGATTCCATCGGGATACGAACCCGAGACCTCCGGATTGCTAGCCCGGTTCTCTACCGACTGAGCTATAGAAAGCCCTAGTTCAGTGTTCGTCCCAGAAACCCTAGATTCTCAATGCTCGGATGGTCAGAAGCTATAGCAGTGTGTTTGTGTGTGACACACACGTACACACTTGAACCTGGCATAAACCCGAAGGATAATTCAACTTGGGGATAAATGCGAGGGATCCCCGAAGTGATGCAGCTTTTTGAGTACGTAACAAGCGCAAACAGAAAAACTGACCAGATCCCGATAGAATCCCATTTTCTTTGCTCAACTTTTCCATTAATTATCATTTCAAATCACTGCACTAGTTATTCTTTGTTTTTGTGCTTTTGAAATTTGTATTTGATTGAATGCGGAAATAAATCAAATCAAACATCCTCTTTGTATCCCTAAGATCCATCTCTCCCCCTCCCCACACACAGGCGCACAGATCTTGTACACACGCACATTCCACCTCTTTCTTTCCTTCTCTTTCTCCCTCTCAATAAATGTATATATTTCTTTCCTTTCTCTCTCATCTGCTCTCCTGTCATAGCACCTTTTGAATATGTTCCTTCCTTTATATATTTGTTTTTCTGATTCTCTTCCAACATATTCCAATATCTCTTGCGGTTTCCTCCATGGTCTATCCCACAGATCAGTCGCTTTACCTGTATGTTTATTACATGGAGTGGAGCCCTAATAAACCACAAATATGAAATGTTACCATAATCAGATTTCAGCGTCGTAAAGCCCTTTAAAACACAATCTACGCCAATTCCTCTGGTAATTGACGTTTCACTCTCCACTGGTCATGACGACACAATTGACAGCCACTACGAACATTTTGACCTTTGACACGTACCGATGGTGTATTGTTCTCACAAATAACATTCTCAATTTATCACACCTATTCAATTCCCTCGGCGAGAAGAAGAGTGTGAGGAAATGATCGGGAGGGGGGGGGGGGACTGATTTACTCCGATTCAATCTCGCTTATCGCAAAAAGGTTGACGAAAGCTTGTCGGATTAGATTCGTGTCGAATTTTGGCACCCTGGCGACTTTTCACTATCGTTAATAAATCTCGGTTTCCATCATGCACACGCCATTCGCTGATTGGCGAGGAATATTTCATTATATATGTAGTATTAGGATCTGGGCCAATCACGTCGGGTGGTCGAATGTGTTGTTGGCTTCTTTCATTTTAGCGAGTTCACCAAGGTTTGCCCAGACAGAAATTGCACAGCAGGGCCTTCGAAGTGAACTTTTTTTTTCTTAATCCCCCCTTTTTTTAAACCAAGAATGGTTGTTCTTTTTGATGTATTGCTGCGGTGGTGCGTTATTGTTATTGACATTTCCTCTTTTTTATGTCACGAGCTTTTACGATTCCAGTAGGGCCTATATTCCGAGTAATTTACAAAGAAAATTTTGTAATTTCATCTTCGTTAGAATGCTTTTTGTTTCGTTGCCAGGTAAAATAGTTCGCTGTCATGCGAGAAAAAGTTGCCATATTGAAAGATAATGACAATATTACTTATCGTACTGCTTGAATTGTTAACTTGATATTTGTTGTGGAGCTGCAGTCAGTCATCTCGGGGGTAAAGACATTTAAAACACTCGCAGGAAACAAATTTGTGCTTACTGCAGTCTGCCTGGAAAAAATGTCCTTTCGATTGTCTGTTTCGGTATCCTTCTAGGCAACTGGACAAGGTACCGACGACGTTTTGCGTCAAAACTTTGGAAATTGAAAACATCTTGCGTCTTAACAACTTCTGAACAAGGCCATTACAGTTTAAATGTTTCATAATGTGACAATTTTCAGAGGCTCTCATTTCCGACTTCTAGCAATGACTGCGGTGTGACCTTCACCACGAATACTTTGATTGGGAGGAGGAGGAGAGACGTCTGGTAAGTAGACTAGTTGAAACGTGGTGCTCATTTCGCGCTTGAATTATAGCGCTCGTGAATGTTCAGATAGATTTTATGTATAAACATGGAGTCTAAACAAGATGTTCGAGCCACGCGACATTTTGTGAATCTAAACTGATGGATGGATGAGAGACAATTCTGATCCTTAACGATTACTGAGTAGAGGAAAGAGTAGTGAGTTCAGGGCGACAGAAAGAACTTGAGATGTACGAATCCGTTTTAATGTGTGGTACAAACTTTGATTGCAATTCGTCCTAATTTATTGAGCAGCCTCCACGACAATTTCCCCCAAATACAAGCCATATATCAAAGAAAATGTACAAACTACAGTAATGTTCGCTTCATCTTCCTCTTGATCAAAATCCACAAAATCTAAGCGCCGTGCGAAAATGTTGATAGGAGTAATTTATGATAACAGCTCGTAAACATCAGGATTTTAGCGTGAAATGACTGCAGTCGTGGATTGGTGAACGTTTCAGCGTGTCGTTGCCTTCGTGATTAAACACACCCATAAACATTCAATGATAAACAAAACAGTGAGGAGGAAAGTTAGACGTATGAATCCTAGCATGGTGCTTTACGTCGGTAATAACACAACTTAAAATGCTAACCTCCGTGCTCCCAGCAATTATTTCGTCTTGAAGGATCGAAGACCACAAAGAAAAAAATGTGTCTTTCTCTTTCATTAAAGCAGCACCAATAATATTGAATATCCTCATAGAGATGCAATCGATCGAACGGACAACGAAATAAGTAGGCCCAAATCAATTAATTATAATTATTGTTATTACTACTATTATTTATAGTGCGCTTTTCCCAAAGGCCCAAAGCGCTTACAATCAAATCAAAACATGTACGACAGTATGTGTAATTGGATAGATGTTACAGCTACGAACTAGTTGCTACTAAAAAGATGTGTTTCAAGGCTTTTTTGAAAACACTAACTGATGGAGACTGTCTAACGGTAAGTGGTAAATTGTTCCAGTGCTTTGAAGCAGACACAGTAAATGTCCTACACCGGCTGAGGTGCGAGTAACAGATTATGTGAGACGAAGCGGATCACTAGATGACCTCAAATTTCTAGTAGGTGTATATAAAGTCAAACAGGCGTCTAGATATTTCGGAGCTTGATTGTTGAGGATTTTATAAACAAACAAAACTAATTTGAAAATTATCCGTTGCTTCACAGGAAGCCAGTGCAACGACTTCAGAAGTGGCTGAGATGGGTAGTCCCTAGAAACCTGAAACACTAATCGGGCTGCCCAATTAATGGATAAAAAGAAAGACAGACAGACAATAACCAGGAAAGTGAGACAAACTAGTTCAATCAAACTCTAAGAACGTTTTTGCTTCATTACATCCCCTAATTATACGCTTTCAATTTGATTATAATCATCTTAACCTGTGCAAGCTATCTCTAAATTCATAATCGCACTTGAAAGCAATGTGGAATAATTCCATCTAGCCTACAAGCAACTTTTGCGACATTGCAATATTACCTGTGCCGATGTCCCTTTCATGAATCCCCTAAAAAAAAAGACATCTAATTCACTGAGTTTCACCAGACCAAAATGTACTAGGATGTTAGTATGTCAACTTATAGGCCTATACGAGAACCCCTTGTACAATATAAAACCACTCCTCGAAGATAACTTTGACTTCATTTACAACGGTTATTCTGTACGTGCCTACCGTTACTGTAGAGTTCACTGTTACGACAAGGACGAAGGACATAATCAGCGAGGGCAGTTATATATCTGCGTCAGAGAGACAAATGACCAATAACAGCAATTAAAAAATCACGTGATATACTGACGACACAGTTCAAAGATGAGTGAAGCTCGCAGCGAGAGCGTCTATCCATATGCCACAAATCTTTCAATTAGTGTAATCATACGTGTTAATGGAGAGGGTAGAGATACAAGAGGTGTGGGGGAGGGGGGGGGAGTTTCTCTCCCTAACACGTCAGAGTAGGCATATAACATCATCATATCTCATGCTGCGCGACCCGTTCCCTGCGAAGCGCAGTTATTATCTTTTAGTTTTCGCTGGTTTACCCTCTTAAATTAACTCCAAACGACACGTTTGACGGTCACGGTCCGCTACATGTAAGTGATTAAATTCACATCGTCTGCAAATCACGTGAGAGAGGATTAGGGGGCCCAGGCAGCTACCATCCAATGGCCAAGTAAAGAGCAAAATATGAGCAGTATCTATATGCTCTCTCTGCATCTCCCCCACCCTCTCTCTAATTTTATATACCTACATTTAGGCTGCCATGGAAGCCTATATTTATGTGCTCGTAAGAGAAGCGATGCCAGGAATACCGTTGTTAAAAGATAGTAAAATGAATAATTAAAAGTGTAGACCAGCATTCTCTGTTTGTAAAGAATCGTGCGACGGTTTTTTAAACACTAAAAGCTTCATCGTGAACATTGTGAAACGAAACGCTGATCCACACACAAGAGAAAGTGAATTGTGTTACGCTAATTAACAATACGCCCTTAACACTAAGAATAAAGTTCACACATCATGACACCAGTGAAACATCGCCACATACTTTGAACCACATTTATACAACATAATTTGTGGAAAATCTTTAGGGAACCCCTTCCCCCTCGAAAAATGGCGACAGACTATTATTGCAGTTTTAGACCCCGTTTTTCTCCGTCTTCAAATGTGAGTTTGAATCGGCAGCACTCTCTCACGTTTCGGCTAGACCTCAAACCGCAAGCGCACAGACAGTGCGTCCCCGTGTCAAAGTCAAGGCAAACCGTAGACCATGGGAGGTTTTTTTGTTCTCCAGCGACGGGAGGGTTTCCCGCCGGAAACGAGGCCGCTATCTGTCTCTGGGTCGGTCCCATGTGCGACGGCAGATCGCTGTAAATATTATTTCATAACTCGCATCGTAAATCATGCCGTGACCTTTTTCCCCGCCGCATCTCTGTCGTGCATTAATTTCCCCGTAGCAAGCATTTCACGACCGATGTTCAGCACTGCATTTATGTAGCGAGAAGGAATCGTTACAAGGAAGTAAAAACGAAAGTAAAAACGAAAGTATGTGCGCACACATAGTATATAGATGTACAATCATGTACGAATAAATAAACATATCTGTCTATAGCAGACATACGTCCATTGGTATTACAATGTATTAAGGTCATGTCATGGACTCTATCCCGATTTTCTAGGTTACGCATCTATGATATTCATTGTCCTCCTTCGGTCTACGATATGTCTTATCCGGTTAAAACCTATAAGTATAAAATTTCCAACCTCTTCAATGCGTTAATATATTTTCTGTCGATATCTTTAATCAACTCTAACGCTTTGGAATCTAAATCTGCGAACACGTACAAGGTAACAGCGTTGCATTTTTTGTGCTTTATTTGAGCTCGTCCTTTTTTTTTTCTTTCGTTTTTTTTTTCGTTTTCTTTTTTGGCGGTCGACGCAATGGAAGAAAAGCCATCGATCATGTCATTGCTCTGCTACAACCCAAGCCACTTTGGTGCTCAAATTCGTTTCACACGGTCAGTTCCGCGTCATTTCGTGAAAATTTGATGGGAAAAATCATTGAAGACGCCATCTACCTACCCCCCCCCCCCCTCCATATCTTTCTCAATCTATCTCTCACGACTTTTTGATTTCATAGCACAAGTGATGGAAAGTGCCCTTGAAATTCTAAATGGGTTCCATATTCACCAAACATGTGCACTCCATTTTCGGCCTCGATCTGCTCCATCTCGCTCCTCGGGTCATGTCGAGCTTGAACTTTTCCTAGATCTGTTTTCCCTTTGCTTTGTTTTCGTCCCTTAAACTGCGGCGTTTCCGTTTCCAAATCACTTACTTGTTATTAAGCCATCGCTGGAGCTCAGTGTGGGTCCTGTTTGGGGTCTGGTCGAGATTAAAGTAGAACGGCGAATATTCGATGACAAATAAGACGTCCGTCGTGCGCTTCACAACATAATCCCTACCCGCTACGTGATGCAATTTAAATATTACTACCTCTCCCCTAACAGACCCAACAAATGTTTGATCTTGGAGAACTTGCACAAGCACTCACCCCCTCCCCCTCCCCCAGAGACGGAAAAAAATATTATATCGCACGAGACTGTGGTCCCTTATACGAATAGTGTGACAAACAGAGACCCAATATCACTTTTTATACCATACTCACGGACAAAAATGAAATATTGTTTGGCATGCCGAATCTAAGAAACTCTCTCACGCTCCAAACTGTATTTTTGTATTGTTTTCAGGAGATTCTGATTTTACACCAATGTATCCCTCTTCCATTGTACAATCGTTTCATCTGTCTGCACGTGTCTCTTGCACGTCACAATGAAGACTCTGTACTCAGCCACCCACTCGTCATTTCTTATAATCACATCATAGAGATAGAGATTGAAGTGAGATGCCCCATAGAGTTCTAGTTGGGTCATAAATCAGTAAATGTTTTAAGTCTGCTTTTTAATACCTTGGCTCGGTTGAAATTCAGCAACAGGGCAATGCAGAGTATTTTTTTTCCTTTGCATTTTTTGAGAGCTCCTAGGAGCAGTCAATAATTTCAGTACCACAGTTTAGAAAATATAGAAGTATGATAAATGACTGAAGTAATCAGAGGTATCCTCCATATTCGCCGGTGACGGATGATGACAAGCGACTGAATGAACACTGTCCACACAGCTGTCAACCCTGTTTAAGTTTATCCACAGTATTCCCTCCTCTCGTCGCCCTTTCCGACCATTACGAAGTCGTTTGAGGATACCCTAGTCCTCATTCAAACAGAATTCAACGAGACATGTTAACTCCCCATATATTTTAGGTATAGACTCAGTTTCCGTATAATAAGCAATGAACTAAGTTTAGTGAAAGCTTAAAATGTCGAAATTATCTTCATGAATCAGTGAAGATTTGGACAAAAAAATGCCGCCAGAGAAAATAAGGAAGCCATAGCTATCTTGTCATTGTGATCACTATAAACAGGGAGGTGAGAAGAAGTTTTTCGTCTCACCTCCCTACTTTGATATGGGGAATTGATTTCTGTCAAATTGTCAAAACTGTTCCTGTTGTTCCTCTTTTGCTGGGATAGAGAAATTCTACTTTTCTTAAGACAAGATATTGCGTGCAAATGTTATCTCCTCGACATCAGTTATCTTGACGTTGGACCGTGAAAACAAATGAATTAGAATAAGATATTATTATTTCAATGGAGATTTGTGCGCACACGAACAAAGACTTGGTCGCACCTTGATTCCAGTTTGATTATCGCCCTCTAGTGAACGCTTTTAATAAGCTGTAACTCGGCTATTTCTTGGTAGATTTTTGTTTTCTTAACTCCCTCGATCTTCACTGTTTTTACTTTATCATGAGAGGAACTCAATGAAGCGTTTCTAGGGGGCACTTTGAATGGTGAAAGACAGTTGGAAAACACTAAACTTGACTGCTTCGTGCATTATGATGCACGACGCACCGCTTATGTCCAGAAAAACGCGCAAGCACGAGCGATGACGCAACCAACATAAAAATGGTTGAGAAGATTGCAATGCCGTCTCACGGATACCATTTCGGAAACCATTTTCGCCTCCTTGACCTTTCTCGCGGCGGAAAAGAAATCTCGGGCTTTATGGAATGAGACAAGAGGCTACGTCCCTATCAGTCTTTTGTTCGCGTCTTCTTACTTACCTGCGAGACGATATATAGGTAGAAGAATTCTCCTTGAAGTGAAATGTTACGACACGAGAGGGTTTAACACGCCATTTAGAAGCGCCCATCACATTTTCACTCCTAATGACCGAGGAATGCACTCACGTCACGTCGTTTCACTCCATTTTGAGTCATAGAATAAATTGCCTACACAATCAGCGTAAAATGTATGGGGATTTCGAGGATTAAAGGGATGGTGTAGTTTTGGTTGAGATGGGGCTTCAGGTTTCCATTCTTGTGAGATGATAAGAAACATCTTATGAAATAGGAAAGAGCGTACAATTCTAAGAAGCATACAAAGTTTATTTGATGAAAATTGATTTTGAAATGGATGAGACAGCCCCCGAAAAAGTCCTAATAAAAGGGGTTACTTTGTTTTTGGATATCTCAACCATTTCAAAACCGATTCTTATCAATTGAATTTTGAATTGCTCTTAGAATCGTATATGCTTTTTGATATTTCATAAGTGGTTTTTAATTATCTCGCAAAAAAGTTAAAATCTCAATCCCCATCTCAACCACGACTTTGCTATCCCTTTAATCACTCGAGCATCTGCAGGAGTTGGGATTATCGGCGTTTCTCACGGCGACCATACACACAAATTAATATGCACAAGAACATCAAAGGAGTCCAGTTTGTAAACCGATGTGGTTTTTAATATCTTGGCATAGCTTTAAAAAGCTTCAAGCATTCTTGGCCTCAAATGGAAACTACTGATATTATGACAGCAAAGGATCGGATTGAGTTCTCGTTGCTCTAAACGAGCTGCGAAACATCTCAAGCAATGACATTTAATATCAGGATATATCTATTTGATTTACATCTTTATATCAATTCCATGCATGCATAAACCAGGTCACGGTATAACGACGCACCGCGAATTGGATCCAGGAAATTTATCGCCGAGTTTAAACAGAGAATTTTTTTTTTCTCCATTGGCAGACGTGATACAAGCGGACTCAGTAACAAAACGAATGGAATCTAAATATTTATGCGTCTGCTAATTCTTTGCAAATTCGATCAAAGTTACGGACGGACGCGATGTTTTCTAGAGGTAAACATCAAATGAATCATGCCGAATGAGCGGAGATTGAAAACAAATTGCTTTAATGGCGCGGCTTGTTCCGCCAGACACTGGAACCGATCGAATTTCGCCGGAGCCTCGTTTCGGCACAGACATTTGCATACTCTCGCTCATCCTGACTGAATGATCACATACGTTCTAATTTAAAAAAAAAAGTGTCTAACACTGAGCTGCTCCTTATCTATAGCGGTAGAAGCTTCCATAATAGAAAATTGTTGTGTAGTTTTAGTTATTTTTTTATTCGGCGTACAAAATTCAAAGAGATGAGGGCTCTGTTGCATAAATCATTCCATAGAAAAATGTAATCTTTGTAAGACTGCACCTCGGCAAGCAAGGACCACTCGGCAGTGCACAAGTCGTTGCCGTGGTAACTGAAACTTCTGCAACTGGCAAAGACAAACCTCTCTATGAAACTGGTCACGTGACACGCTTTGATGTTTTAAACACTAGTCTTGATATTCAGTGTTCGAAGATGTAGAGCAAACGAGAGAGGCGATGCCAGTAATTTCTTAATTTCTTGTGTAGCATTGGTCAGCATTGGTGGTACCACAAAACAATATGTCTTCTAAGGAGGGGGGGGGGAGGGAATTATTGCATAAAAGCCCCTTCTTTTTTGTTATTTCGTGATGGGATGGGTTTGATAGACCTGAAGTTCAAACAACATTGGTAGATCGACAAACCTCTTGAGAGTTGACTGAGATGATAATCAGGACTTGTGACATATTTTCAGAAAACAAGAACAAACTCCCCTATTATGAATCCTTTCCCCTTTCCCCTTCAGGTGTTACCTGAGGCTCCGAAGGAAGGAAATTGCTCCCGGGGTTGAAAGAGGTATAAGAAAAGGGAATGCAGCCACACGCGTGGCGTTGAATTCCACCTGTCTGAGGAGGATTTCTTGAAGTATGACAAATGGGAGTCGAGGGGTCATCGGGGCGAAATAGTGTCAGAGGAAGTAGAGAGGATGATAGAATCATGGAGCGGCTCCATGGTAGGTTGATGGCATGGATTGGGGAGCAGAGGAGAGGGAGAACCTGAGAGGCGAATGGGAGAGAAGAGTTACGGAGGAAATGATGCTGGATGGAGAATCTTTAAATTGGGGTAAGGAATTGCCTTTACTTTATCAGTATTCAAACATTCTAGTGAAAGGTCACCCCCTTCCCTCTTCTCGTTTCATCTCCTCTCTTTGAAAAGAATGTTATCATCTTCAAGTATGAAGGACGCTGCAGGACTACCAGAAGAAGAAGAAGAAGAAATTAATGTCCCTCTTCTCCACCCCTTGACCCAACAAGAACATGAAGAAACTGGATCTTCGGCGTCATGTACTTTCACCTGCTTTCTGTAACCCACCTGCCTCTACACCCCCCCCCCCCCCCCCCCCCCTGTCTCCATCTCCTCTATTTTCCCCTTTCATGCTCATTACGGTTTGGCGTTGCCACATCTATTTTCGATGACACCATGCAGTCTCCCTCAACAAGTTCAGTTCCACAGAGTGATGAACAGTCACGGTTCTTGCCAGCTGGAGAATAGAAGCGTGAAAAACGATATTTCGCGGATCGCCTCCTCTCACTCGCCTATAGTTAAAATGAGATGGCTACAGACTGTGGAGACCCGGACTTGCTCCTTTTCTATCTTGTGTCGTGGGTTGTTGGGTTTTTGCCACTTTTTTGTCAAAAAAATTGAAGCATGTCATTTCAATTAGGCTACAGCATCCTTCTAAGGGAGGTATCTTATAGGAGATTCGGGATAATGCAGCTCAATGGTAAAACGCAAGCAACTTTATTCCAAGTGTATTTGTACTGTAAAAAGGCCTCAAGTACGAAACGTCGAAGGTCGGATGAGTCGCTGGTATAACGTGCATAATAGTGACGTATGTAAGAACGTGTCTATGTGCGTGTTCGGGCTATTTACATTTGTAATATTCATAGCACTGATGATAAACACAAACCTCATGCACCTGATTCGCCATGAAATTAAAAGAAACTTGCCATCACCTTCTGGCAAATAAGAATTCATTTAAGGTCACCTACCAGGTGGAATTGGGCATGCGATCTCCATATCGAAGACAGGGACTGATTTAAAGTCAACTCTCCAGGTCATTAAAAAAGAAAAAAAACATTATACTGAATATATGTGATTGGTTCCGTTTGATTAGTTTCTTAATGTCTTATTCTGTGCCACGATATCCTTCATTGTCTCAGTGTTTAAAGATTGAAAGATGAATATTACAAGTTTCTTGCTGTAAGTGTAATGCAGTCAAGCAAGTGGAAAAGGCATACAAAACGCAGTTCAGGCGAATACAGTGGAATACAGAGACCGTTTCTTTTTTCTTCGACATTACCAGCTTAATTTGAGTAGGAGCATAAGTAACCTTTGACGGGGCAACCCAGATTATTCTTCTCTAAGGTACAAACGACTTTCAATATATGCGTGTGTTCAGCCCAGTAGCAATCACTGTACTGTACGCAATATTGGTGCTGGAGTGATGTCTTCGTTACTACCAATTACTCTTCTTTTGTTGTATGATACTTTGAGCTCCAAACCCAAATACCTGCCTTTGATAACTAGTTATTTATGTCTCTCGTCATCTTTCCCGCCTTCACTGTCCGCAAATTTGATGCCCGGAGCACATCTTCGTAGAAGAGTAAAAAAAAAATCATTGCTTATAGACCCATTTCTTTTGAAAGACGTTGTTGATGTATTCCCTTCGAGTTCAGGATCGAGCACACTGTACAAGAAAACGAAACAGCGCCGATTAAAGCGGCGAGTTAAATGAGTCGTGACAACATCACCTCGTTACGCCCTCGGCCCTGCGGCGCGCGGCATTCAGAGCACGCGAAGCAAAATAACAGTCAATGAATAGCTTGTATCTTTTTCGTAGCCAGAACGTCTTCAGAAGTGAATGGACACCGAGTGAAAAATTGGTCCTCCATTCTTCAGCGTGCAATTAGTGTCCCCGAGCTTAGAAACTGTTGCAGACGAGTTGTCATCTTTCATATTATATAGCCGATGTACTGACTAGCAGGGGGAATCTCACGGGTATTTCATACCCGTTCCTCCAGCAATATCGCAGTTACGTCTCGCCACGTGTTATTTGCATCATATTATGACAAATCTAGATAGACCTTTTAGTAAGCAGCGCTCGATGACCTTAAAAATCTTAGCTTGATGACATTGGGGAGGCTTTTATACTAGTATGTCTTTCCGAACGTCGCGCATTAGCGGGAGATCGACAATATCGCGACGGTGAAAGTTTGCGCGTGCGTGTCACGAATACCTAAGTTCGAATTTCATGGATGTCTCATTGTTACAACTAGCATGACCAACATCGTGAGTCACATGGTGATGGCGAGGTCATCACAGGCAAGCCTGAGAGACTTCCACCTTCGTGCTTGCACGAAGCACTAGTGGCATGCGTTTCTATTTTTGACTTTTAAAGTCTAAATGACAATGTTATCAAAAAGTCCCTCTGAACTCGACTTGCGTTGTCATTGTTATTCCACAGCTTACATTATTCATAGTTCAGACGAGGGCATTCACATGATCGTCTCGAACGATCAGAATGTGACTGTCACACCATCAGAACGTATTGATTATGCTCGTTCCATGTTTTGTGTGCGCACGCGTGCGCGTGTGATTGTGACGTGTAAATGTGCGTTCAACAGAGACTAACCATAGACAAGTTGCGGTCAACTGCTTGGGTTTGAACTCGGGCCTCTGTCAGTCTGTTGCAGTTTTTTTTTCTCGACATTTCAAATTACATTTACACCATCGAGGTTTGTAGGGCAGGGTGGTGAAAACCAGGCGTGCCTTATGGTCGGTAACCTCTATAGCGTTCTTTTGACACCATTCACGTTCACGTTATGTTTAAATTCGTTTGTACGTCAGCTAATGTGATCCCCCGCAGTGAGACCATTAAAGGTATTGTTTACCATTCACACTTAGAAGTACGGGTTCAAATTTGGACCCCAAAATTGTCGCTAAACAACCACCTATAGGGTGCAACTTTGCACCTTAATAAGCAATTTGCACCCTCAGAAGTGCAATACGCTGAATTTTGAACCTACAGGGGTGCGAATTTGCATCCTCGGTTTTGTGCTAATCAAGGGTGCAAACATGCACTAGAAACATTAATACATTGTGAATTGAAAATTTGGACCATGAGTACCAAGGTTTTACTCGTAAGATCAAACTTACAGTCTGATGGATATGTCTGCATCTTTGTAGGTACGAATATAAATATCAAGAGATTTAATTTTCTACTTGCATAATAAAAGGTGCGATTGTGCACCCCAGGGTGCTGCTATGGCGACAAATAGGGTGCAAATTTGAACCTTTACTTTTCAGTGTGTTGGGAGCTGTGATTTAACAAATGTTTCCAATAATATTCGAGTTGTCACATTTGATGTAAATGTGTAGGTTGGTTGTATCACAAAACATCCTATCATATAAAAATTTGCAATAAAGCCTGGAATATAAGGAAATATCACTAATTTTCTCACTAAACCATAATTGTAGATGGTTAAGTCTGGACACAATGTTATTATAACTATTGTTCACATTTTGTATATTTAACAATACTTAACTTTGATTATACCGATTAGCCTTTTCACACTGGTTGTTTCTATCCCTAACTCACATTTTAAATCTATCTTGAAGCAACAAAGCTGGGTTTTTGTTTCATCTGCAAATAGTAAATAATGCCTTTAAGGCTACAAGCGTTATACAGCATAATGCACACGTCTTGTAAAAACGTACATAAGTCTGACTAACTTCACACTATCTCATAAAGAGGCTGTCTAAAACTACGCGTCGGTAATTGGGGTACATCACACCATGTGTCGTCACATTCAGACGAAAGGTAATAAGGAAGAGCTTTGGCACACGCCCTCAGTCGATCTATATCCACAAAAAGATGCCATCAAACCCCGTGCTCGATGTGCGAAAAAACCGCACAATGCCAAGGCGACAGAAACTCTCAAGAGAGGTTGTTCTCCCTGCCCTATCATGCCGTTTTGTGTCGTTTGGAGTAGCAGCAATTAACTTCACATAGTACATCCTCCCTCTGAGGACCCATGCTTTCAGTGCTAGTACTCCCACATACTTACTGTAAACATTTCCACATACCCCCAGAGGTGTGTAGCTCACGTGTAGAGCCGAAACTACCAATGCTAGAGAAAAATGTTCTCAGATTGAGTCCTAGACTTTCAATGCCGTCGTCTTGTTGTCCCGCGTCGCAGGGAACATGCTCAGAATTTAATGGAACATTCACTCGCAATAGAAATTTGCTTGAAATGACAGAAAAAAGGAAATAAAGCTAATGAACATTTGAGCGAAATCAAGTATAAACAACTCAAAATGTCACAGCAACGAAGATGACGAAGTCAGAATTTGATTAGTAAGAATACTAAATTCTTCTCACGCTTTATCCTGGTAGCAATTATCTCCTGTTTTATAGAATGTAGATATCAACATCCGCTCTATATGACTGTTTAGAATTATCCAAAATTCACCCTAACAGCTGTTAGGCCTAATTAGTACGACATGCAGAGAGATTTTGGCATATTGCAAAGAGAAGAGTTTTCACTTTGTTTTGTTTTGTTTCTTGTAGTTTTAGTGTATAAAGACAGATGAGGAGCAGTACATTTTACGTACGAGGAGCTATTGTCACGTGACCTGAACAGCTACGATGTAATGGTGACATCACCGTATATGTCCTACTTCTCTCAGATTTGTTATACCAGCTTAGCCACAGCGTAGACTTTCTCGAGCAATTCCCCGACAATAAATACACTTAAAAATTGTGGGGTGCTAGAGTACGAGTGGTAATAGAGTTTGGGAACCCTACGCACACAAATAAAACAATTTAAGGATGTATGAGAAAAAAAAAAAGAAAATACCCCCACTGAGAATCAGTCAAACAATATTGTTATTTCTTTTTCAATTTCACCACTATTATTCATCTACCGTACTTCAGGCTCTGCAGATTGGCTGTGGAGAGATGTCATCAGCTTTCTGAGAGTTCAAACGCCTGACAAGTGCTTTTGTCTTGACCTCATGCACCAACTTTCGCTCTTTCTCTCTCGCCTCCCCCCCCCCCCCCACGCTCTATTTTCCTCTTAAACATTCACACGCACGCACATTCGCAAATTCTTCATTTCGATGAATGTGCTCCGCTATTTCTGTCTTTTTCTTCTGCGTCTCTTGATTCATACTGTCCATTCGCCTTCTTTTTTTTTTCTGTCCTAATCTGTAAATTCCAGCGCTGACGTCGCCGGCTTGAGAGAAGGCACGTTCTGTAATGCGTCCGACTTAGCTTGCCCCGCGGCTTCCTATTTTTCTCCGTGGTTCTTTACCATCTTCTGACATCCTCATCCCCCGTCCCGCTCACATCCCCCCTTTTCCGTGTGTCTGCGATCCTCTAGGGTATTCGTCTCCTCTCGACAGCGGAGGTGCATTCGTGAGTTCATCTGTCAGAACCCGGGCACAGTTGGCCAAGAAATCGCTGCTCCTTTTTTTGAGATGAACGCACTCTCGACGGTCTGGGTTTACCCAGGGAAAATCCGTCTCGGATTTGGGACGCATCCGCGCAAGCTCGTCGGAGGAATGTACGTTGTTACCTTTCGTTGACGCGGCGACCCGCGCGCAGTCCGGGGTCAGCTCGTCAACAGGGTGTTTGACATATTGTTCGTGCCGCGCGCAGCCTCCGCTTCAACTCTTTCTTCCCCACTTTCTGGATGATTGTGACAGCGCGCTCCCTCCCAAGAGAGCAGGAAAGAGAAGGAGAAAGCATTCCTGGAAATCCTGAGAATAACATTCTATTGCCGCTGGATTCTTTCGCGAATCGCTGAGGATCAATCGAAGATGTGTGACATTCTGAACATATCCGCAGCTGTGCGGAAGGTAGCGCGGGGATCTCGGAAGGTGACATTATTATCGTGGATTGCTGAAACATCTGAGGGGAATTCCATCCCGTATTGACCTGTCCATCAATGCCAATCGACGCTCTCTGTCGTTCAGGGCAGACTGCCGATGCACAATTGCTTCGTAGCTATAGACCACTTTTGAAACCCAAGGTTCGACGTACTCTCATGACGAACTCATATTTTGGACAACTTACAGACACCTATGAGAAATGTTCTGTCCATGCGCAATCAGAAGATATTATAACTTCGATATCACATTCGATAACACAGCTTTAAACAACTGTGGGAGAATATCGATACGTCACCACGATGTTCAAAAGGAAACTAATCAAAAGGGTGTCTATATATATTTTATACTTACGAAAACTTTCGGACTTAACGGTTTGATAATATGGCAATAGCCTTGAGTAAAATCCCTTATGGGTATAGAGTCCATTAGTCCCAGCGCTTACAAAGGAAACAAAAATAAGGTGCTTGAGTATCTTTCAAGGTGAAGAAGATCCGGAAAGACAGAAATAAAAGGCTTTAGAATTGCATTGACATACAACAGCGAAGCAGAACTCAAAATGACTTCCAGATGTCCCATGTCTCTCTTTCCGTTTCTACGTACGGTTTTGGAAAAGCTGTTGACAGAACGTCATGCAGGATAAAACTTCTAGTGTCGTGCATAATCGACCAGAAATTCAAATATGCAAAAGATTTTCCTCAAGATAAACTTTGATCCAACCATCAACTATTGCAAGGTTTTCGGGGGAAAAAAATCAATCGCAGCGAAGAAAAGATTTTGGTAAGGGATCTGCCACAGACATATTGTCATTATCAGTAAATATGGAATTCATCATCTCTCTGGTACCCCCCCCCCCCCCCCCCGCAAAAAAAAAAAGTTCCAGATTTGTCTTAGTTTTAGGGAGTTTACACCTTTAGGTACAGGTAACAAACACTCGCTTGACTGAATGAGCACTTGTTTGTTTGATATCGGTAGAACTAATATTACTGTCATTATACTTGGCACTAACGATTTCAAACATTTATCTTTATTTCTGTATAGATGTGAGATGTGATTGGCTGTACGTTCATGCTGTTTTCGCGATATTGCATTCTCCAGAAAAAAAAATCAATGCATTGAATCATAATCAAGCAGTTATGGCTGTTTTAGAAGTTGTAGCAGTTTTACCTTTTGCACAAACGCAACTTAGTAGAAACAGATTGTGACGCTCGTCTGATAACGAAAGATCGCCCTTCAGAAATAATACATGAATGATAAATTTCTGGGCAACAAAATGAAGGAGGATCATTTCTTTATATAGTGGTAAACCTTTTATTCAGTTATGACGATATTTCTTGATGTCAAAGATTCATGGCAACATTGAGATGTTCTACGTCTCGTTTGACTTAATACTCTATTCGACCCGTCAAGGAAGTTATTGGCGGGTCGACGTCCTTTTGCTTTAACAGGTACTCCCATGGGAATCGTATGGCGGGTTGACCAACTTGTGTATTTCCACATTATTCTAACTCCCATGTAATGCCCAAGTGAGCGGTGAAACCGCCAACTGACCGCGTTAGCCACTCGAGGGCGTGTACGAATAGAGGTCAGTTTTGGCCGGTCTATTACTTTCAGGGTCAAATGCGTTGATCCGCCCTTGGGCATGTTGAGCGCGTCTATCGCTGACTTCACTCTAGGTCGTAATGTGTCCAAGCCGTTGCGAAGACTGTACAAACATCTTCAAACAAGTATTGGGGTAAGGTCAATTCTGAGAAGAATGATCGGACTGGAGGTTGCTCGCCCTTTCTTTCACACATTCTCACACGCAAAGGAAATTCCTCACCAGAGTTCAACTTGAAAGCTCATGATTGGGAGCAGTGTGTCGCTTCCAATAACTTCGCGATGTGTTTGAAAGCAGGTTTATTGCCACAACTGCCCCTTTAAAAGATATGAGACGAAAATCATTTCCTTTAGGTTGGAAAAGATGAAAACATACCTCAGAATCACACCGACAACAGATACAAATTCAAATGACTGCATCGCACACTCATAAGATCAGATACGACCATTTTTGTGTCAATCAGGACGTTAACCCCACACCACGCAAAAGTTTTACACTGAATGTTGTAGTTCAGAGCGATGCCGGATGTTATGGAAAATTGAAGCTGTGAAACATTGACAGTCTGCGTACCCAATCTACTTCCGGCAACGATCGTATCCCCTGGACCACAAATTGTATTACCATTCCCGCACCTATCACCGTCAACCATCAAATAACCAAAATGGTTTTTCGCAGTCTTAAAAGTGACGTTGCACGAAACAGATGAAATTACAATTTTCTTATAGTATCAAACTTTCATTATGTCTATTGTTTTCTTGACTTGCTATTCGATACGACCTTTGCTCGGCAGTGTGGGATTTGTACATCTCTAACTCCGTGTAGTTAATCTCACAGCTTTGTCAGGCCATCGTTGCATTACCTCCGTAGATCTCGTTTGTCGTTGCCCGGGATAAACCTGTAATCCTGCCGATAGATCAAAATATTTCGATACTTTGTCTTGTCTTTTATGCGAAGGAGAGTCGGGCAAGGACTCTACGGGTGCGGGGCAAATTCTGAAATATCCCTTGTTATGATTCCGCACGATTTTTCCTTTTTTGGTTGTACCAAGGAGGTACTGGGCTCGCCTAGTACCTCCTTGGTTGTACAGACTTCGTCTAAGGTCTACGTGTGATAGAAGAGGACTTCCTGGGAATCTCTGGAGATCCAAATCCTTGAATAAGTCACTTAGGGACGTCAGACGATAGTCCAGTACGATTACGACAAAATCTCAAGGGGCGAGCCAGCGTCGGATTATTGTTGGACACAACTCTTTCCCGGTGGATGTTCGCGCGGCTTCACCGAACTTGTGTGCTCTCAAGATGATTCGGAGATTGATACGCCATGTCAATATTACTTTATCTCACTCTATCAAACCCCATCCGACGGATTTATGACAGTTGACAAGGCTTCCGCAGAAAAGTACATGGCCGCAATAGGACACGCCACATCAAACAGTCAATCAAGCGATTAACAAATAATAGCTTTCCTTTTCCTTTCAATTACATGACATTTTATTTGCTTCCTGATACGAGTCAAAACGGGTAAAACGTTACTTCTATGTTTATCGCCACACGAGTGGAAACAATATCAACGCAGAATCAATGAATAAAAGTTGCCAAGTTGTAACTTCGGCTGCATAAGACTTTTCGCCGTAATGGAGCAAATATAGGAACGGCAACAAAGCATGCATTCTATATATGCACCAGTTTTAGGATGGATATCAAAACCTGTCGATAAAAACATGTCGATATATTATGATATAGTGGAATAAACATCGTCATCAAATTATTCTTATTACTTTATAGTCTAGTTTGCTGAGCGAGGACCAAGAAGTAGTATTGCTTGAATAAAGTTCGTTCAGATAACAGGTTTCGGTACCCACTCCGCTGACTACAGAAGTACCCAGTATATCCGATGTGTATATCACAAAAGAAAAATGAAATTGCTGTTCGGGAGCTCGTGTCATTCCTCTCTCTCTCTCTCTCTCTCTCTCTCAGAGAGGATGTGACCTGAACACTTGTTCGTATATACTTTCAATATTACGAGAAATATAGTATGAATTAAAAAAAACCAACAACAATAATATTTCATTCGAATTGGGGGGGGGGGGGCAAACATACGGCAGTTTTGATTGAGGAGTAACCTTAACGCAAAATGCACTTGTGTATTTCAGTCAAGCTGGCGCCTTAATTACCCCATTAGCTTATCACTCCCAGGATTATGTACAAGATAAACAGGGGAATAGCACGGTGAGAGTCTTAAACATTATATTCTGAGATCAGTGTAGCTTGCTACTATCAGAGAGGGTTGGGTATAATCATTCCTGGCAACGTTTGTTTCTCGGTTGAACAGCCATCACGGTAGTTCAATATCAGATGAAGATAGCAGTGGACGTACGTCCCAGAGCAGTCTGCGCACATAAATATCGAGGCGCGACGTCTCGTTATCAACGTCCTTCCATTTCCGTCTCATGGTTGGGGTAGACCCATCCTTCTTGTCTTGACTAGTCTCTGTCACCGCCTTTGGGTTGTCACAAACTCGACGTGATGGGCGGTTATATTCGGAGGGGTCGTGAAGGGGCATTTTGGTTTCTTCTGCTTTTTTTTCAGGCAAAACAAGAATTGTTAGCAAAATAGAATCAAGTTTGGGATTTCAACATAAAGGCACTAATCAATGGTGTTGTCCATTGTATACTCATATAGTATAAAGGTAGATGATTGCAATAAGTGTGTAGGTGAACCCAATTAAGGTAATCTTATTCTATTGGCCGTAAGACTAACTCTATATAAAGGTATCTTGATAATGTTAATATATATATATATATATCTTGGAATTTTCCACGTGTTGGATTTCGAATGTTGTGATTATTAGAAGAGAGAGTCTCAAGTACGCCATGGATCCAACGATTACAAAATTTTTTATTACAAAATTTTCGGTCTGCCTCAGACCTTCGTCAGTGCAAAGACAATCAAGTGTATTGTCTTTGCACTGACGAAGGTCTGAGGCAGACCGAAAATTTTGTAATAAAAAATTCTGTAATCGTTGGATCCATGGCGTACTTGAGACTCTTTCTTCTGTATATATATATATATATATATATATATATATATATATATGTATATATATATATACACAAATTACATATATATATATTATATATATATATATATAGGGGCCTATATAATACGATACGATATGGAATACGATTGCAAATATATATGTTTATATTATTTGCAATCATATAACTCTCAGCCAAGAATCTATCATCGAGGGTAGCGTTTCCTGCACCTTCATTTCCATGGATCTCAATCCTCCAAATAGAACCTCCCTACCCCCCCCCCCCCCCTTCACAATTCAAACCGTACCTTTCGAGGTGTTTTAAAGTCCACTCTGATAGAATATCGGGCTAGGGGAGAAAAATGAGATTGGTTTGTTTGATGTGTCTACAGTGTATTGAATGGGGGAAGTGCTATGGAGGCGATTTTGGGGGTCTGCAATCTAGCTGAGTCAACACGGCTACCACGATAATTCTCACGTCACGGTGCGCTGTTCAAATTTGCCTTCAAGACTATGTATAAAACGTAATCGCGGTATAGATGAGAGACACGTTTAAGGCGACTTTCTTCGGCAGTACCGTGTCGGGCTGCTAAATTGTTTTAGTGTTTGGTGCAAGAGTTATGAATATGTAGGGCAAGAAAGACCAATATAGTCTTTTTTTTTAATCATTCTACAAAGTTTTCCATCTTCAAATCGACTCGAGCGCTACTTCAAACAGCAGCAAGACTGTCTGACTTCATTTTTCTCATCGGAATAAGAGGGAAATGGCGAAAGAGAATGCTATGCCTTTGTCGTCTGACAATGAGATCAGCAAATTCGAAAAGAAAAACCAATTTAGAACTTATTTATGAAACGCATTCCGTTGTCTGCGGATAATTTTGAAAGTGTGAATGCGACAGGTAAACTACTAACAAGTAGTAGTAGTTGACAAGACTTAAATAGTAACAAGATGGCGGAATAGAAAAGATACAGATAACAAGAAAGTTCGATCGGCTCTTGCCGACGAGCCACGTGACTTTCAGAACCCTCCATGATTTGAAGCCATTGCCAACTTGTTGGTTACGGTATCCTTCGAAGCCTGCAGTGCACTTATTGGCAACACGAATTGCCGTGCGAGTAATGGAAAGAGAAAGGGATAGACATAGAGGCAGGAAAAGTAATATACGTCTCAATCTGGTCTTGTCAACCTTAATCTATCTCGCGTTATTTCGCCCTGATGAGTTACAATTACATCGCTGCTTTATGTAAAGCTCTACGAGACAATGGCAAACCATCGTGGGGGAAACAAATTACTTAGATAACTTAAACATTTTACATATTCGAACGACGCGCTGTAGCTCGCCTAAATCTCCAAACAACACTGCTCAATTTCCTTCTTTTCTCTTTCTTTTTTTTTTTGCGATTTCATATTTCAGTCCACGCCAACCTCAATTCCAACGTGACTGTTCAGGAGTCTGCGAGTCAATCCGAACCATTAGAGTCGCGCACGAATTCAATCAAAAGTGAGAGCCCTGCTTCATCTGAAGAATGTCGAATATCCATCTATATCACTGTCGCCATGGCAACGCGATGATGCGCTGATGCTGGGTTTTGTGAACTGAATATGTTCCCCTTTTCTTGTACATTATATCAAGTCGTTCTTTTCTTTTTCTGCAAGGATGCGTTGAAAGAGCTGACCGTGGAACTCAGCTCCGAGTGCTCACTGCTGTAAGAAAGAAAGAAAAATTCTTAAAAGCGTAATTTGAGTGAGATGCATTGCTATAAAAGCTTGTAATTAAAGGATACACTCTCATAAATAAAAAAGAAGCCCTTTCTCTATTCCGGTGATCGGTTGGTATTACAGTTTAACAGATCTTCGTCATGATCTTTTTCTTTCGCTTTGTATTGTTTTTTTTTTTCTAAAATGAAATCACTACATCTTTTTACAATAGATAACCAACCGCCTATATGTTTCATTCTTCAGGATTCATTATCATTATGACACGAAAATATTGTACTCTTCACAGAAAAGGAAAAAAATGCTAGTTTCTGATGCGAACCAAGTGGTATATTGCCCGCTTTTACGTTTGAACCATCTGCTCTCTGTAATCTGTTAACTGTCCCATGACCACTATTTGAAGTGTAATTGATATCTCATGTAGGAGCTAGAGTCGCCAGTGTGGTAATGGCATATGTCCGTCGCAGGTGCACACATTGCATGGAGTGCACGGTGTGTGAGGCATAGGTGTAGAATTATATACCTGTACCGTCTCTTGCCTGCCGTCCGCTACAGGGCAGACCCACGGTAAACTTGGAATAGATCATAGACCCGTCTTATCAGTCCAAAACAGCTTATACAAGACAATCAAGCGCGAGAGAATCAATGTCGACATTTTTTTTTTTCAGTTTACTCATGATTCGCCAAATTCTGGATGTCGACGCTCAAAATTCAGTATAAATTGTCCTAAAATGCTCTAATTTGAAATGAATGTATAGAAAAGAGACTAAACTAATTAAACTGCACATCAACATGAGTGGCATCAAGGAGACTCACTTTGCTTTATAGAGATGAGTACAAGCCGCGTGCATTGTAGGAATTCACTTTATGAAGGACAGCCAATCCACAGAAGTGGTCCCCCCCCCCCTCCTCTTCTCTGAAGGACGCAATCTAACTGCGTATAGCATCATCCCATGCGCTTGGCAATAGCTTGGCATTCTGGGAAGTCTGCATGCCCGCGATTCAACGACTAAAGAAAAAGTCATCGTTTTTCTTTTAATAGTATTATTGGCTATACAGTGCAATGAGAATAATTACAAGTAGAGTATGAATATTAATCTGTGCTGGAGATCCGGGAATATAAGAGTGGACAATTATGTCGTGAGTGATCTTTAGAACAGGAAAATTTGAAATTTGTTGTATCAATCCTTCTTACATTGCGAGAGAAATATAAACCACGGATCTCATAGTTATGCTGAACGTACCTGGGAAATGCACAAATAGACAAATGGAATAAAATGAAGTTAAGTAGAACTTAAGGTCAGCACAATCGTAAGTAGCAACTGTCGTGTGGAACATTTTACGCATGTGGTTCACGACACCTAACAGAATGACATATAAGATATTCACATAAAACAGACGCGATGGTCGTCAGGCCAACAATGTCCAGCTATTTGGCCTCCACGTGGACGCCTGCGTGACCATGTCCGAAGTCGCGTGCCTAGATGTTCAACCTCGTGGTTGGACACGCTAGGTAAGTCATAACATCTCCCCATAATGCAAACATCGTGCATCAAGGCACATTGAAAAAAAAAAAATACGTCGCTGAATATTCATCACACCTCCCTCCCTTCCGCCCCATAAATTGCGGGTGATGTTTTTGCATTCTACGGCTTATCGATTAAAATCCGTCGCCTCTGATCACCTTAAGCACATTCCAATGTTGCCGTGGCTCTCAAGAGTCAAAATCTGGACCTCTCGGTGAAGTGCGTGCGTCATGATCTTCTTATAGTACAAAATGAACCCGCAAACGTTTTGTACTAAGATTACGGGGAATTACATGGACTTGAATAGTTGGGCATGGCGGGTAGAGGATAAATTGATTGGTGCGGCAAACGGCGTGATTACAGTAGCTTTTAAGTTATGTAAACCTTCAGCGGGTGAAATGTATTCCGCTCCATTCCTTTTCTCCCTCTCTCGATCCCCTTCTATCCCCCCCCCCACCTCCCTCTCTCTCTCTCTCTCTCTCTCTCTCCCCTCTCTCTCTCTATTTATCTTCTGTTTCGTAATCTAGGTTTCGCGTCATTAACATCATAGAAAGATCGGAAGAACTCTTATCATAGTCCAATGGGAGGATCAACGCTGACTACCTAGCTCTTAAAATGTCATCCCAAGAGGTACACGGGACTAATCAACGGGCGCTAACAAATCCATGGTGTCAGTATCGCTAAACTATGTCAGGTATGATAAACATTACGCTGAGTGCTCGGCAATCGGACACAGTCGATACTGGTCCCTGGACTCACTTCAAAAGGATTTCGTCCCCTTGGTCGGTTGCCCCTACACCAACACCCTTCTAATCGACCCAAATTGTGATTAACCAGCAAGGACTAGATACAGTTTTGAAAATATGAGGGGGAATGACCCATCAAGTCAAGAGGTAAAACCTATAAGAAGTGGTTTATCAAATGAATGTGTACACATTTTGTATATCTGTCCTGTAATACCGTTTTTGAGCTCCGATGCTGACCGGCTTCCAGCGATTCTTATATAAAGGAGGTCATCGTGATTTCTTGAAAGCAAAGAAGATAAACACGCAAGTTCCTAGAAATGATAAGGTCTGCCCTGACTTATGCACTGATCTCTTCTGTTATTGTTTGTCCATTGTAGAGACGAGACATCGCACCATTTGACGTCAAGGACGGAGTACCCCCTCAAGTGCCAAGTTCGTCACGTTCCATAAAATTCAAATCTCTACTCCGCACTCAAATTGATTTTCTTTCATGAAAAGAATAATATTAAGTCAAGCGAGCAAGCAGAATTTCATTTTTTAAAAGGGACACAGTAATAAAATTATGCAATTTCGAATAGAACATGCTCTTGCAAAACAGTGTAATAAACCACAACTACATGTATATGCAAATTATACAAGGTAATGGTATGTATCTCCTTCAAATCAAATTTGGCAAACGAAAGTTCTGCTGGTCACTGTTTTTTTTTTCCTAATAAAAAAAAAGTAATGTGCACACGTAGTGCTCGAGATAAAGGACAACATGGATGGACATCGTGAAAACATATTCGCGCATATAAGAGTAGGTGTCATCAATTATTAGTAACGTATTCAGTATTAATAATTCATTCATTCGTTCATTCATTCATTCATTTATTCATTCATTCATTTATTCATTCATTCATTCATTCATTCATTTACTCATTCATTCATTCGTTCATTCATTCATTCATTCATTCATTCATTCATTCATTCATTCATTCATTCATTCATTCATTCACTCATTCATTCATTCATTTATTTATTCATTCACTTTGTATTAGGGGACCAACGTGACCTTCACAAAGATTGCATTTTCGTGGGAAATGATTTCAGTCTGGGAGGGGGTAAAGAGAAAGAATTTAGTACGACAAATCGATGGTGTGACAAACATGCATGTCAAGCTAAAGTTTGTGCTTTTCAAAATCATCAATTTTGTTCATTTGCAGAGGGTCCATTACTCTACACGGAAAGTCAATGCGAGCGAATCTTGGATAACGTATGGGCCAATGTCCTTGGGGCCGAATGATACGTCCCTATGGAGAAACTTTGATCATCAACTCTCAGAGCGTTGAGACCTGGGGGCATTTCATGAAGCATTTTGTTTGACAAAGTTGCCGGACAAATTTGCTCGCAGCCAATCAGATTCATGGATTTCAGAAGCTTGTAACAGTTTGTCAGAAAAATATCCGACCAAAATGCTTCATGAACCCCCCCCCCCCCCCAGCCATGTATGCAAAGATGTGGATATCAAACGAAAGCTATTGAATTATGCTACTTTTGTACAAATACGGCGAGGGGAAAAAAAAAGGAAATTGAACTTTGCGGGAGCGAATTAACACAAGAATTGGGAATATCACTCCTTTTAATGTACTCATACGCGAAGGTAACGATTCACGTATGTTTGACTCACGAAAAAATATATTACCCAATGGTGGTGCTATACAATGCTGTGTTATCTTCAATTCTAAAGTGATATGACCACAATATTTTGCTTGGAGTAGTTATATAAATATGTTCGGTTCACGTCTTAGGTAGATGTAGAGTTGTTCGTTTCTATCTTATATACGGGCAGGGTGAAAAGGAGGCACACAATATTAAATGACGCAGTCAAAATTTATCGTGTGCCATTTGCCGGTGTTTATCTCGCTGTTGTCAGGCAGATACACATTTACATGCGATCTATGTATGCTCCAGATAGTTGCCACTAGTTCCACACAGGGTCTATACACAGCGAAATGTTATTACATTAACCTAAATTTTTGACAAGTTTCATGGGACGATATATAAAGGGCCCAGAAGAGCAAACTCTGCCTGCTCAAGGACGTCGAGCGAGGTTGCTGCGATGAAATGGCAAATAAATTGGAAATCAATCTCGTTCTGATAATTAGGGCCTTTGTACCTTTCCTGTCGCTCTTCATCACGTGGTCATCCACTTCACTACTCTCCTATTTCTCCCTCTCCAATGTCTATTGCTCGCATTTTTCACATCGTAGTGTGTGTTGTCCCTTCTGATTCTCTGTAACACCCTTTCTCCTTTTACCACGTGCACACAGGCACTTTATGACGTTCCATTTATTCAATATTACACTTTATACATCTGCCTATTGTCTACTTTTTCTGTTTTCCCCCACACCTCTGTATCTACATTCTCTCGTCTGTCCAAATTCCTCATACTTATGCCATTATCTCACTCTGTAATTATCTCTTTCTTTGTTGTCTTCCGATGCCATTGTTTCTGTGTTCTCAAGTCCTCTTCAGTGCTGTCACCTTTTTCTTTGTTTTCATGTTCTCTTTCCCTCCCCTGTAACGGATTTTCTCACGCCAAGAACCCCCATCAAATCCTCTTACTTTCCCGCTGCTACTGACATTGGATAACCTAGATCGTCACGCGGTGACCATAATTCTCCTAAAATGGAAGCGGTGGGTGGTAAAGCAAAGCTTGCGTCGCACACCAATATCTCCTTTTCGTTCGAACTGTGCCTTCCTAAGTATCCTTGTGTAGGTGCGTGTGTATGATGGTGTGTGCGTGTGTGTGTGAGTGTGTGACTTTGTGTGTGTTTTGTTGCGTCGTGTTGTATGTGTTTCTGTGTGTGATATGTGTTGGGAAAGTGGAGGGAGAAAACTAGTTTACCGCACAACATGACGTTATCGTAAAATGAGTTAATCAAATTCATTTCATGAAATTGCATGCTTGTTCCAGTCCTAAATGATATTTTCCACCGCTTCTCAATAACAGAACTAGTTCAAGTCTTTTACAGTTTAGAGTAAGTTGATATTGAATGCGGTTCGACCCTATGAGATATCAAAAGTCATTGGCTTTCTCATACGTCATGGATTTTGATTCTTCCTGGTTTTTTTTAACTTATTAAGTGACTACGCTGCATCGTTCTCTCTTCATCTCTCCCTCCCTTTCTCTCTCACTGGGATATATATATATATATATATATATATATATATATATATATATATATATATGTATATATATATATAATGGTATATATATATACATCTTATATCTTTTTCGAAGCATGAGATATTATACAAATGTCATGTGTCGTGAGTGTGACATGGAGCTGCACAAAATTGGACGATGAAACTATCTTATGTCAGGATGAGTCTTTTTTATGTAAAATTCATTGGATTATCCTAAGCTATCAATATGAAAAGAGAGAGAGAGAGAATCAATAGACACAATGATAATGAAAGAAAGAAATGTGAAGGCAAACGAGAGTTTTACATAATAATATGTAATACACACACACACACACACACACACATATTATATATATATATATATATATATATATATATATATATATATATATATATATATATATATATATAATATGTATAAATAATAAGAGGAGTCCCACGAGGCAAACTGCTTTTTAGCTTGTTAACCCACACTAACTATTACCATGATACGCAGTTATCATCAAGTGCATTCTAAACACCAGTGGTGATTGAAGAGTTTAACAGTGGGTCTCTACGAAGTTGACGCATGCTCCCTCATCAGCCGCGGAGATTCCATCACATCGCCGCTGTACCGGGCTATGATGTTACCAGGCATCGACGGCGCACTGGGATTCGTTGTTTTTCCCCCCAATAGGCTCTCTATCTACTGACTCTTAATACTCTTGATTTCTTCAACCATGACATTTGAGCGATTCACGTCACAACCAGGACTGGAATTGGGTGTAATAATAGTGTCACGCGTTGATTGAATGTCTGCGCAGTGAGGTATGACTTCATCTGCCATACTGGCAACAATAACAGTTAACATGGATCCCAGCGACAACAAAGAGGTCACTAGAAGAGGTCATCTTCCCCCTGGCTTGCAGTCAAGGCGCATTAAGGTTACGAAAAGGATAGTTTAGGACTGCGCTGGTGTGCTACCTGGTCAGGACTGTGTGCCCTGACTAAATTTTGATCGTAGAGGAAGCTGCTGAAGGCACTGTGAGAATGTTCGCCGAGCTGATGATATCGACGACTGGGGAAACGAGTGACAACTCAGAAAGACGATAATCAGAATCATAGCTAGCAACTTTAGAACTCTTTGCTTTAATTCACGACAGTTAACGATACTGTAGTAATGATTCCAGCACATTATCGAAAAAGAGACAAAGAATTCAAACAGTTGCCACTTCTTCCTCAAAGGCTCAAAACCAAAGAGAGAGAAAAAAAAGGACAAAAACCACAATCAAACTAATTGGTGACATCTACTCATAACGATGATGATATTAATGCCTTACGGACCGGGAAAGGCTACAGGACGCGTCATTAACATCATGGCAACCATGAATTCTGATGTCTGCCATCGAAGTCATAGAAAACTTTCATCGAACTTCAATATTCAGCTAGCATGAAGAGAAGGTGAAAGCCCTTTCCTTCCTTTTTTGAGTTATTTCCAAGGCATTACAAGACCTAAATATAAGAATATGGAATACAGGTGACGAAAATCCAACATACAGAAAACTCTTGAAAAAAAAATAATATTTTGACCTTTGCTAAAAGCCGCAAATAAATATAATTTATTCGTAATGATACAAATGCAACCAGAAACAATAACATACACGTAAACTAACAATTAAGCCTAATAACATGCCATCATCATTATCTAACATTTTCCCCGCCACCATGTATTTTTTTTCTTCCGAAAGACCTTATACTTGATAGAACGACATATTCTGCGCTCATTAGATTCAATTTCATCGTAATCGCGACATTTGATACCGCCTTTCCTCGCCCTCCCCCCTCTCTCTCTCCCTCTCTCCCTCTCTCTCGCCATTTCCCATTCTCTTTCCAACCCACTCACACTTTCCCTATAATGACTAAGATATACACACGCACACAAACAAACAAACAAACAAACACACACATATAGAAGATAATTTGCTATAGCTATGTTTTCTGGTGCGTCTTCATTTTTAAAGGTCCTCGTCCTCTTGACGATACAGGCTGTTAAAAAGTCATTTATGAGAACTTCCTCATCTTTTCGTCTTCCCATGAAATATGATGCGAACTCTTCAGCTGCGTACTCATTCGCCATCCCTAAAAACTATCGGGGTCATCTCACGAGCTCAACACTCACGAGTTCCACGGTCCACGAGCCAGACATTGGAAAAAAGGTCAACGAGTCACACGGCCCACGAGCTACATACCAAGTGAAACAGGCCCATGAGCTAGGCACTACAGGCAAATAAGGCCCACAAGCTGGACACTAGAAAAAAAGGCCATTAAGCTCGACATTACATACTTTAGACCCGTAATGTAATGTAAAGTAATGTGATGTGACCAAGCTGGTTGACCCGTTTTCGCCTTGTTTCGAGCTGAAGGGCCTTAATTGCCGAGTGTCTAACTCGTGAATCGTGCAGCTCGTGGGTCTATTTTCATTGATGTCGAGAGCGTGGGCCTTGTTCACTTAGTGTCTATAGCTCATGGGTTGTATAACTCGTGGGCTGTATGACTCGTGGGGGTCGAGCTCGTGACGTGCACTCAAAAACCACCACTGATATTCTACAAGCTAGTTTGCCGGTGACATGCATACGAAGAGTTTAGTAATAAATTGTCACGGGATTAACAGCTATAACTCAACTGAAAGAGACCGTGCAACGTTATGAACCGATCTGTTTCAAACCACATTCGTGATGTCATCACGTAATATCACACAGAATACACCACAACGGCCTTTATGCATCACGTACTCCGCGTTTAAAGGTTGCGAGAAATCGGAGAGGGTTTATGTCGCTAGTCATAAGTGATTACATTAGGCATTCGAAATCCGATTTCTTTACAGACGGCGGTCAGAATTATAGACGTCGCATGAGCACATCAAACCAGCATTCCGCGCTAATGTATCCGGGTCTGAATGACAATTTCACAAATACAACCGTATTCATATAAACGATGGCAGGAAACGCTGTCAGATGTAACGGGCACCGACTTGTAACTTGGGTTCAACAGTGAGCATTTACTATTCCAACACAGATTGGCATTCCGCAAATTCCAGAGATTCTTCCGTATGGTATCTTTAAGTAGACGGATAGATTGCGCTTGACAGGTAGAGAAAAGGGTTCTTGCCCGTCACGTCATACAAAGGCCGCAAAACTCATCTATACGGGCTAAACACCCAGCTCTTCCGACGATTCATGCTAAGATTGATCTCTTATCCATGGGAGGAGGACACATTTTTTTTCTCCTTTTTTTGGCAATTCGATTAAGATAAGATTAATATCAATGTATATAAAATACAAATATCATACGGAAATACAACTGAACTTCTACGGTTGCAAGAAAGTTCAATCAGAAGATCAAGACATTGCAAATGTTTTTGAATCATTGACGTAATTTGTTCTTCTGTATACTGCTCGTCCCTAAACACTTTTCTCAGCTGTTCTTTGCTAATCATTGGAAAGGACTCGGCATGCAACGCTTTAATGGAATCAAGTATGCTCTTATATCGAATTCTGTCCTTTGCCGAGACGAAGAAACCTTTAGAACGATTTAATCCAAAGTTTGATCACGAGAAGACAGCTGTCTGTATGAGGAAGTAATTTATGTCACCTATCTACAGTTTGAGTATCATAGCGTGCTCCCTCTACCACCTTTGCGACACCGGAATATTCCGGCGTCATGTTTGTTTTCCCTTGTATATTCAATAAACATTTTCAGTGATCGACAGTTGGCAAATGTTCAAGTACATGACATTTTGTATTTTAAGCACACGATACTGCTTGTTTTAGCACCACAGACTGGGTAGCTTGCTTCAATGCGAAATGTCGTAAATTCTGAGTCGTCACGCACGTGCAAGTTCGTTCGTCGACCACGAGAGAGAGAAAAAAAAAGTCATGTAGTGCGATGTGATCCTCCTCACGTCAAATGCTGCCCGCATGACAAGGGGGTGGATAGAAGACAATTTGATGCAAATTTGAGCGGTAAAAAGCATTGCCGCTGACGGAGTGCGTCTTTCAAGCATCTAGACAACCAGGGCTTGGCAATTAGCATGCATTTCTTACGTGCATCAACTTCCTATTCCACATACAATCTTGGAGCCGAAGACCCTTTTGTAACACATCGCCTTGTATCTCTCTATGAATGAGGAGTCACTTTATTGTAATTGACGGATGTTTGTAATGGCGAGATCAGTTTACATTTTGATTTATGTATTTGTTTTCCAATTTTCCTCAGCACATGCGCAATACGAACATTCCGTCAGCGTGGAGAACGGAATGGTGAACATTGCGTGGCAAAGATTTCTTGGCGTGTGTTGTGCGTCGTGTGTGCGCGGGAAAAATGTTAGAGATGTTTCTTCTTCTGCAAGTGGGTAATAAACACTGTTTCATTAATGCCACGAAAGAAAGACCAAAAAGTAAACATAGGCCTACAGAGTATATTTCCTTGATACGAGAGTTATCAAGTCATTGCAAAGAAGGAAAGAGTTTGCGCATTTGCATAATATGTAAGCGCAAGAATGAATGAGGTCACTGCATTCAAAGACGAGGTTTGCCCGTATTCTGTTTCATCAAACTTATACTGACGACATCCAACGTAAAGGTAGAAACTAAACAGACATTGAAACAACTAATAGGGCTACTTACTAATACATATATACATGCATACATAATATTATGTAAACATAGATTTAATGAGCATGGAAATCATAATAATATGATTTTTATGTTCCTTGTATAGAAAATTTTCCACTTACCCAGTGTAGGGTCGTACTCGTTGATGAATCGCCTCGTTATGAATTTAACCGTCAGAGCTGGTGAAAAGGAAAATGTGACAAAAATGGGACTTTAACAGCATAGAAACAATATAAACGTAATGAGGGTAGTTCACATACATTCATACTGTAAAACGTTTGAATATGCAAGAGAAAATCGTTTATTTGAAATGGCTTACAACTGAAGACAGAAAGTACGTGCGGTTACATATCACCAATTCTGGGCATTTTCCAATGGCTTACTGATGTTTTAATTGTATTTATGGAGGAAAGTGACAAACACAAACATTTCTATTTGCGAATGTGTGTACGTATGTGTGTGTGTGTGTGTGTGTTTGTGAATGTATATCATAATTTATTATATGCACGTATTGCGTATGTGTGCATGTTTGTATGTATTAATTTGGTAAATGTGCACGTATTTAGTAAGTAAGTATGAATGCACGTATTAGGCCTACAAGTAATATATATCATTTTTTGTGTGTATATGTACGTCAGTATGTATATCTCTATATCTTCCTTCTATCCCCCCCCCCTTCCTCTCTCCCTCTCTCTCCTGAGCTCATCACGAGAAAATTAAACTTCAGATTGGCGGGTATTGCAAAGGGGCTAGACGCGATGATATCTAGACGGTCATGGCCCGCGTAAGAGATATAGACGCTCAATTGCCCTCGTCATCTGGTCCATTTGGGCTCGTCGGATGGCAGTAGGCTTACTTCAGCTGTATGACAAATACACATTTCTGAAGATGCTCCACCCCGATCCTCCACTCTACTCCATCCGAGACACAGACAAACTCTCACATTCCCGCAGACATTATGAAGACAAATTATGAATAAATTATATTGGTTAAGGTATTCACAAACTGTAAGTTTCCTTTAATACTGTTATCATTGCTATTACAACACCGGTTGGAATGTGCTCTGGAAACGATGTATTTTTCTATTTACGTTTGGTGAACAGATGCGTTAATTTCATGCATAATTAGTATGGGTTTGCCAATTTGCATGAGCAGCTAACTGTGATTAATATCAATTTTCAGTGTAAAATTGTAATAATAATATTAAGCCTGAATAATGTTACAGTTTTTTTCTGTTCTGCCTTCGATTTCATGGAAAACTCGGCGTTGCTGTTTATTCCTTTTGATAACGCAGTTGAAGTCAATCTTAACACGGAGCAGAGATTTTCATGCAATGGTAATTAGTCCATACTTGCACGTGCTTTAATCCACTATACACATCCCGAAACGATAGAAGCAAACGGCTTCTGGTTTCACAGAACACGCACGAGTCGGCGTGTGAAGAGAGATATTGTCTTCCACTGCTATGTGTATACCACTGTATACAATGAAGTGGATAACAAAAATTACGCCTTCTGCCATGTTGGCGTATCCAAGGAATGGAAATGGCTTCGCTTATCGGTATCCATGGAAACCGTCCATAAAGGCTAGGCATGACCGAGGCCTGGGTCGGCACATTGTTGCACACTGTTCACCTTTACCAGCGTCTACAGTCTGGTTTCCAGTACAATATCCGATATTTTTCCGAAGGAGTGTCGGAAAATATACCGCATATTAGGATTATTACCATCAATGTCTTCTGATAACCAGGACCGTTGTTAAAAATGAGATATATATGTCTCAGAGTGTCATTGAAGTTCTGACTGAAAAAAAAATAACCCCTGGGAGTGTAATGAAGATGTGAAACTTCTAACATAATGTTGTTTTGGTGATAGGGGACAAAAACTAATGAAAGCTCTCCAAAAATTTTGGAGTTGACAAATATGGATCATGATAGTTTGTCCAGGTTGGTCATTGTTCTAGTCAGAGAACATAGTTTCCATGTTTCCAATTCTTCCCTTTTCTCTCTCTTTTTTCCCCTGAAGATTAAGAGCTATACACCATGAGAGAACATATTATTCATCACAATACTATGAAGAGTTTATGACGCGTCAAATTGGACATTTCTCATTTCTTACCCTAAATAGCGAAAGAGTATAAATCTCTTGTGATTTACTAGGCAAAATGTAAAAGTAGGTTTGGGGAAAATTACTGTGATAAAGACTGAGATGTGAAGGGTTAACTTTGGGGGACATGTTCGATATGTCGCGACATGCGAGTCGACATTTAGATTCAATATTTGATCCGTTCACTACCGGAGATTGAGTTGGGTGATTGACAAGGAATGGTCCCTCTGCTTTTTAAACTGTTCTCGAGATGCGATCTCGGGTTTCACGAGCCTTTTAGCCGACTCTTGCAAACTCAATTTTTTTTTCTCATTTTGTACAAATACTGCCGAGGCAGTGTTTCAGGGTATTGGGAGGCTTTCGAACATCTCAACTCTTTTGAACGGTGCTCTTGAATGGTGCTCCGTTGGCTACAATAATACCCCGTTACCCCGACAAGAGCGATATTTAGGGGGATACGATTATGCGATGTTAACGATAATGCGAGTAATTTGAATTTTATTCGATTCAATTGAATATTATTCAAACATGTGAAAAAAAGTATCAACAAACAGCCAGTAATGTGAACATATTTTGATGACCTAAACTGTAATATAACTCTCGACATGTTTGCTTGGTCACGTCCAAACATGAACACAATTAGATTCACCAGGTGGTATCCTAAGCGCATACCAGTGAGGAGATAGCGACATCTTTCATACACGGCGCTTTCAAAGTGTTCTGTATACTAGGACCTGTATGCCTAAACGTCCATTAATATTATTGCTCACCAACTGGATGAATCGCGCAACATTCAGATATCTTTGCCAAGCGTCTTGCGAAATAAATGTACCGAGCAAGACACAAGCACTGAATGATACAACGTCCACATTGATAGAAAGCAATATCTGTACCCTGCATGCATGCTGATGTTTTTCTGTTTTTATTTTTCTCAAAACCTCCATCAGCCATATTGGCAGTTCCCATGGGTTTCATTCTAAAACGCAAGCTGCACCCAAGCAAATGTGATGGTGAGTTTCAGCATACTCGATTTCGCCGATGAATTAATTTAGCAAACATTCTGAAGGTATCATGATTCAACAGAAAGACCAGTTAAGTCATTAATGTCTGGAAAATCTTCTCTGCCCTACACTACCTAAGGGAGGTGCCACCTAGTGAATTTTTTCAACACTACGATAGCGGACTAAAAGTTCATTCCTGGCCAATGCTGGATCATAATGATTGATATTGAATGAACAGGTCGCTTTGGAAATTACTACATCAGAATTTTAATAACGGTCTCAAACTTACAAACTAGTCAGTGAACTAACTCGGAGAACCGCAGCGGGAGTAAGTTGGCCATCATCGGGAAAACCGATATTCCTTATAGGCGAGACACAACTCTATAGCCGTGATTTCAACTCACAAAATACATACGGATATTATGCGAAAGATTTCCCACAAAACACAGCAGACAAATTCACTGAGATGTCGCTCGAGCTTTAACCTACTCTTTCTCCTTTTTTCACATAGAAAATAATAATCTCTATTATAAAAATCTATAACAAGTTTACCTTGCATTCTCTCCAAAGACTGGTCTGCAGTCTCAACACACATACAATGTCCCAAATTTTGACTACCTTGACACTGCAAATCCCTCTTCTTCATTGGCAATTAATTGCGGATGTCTATACGTACATATTAATTTTCCATTAGGTTTGTAGGTTCTTCAATTTCGAGCTTGAAACATAGAGGGCGAAGTGAAAATGATCGACAATTTCAGTCATCTTTCCAGTAATCAAAAGCTACAATAGTTCCTCGTGTGAAACTCTTTCAGGAGGTAATTATGCCACTAATGACGCCATGCAAACCAATCAGTGCAATAATGAAAATAATTCAAGTGGAACGTACGTCTACAGACGACATGTACGTAGGGTATTGTTTATTTTGTGCACGATAGAAATTGACGATTCGAATGGCTATTGACTGGTTTGAAAAAAAAAAACAACACAACCGCTTACAACCCGACTACCCCCTTGGATACAAGGAACACAACCATTGTTATTGCCGTCTGAAACTGAGGCTATCACTGTATCTGATTTCATACCGCAAACTTAAACTCGAGATGACCTTTTCTCAGTGCACACCACTCTAGGTTCTGGGTGCAAAACGTGTCCTATTCTCCCCGGTCGGTAACCTGGCAATGCAAACAAGCAGGTGATTTCTTAAACTTATCAAATCTTCTTACATTACACCGCCACTTTCTCGACACCGTTTATCTCCTTTGTGGATACCACCATGTTTTACTCCAAATATGAGTCCGTAGTATACCCAGAAAGATAAACACTATAACGACAAAAGTTTTACCCCAAGAGGCAAAAAGCCGACAGATTTTGGGAGTACAATTTGAAGAATGGTGGTTTCACCAAGGGGTACTAGGCGATTTATGAGAACCCTCTTGGTTTCACAGGGAACAAACGTCGTCTTCATATACATGACGACAAAGGCCACACAATGAAAATGTCATTTTGGGTAAACTAGCAATATCATCATTCCAGCAACACACGCACAATATACCAGTCATGTTATGCCCATAGTGCGATGACCTTAGGGCAAAACCAAGGACAGAAAATTAAATAATTTTGCCGCTTTGCGTTATGGTCAGCTTTTAAAACACAAGAAAGCAAGCAGAAACTAAAGAGCAGAAAACAAAGCAAAAAGCTGGTTCTCGCTCTTAGTTTGAAGTGCGAATTAAAGAGCTAGCAACAGGCACCATCTCAGCTGCTTGGCAGCTCAGGACAGGGAATACATCAGAATAGCCTCTCTATAATAACATGTTGACTATCACAATTGTATACGCAATGGAACTCGGTGAGCAGCGGTTAAGATTCTTGATGGACGAGCTCGTTAATGAATTACAGCCTTCTGGAGTGGCTTCGTGTCGATTAGCGCCAAATCAAGGACAGCAAAGTGGTAGGAAGCGAATGGGATGAGTCGCTTATTGCTTCTCCTCAATCGTGCAGTATAACTCGCCAATGCATGCAAGTACTATCAGGCATTTCGGGCTTGAGAAACAGGCGCGAATCTCATTGTCACCACATTAAAAAAAAAAAAAGAACACGAAGAATAAAAGTTGTTGGTGATTGATTTCTATCTGACGTCATTAAATGTAGAATGTTTTAGGTATACAGAATATTCAAGTTCTTAAGTAACTGCTCAGATTGACGAAAACTCAACTGCTGAATTTCACAAAGAGTGACATTGTGCAATATGCTGTATGTGCATGGAGCTACATAGCTTCATGGTATGTGTGTATAAATGTCCGTGAACCCCGTGGGGGGAGGGTGGACGTGCATAATACATGTATACTGTATGTTTGTTCATTATTTACCACATGAATAGGGAGAATCAACCCTCAATGCTCATATTATTCAATGTTATTTACCATGATGACATGGCAATATACATTGTAGCTCTAACATTCAAGAGTTTACTCTTACGACGTGAAAGCGTGCACGTTACCCTGGAAATTGAGGATGGTGGACGCAACCACCTCCCTGGTGTCATGCCCCTCTTCAGCAGACTGTTTGGACGATAAACCTATCAAATTGATGGTGCAAGTTTTGAGACGGTGTGACAGGATACAGGACGAGGCATCAAGGGCTCGTTGATAATACATGTACCCGAATCACGGGGCGGAACTATATAGTGACAATACGCTAGCATGCATTGATCTTCGAGACCGTTATAGGCCACTGCATGAACGGATCATGAAATTAATCAATTTAGCCGGTGGGATGCAGTGCCGTTTCTATAGCAACCAGACTATGTGTAACTGTTCACCGCAACCGTGGTACGGTAATGGAAGGGGTTAGGCCAGCTGCACTGTGATATTAGCCAACAACATGCAGTGTATAATCATTTCATATTTCATTGGTATGTTTAACGCACACGCCAATACACGATGAGATGTCGTAATACGATGGAGTATACCACGTGTTACTTTTTAACCAACGAAAAAGCAAGATAGGACGATTAACAATAACTTAGAATTGTCTCATATTAAAAAACGGAACTTCAGGGTAAGAATCCGCAGGTCATCAAAAAGATCACCAATGAAGAAACGCGGAATCGTTTTAAAATCAGTAAATCCTCCGAAGTTAACTACAATGTGTAGTATCATGTTTGATTAAATTGCTAAAAAGGAATTCACACTGTAAATGATGTCATACAGAGAATAAATCAAATCAAATCAAAAATCAAATCAAAAATCAAATCAAATCAAATCAAATCAAATCAAATTTTGCACCTCCCGAACATCTCCCCAAGCCCTTGTGTGGCCTGCTCACTGTGACAAGATTTTTCTTTTTTTATGTACTTTTGATTTACTTTGATAATATGATGCATAAACTTTTACCCCAAATTATCACTTCAGAATTTAGCCCTTTTGTTTACAAAAATGTCATAACATGAGACAACCAGATCTCATTAAGTATCTTATCACTGAATCTCCTTATTATAGTTGATATAATACGCTAAACCACACTTTACCGTTTAGATTCGACCCAAATTTTCACTTTTTTTTTTCCTAAGCAGGGACTTAGAGAAAGTGTGTTCTTCACATTTGAGATTGTTTGTATATGACATGTCACTTAAAATCAGCGAACATTCACCTCCATCACACTGGTGATTGACAGGTATTTTGTATCCATATTACTTCCACTTATTTCAGGTACACATGGGTTCAAGATGGTCGTGATCATTGCAGAGGGTCCAACATTTTCAGCAGTCTTCTTAATGCCTATAAACGTTTTCATCAAATGCCCTTGAGACGCTTAAGAACTCATGGCTGCGGTCCGGCGACCATTGTCAATCCAAACTGCCAATCACATCACAGCACGGCTGACAGCATTTAGAAACAAACATAAAAACAAAACAAAACGAGACAAAGCAAAACAAAACCCAACTTAACAAACCTAACCAAACCAAAATGACATATACCCCCCAAAACAGGTTGACTTAAAGCATCCTTGCAGACGATAAACTGGTTCATTTCAGTTGATCGCTTCAAGAAGAGATCAAACATACCGACAAGTATATCACAGGACTTGGAGCTTTTTTTAGTGTCTATACCAGCACGGCGCGAGTATTATTCAGTTAAGTATAAGCAGAAAATTTCACGAGAAATTGAGCACAATGTATTGTATAAGGAACTGGGTGCGACAAAGGACAAGTGTGAAAGAGTAAGTCGAGAAGATGAATCGTGAATGAGTGTTTGCTTGCAGTGAGCACCGGTGAGCAACTCTTTTTAACGTTAAGCAGAAAATTGCCTTCATTCAGTCGCATCTTTGGCAGCATCTTATATTCTCCTTTCAAACAGAAGCCGGTGCTGCACGAACACAGTGGCATGCGAGTCTGTCAAACAAAAGTGTTCTCGCTATATTCTTGCCTGGATTTTTTTTTTTTTTTTTTTTTTTTGTAGGCTTAAGGTGAGAGCTTTAGATGGTGAGAGAAGAACAGCTTCTCAGCTTGTTTGCGTTCTTCGGGCTAATGGAATGTCACAATGACACATTTTCTAAAGGCATGAAACGAAAATGCTCCGGGGGCGAGTGAATGAACCGAAAAAAAAGAAGGAAGCATGAAGAACGATTTTATACTATATGAGAGGAAAAAAATAGGCAGTTGAGAGCCAGTAAAAGTTGAGCCACGTAAAAGGTGTCGGATATTTATTTGTCAACACCTTGCTTCAGGTCTATCTACGCCTGACCCTCGGGGACACGCGTGAGGTTTGGGACCAACCCCCGTGAATTATATTTCAGAGCAGAATGACAGGAAAGAACAATTGAGTGACTGGTAACTATGAATGTCAATCTCGTCATTCATCCATACACAGGAAATGGTCGACGGTGAGAATTTAAAGTGCAACTCCACACCACCATCAAGCTGATGTATTTTGATACCGAGAGTTTAAAAATAATACAAACAAGAATATCAGATGTTTCATCAAACTTATTCAGGGAAGAATTAACAGAACATTGATATTTCTCCGAACCATATATTATGTAAAACAGAAATCATTTCTTCCATTTGTTTGCCCAGCAAAGTATTTAAAAAGTTATAATTTTGTCAATAGTTAGATAACGCAAACCCCTTCCCCTGAAACACCGATTGATATAGGTTACTAGAAAAAAACAACAACTTGACGAGAAGGTTACAAGCGTTTCTTTTTTCATTTGTCAGCAAATGAATGAAAACGGTAAAGATAAATAACGGTGAAGACATTTGAGCTGGCCAGTGGAAGACATGTGAGGTGGTACAAACAAAATTACTTCCCTATTTTGCATAATGACGTAGTTGATATCAATATAAGTGTTTCGAAAACATGAAAGACCTTGATGTTCCATAAGTTTTTTGTTTAATCTTTCTGTTCATATCATTCATACCTTATTCGACAAAAAAAACAAGAGAAGCTTCTTCTACCATTCTGATAGCACGACTTTACTTACATCTCTTTAAAGGGATGGTACAGTATTGGTGGAGATGAGAATTGGGCTTTTAACTTTTTGCGAGATACCAAGAAAACACTTGTGATACAGTACAGAGTATACCATTTTAAGAGGAATTCAAAGTTTATTTGATGAAAATCGGGTTTGGAATGACTGAAATATCCAAAAACAAAGTAAAATAAAGCGATCGTAATAAAGTGCGGGTCCCACACTTTATTAGAATCGCTCTTTTTTGTGGATATCTCAGCCATTTTAAAACCAATTTTTAACAAATAAACGTTGAATTCCTCATAGAATTACATGCTCTTTCATATTTCATAAGAAGTTTCTCATTATCTCAATAAAAAAATGTTAGAAACCTGAAATAGGTCTCAACCAAAACTATATGATCCCTTTAAGGCAACATGAAACTGGAGTAGAATTGTACTTAAAGGAAGCCTGAAAAGAAACTGGTAAATGGAGTGAAAGTGAAGTAGGCCTATACACTTCGTCAGGTGGCGTCACCTTTGACGTCACGCAGGGTTTATTTCACACAGTATATATAGTTCTCATGAAATACACAAAGGGAGGAGTGTTTAGCGTATTAACACGTTTCAATTCAGCAGCCATTTCTTTTTTTGAAGAGGTTACGGACGTCTATATAGGATCAGATTAAATAAGACGACTTGAGTTAAAAGGGCATTGTACCGGTTTTTTTATTTTTTTATATGTTGTTCTTTTAATTCTAAAAGACCCAGCGGTGCAAACAGAATCAAAATTTCATGACGATTTAGTCCGTAATTTCATGTTGAAAATGGAAATTTTGGGGCGAGAATTATGCTAATGAGCTGACGAGCCCGGATGTCGTGATGTCACAGGTGCCAAATGTTTCACTGATTACAAGCCCTCGCATACGCGTGCGTTTAATCATGCCGAGTAGCAGACGACGCTTAGGCCCAATTTAGCTAGCAGGCGGCACTTGTGTACTGTCCTATCCATGCAGCTGTCTCAAATTTCGCTGAACCAAATCGCACCAAAATTACAGGATATACTTTTAAGCATATTTCAAAATACCGTATCATATTTGAACGAAATTGGTAATCGAGAAGTATCAATATTGACGCCGAATTTCAAGTTGTCACTAAAAAAAAAATCACTCTTCACGAGAGATCTTGGTAAACGCGATATGCACAATCTAGAACTGAAGTTAGCCGACTAGTGCTGTGCGAACGGGGAATTCACGCGGGAACTAAATTAAAAAATGTCATGATTTTAGCGATTTGTGTGATTTACGAACTTTATTTTTCATTCAACTTAGCTCAAATAATTTATAAATTGATTTTTTGCTCCCGATTACTTGAAAGATTTGTCTCATGATATTAGATGGCTAACTTCAGTCTGTGCGTGCGCAGGCAAGTAGGGCTACTACGCCGCGATCACTCTTGTTTAGTCGTACAGAGCAGATTGTTTTTAGCGACGACAGGAAAGTCGACAACTTCACTTACGCTTCTCAACTTGCGATTTGGTTCCAATTAGCGTGAGCAAGTGGACATGAGTCATAAAATATTTCTTGTGATTTTGGTGCAATTTGGTTGGGCGAATTTTGAGATATCTACATGGATACGGAAGTACTCTAGCACTATGCCTACACCAGCGCTTGGATCGCGAAGCGGTGACACTGTTTGTATCTACGTGGTCGGGCCACTCTTCCGAGGTATGGGTCCTACTAAAACTAGATCTAAGTTAGTCCTTGGTGTTAATACGACCACCATGAGATTTATCTCGACCACAAAAACATTGAAAATCCATAAAGCAGATACCTTACCTGCAAATTTCAGCACAGAAACAACAGGGCCTGCAGCACAAGGGCCTCTAGCGGCAACGCTAGACCTTGGAGTCTGGACTTTCGTCTGGACTTTCTTCAAGTTCTAGCAGCAGGGGTATGTATTGCATACTAAACGTTTACGCTGTGCCTATTATTAGCGCTGTGCACGTACAGCTGTCGACGGAGCGGCGAGTAGAATCTTCTCGGTCCTTGACTGCTCACTAGTCCTAGTCCTTGTTCTAGTCTGGAGTCTATATGTACTGAGTGCCGTTTTCTTCTAACTAGGCGTAAACCATGATTGCCGTTGACTATTTTTTGGATTTAGATTTTAAGAATCACTCAGTCCTCATCTTCGTTAGATAGTTTGAACTGTGATGTCGAACCATTATCGCTCATCATCAATGCATAGTTAGTGGAACGTTACTTACACACAGTTTTCTATGGGCAGCACGTTCGGACATTGATGCCAATTTCATTTTGCATATCTGGAATATTCCCCACAAATTTGATCTAAATAAAAAGCTTTTGAAGAGATTCCTTTTAAAAATTAATAAATATTGTTTAACATGTTTATTTCAGCTCCATATTGCAATTTTACTAAATAACAGTTTTTGCAGTACTTCGTGTGAGATTTCATCAGTAAATTGACATGTGTAGAACCTTTCTAGTTCGTTTTGCTAAAGTCGGAGGTTGGCACCTGTGACGTATGCCAAATTGTGTGGATCGTTCCTTGGCTTGCTCGTTTTCATTTTTTTCAAAAAATCATTACAGGCTTATCCTGGGTTTTAGAATCCTCTCTTTCCAGTTGTAGGCATCAAAAAATGTAGATTAGAATTATCAGACAAGTAGAAAATGTCAGTACAGGTTTCTTTAAAGGGGAAGCAAACATACCTTCCTTACCAGCTGTTCATATTCCAACATTACGGAGATTATATACCTATCGTCATAATCTCTCTCTCTCCCTTCTCTGCAATTTCCGCACTCTCTGTATGTGAATATATATATATATATATATATATATATATGTGTGTGTGTGTGCGTGTGTGTGCGCGCGTGTGTGTGTGTGTGTGTGTGTGTAGGCATATGTAGCAAAAGAGTATAAATGCATATACGGTGCATCATTATTCTCTTTTCCTATCAAGACGAAACAAATCATCAAGTATACGCCTCATCAGAGTTAACTTTTAGAAGGCATGTAGGACGGCATGATGGGGTGGCCGATCATCTTAAGAATCGAGAACCCGAACAGATGGACGTTATGATTTGGTATTGCATGGTCTGAAAGTTCCTCCGTATCACGAGAGACACACACACACAACACAACATCATAGCGGAAGCTGCAGCGCACTTGATGAAAGATATCTGACAGGTGCTATTACGGCCGATTGAAGAAAGATCCAGAGGAGATTTGAACCCATTGGGATCTTTCCCTCGCTCTAGATTTCTTTTTTTTTTTTAATTTTTACATCCTCTTGTCAAAAAGATATATATTTGTATCGCTGCGCTGCATATATACTACAATAGGACGTTTCTCAGAAAAGAGTCGAACTAAAGAATACGCGCACGTTCTCGCTGCGTCGCGGGAGCTCACGCGACAGACAGACGTCTGAGTGAATTTTGACGTTGAAAAGCATTTGCACGCTCTCGAGTGGATTTATAACGCACGCACACACACACACAACACACACACACACACACGAAGACACCATGCTCGCACTTTATCGTTTAAAATACATGGAAATATAGCCCTGAAATATTTATTATATGGATAGACAGATAAATAAATGAATAAACAACGTATAATATATGATGATATGAAGATAGGTGCATGATAATAAATACATGAACAGTAGATAAGGAACTATTACGTATATTTATAGGCCTATGTCATTAGGCCTGTACACAATGTGTAAATATATCATTTTTGTATGTTCACACATTCATTTATACACACATCTTATCCTATTGAAGGCCTATACATAATGTATACATATGTGGGTATGTGGGTGTGTTTGCGTGTATGCATAAATGAAGTGATGAGTGGATAGAAGAAATATGTCGATTTATTTTCTTTTTAGGTATTGCTTTGTCAGCGACGTGACTTTGAGCTGCTTGCAGCAACGTCAACATCTTTCTTCCAACGAGCATGTTTGTATACCAAAGAGGTGTCAGAAAGCCCCCTCTGTCTACAGTGCGCCGGGCAGTCATAGCAAAGCACCCCAGGTGAGCATTAAAGTTCAGTAAAAAGGTCACGTAACTGGGCCAAAGGCAAAGGAGGGGATGTAGTAAGGGATAAAGGTCTAGCCTCTTAACCCTTAACGGACCACAGTGCCCCCACATCTCACTGGTATTAGACACAGTAGTCTTACCTTTGGGCGTGATAGGGTTAACCTATAGAAGTATTGATATGGGTCGCATATTTATGATTATCCCCGTAAGGACATCTATGCATCTCAAAATGGCATTGATTTTGGACGTAAGTCTTGCCTCAGGCTTAGATGACTTAACTCTGTGGTTGCAGTGGCCTAAATATTGCTGACGGAGCTTCGAGCGGGTGAACTAAGCAAAACAAATCAGCACAAGTGCAGAAATTGATGATGAAGAAGAGAAAAATGGATCGGAAACCGCATAGCGTGATAAAATGGATCAATCAACAACCTTGAATTCCTTTTGGCCATGTTGTGACGAGTTGGCAATAAACCACGATGCAAGATTTTATCGTCTCAAGAAAATGATTCCCCGAAGGATGTGAAGAATATTATGACCGCAGGAAAACAAATGACAATCCTGTGCTCATTTTGACCTTCAGAACAGTGTGTCCAAGAATAAAGAACAATCAAATAGTCAACTTCAAGTACGATTAGCCTTACGTACTATTAGAGGTGAAGGACTTCGATTCTGACGAGCTTGCAGGGCAGGAACTAAGATCTTTTTGAATTTGAGTAAGCTTACTTCAACTGCCATCAAACATACTTTTGACGCGATCGACAGCATGAGGAAATAAACCACACAGAGCTCATCACGTCTACCACCCGTACCTCACTTTCACGTAAACAAGGAACATACACGTGTCAATCACCGATCCAGATACCGAGAATCTGGAACGGAACCGCCCCAGCCTCGATCGGTCACCAAGGAAGGCAGTCAGAACTCAAAACATTTCCTTCGTCAATATTGTTTGTTTGCCTGTTTGAATTCCTATTTTACGTGGCTACCAAGAAGCACTTATAGTCCTACGCTTAGACAATGTATATATGAGCATAATATACTACCGCAATGGGACTGACGGCTTTAAAGAGGAAGCCTGGATCAGCTTAAAGTTCATCGGAAGAGGGAGAGTAGAATCTTGCAAGCATAAATTTCAGCGAAAATTGGATCAAAATGTGAAAATCGAATAAAAAGTGAGGAATTTATGAAATTTTGAAAATGAAGATTCTTTGATTGTGGCAAAACAATTTTCAATCAGTGAATATGCAAATGAGTGTTAGCAGATGATGTCATCAACTCACAATTGTCCATTGCTTGTGCACACACACACACACACACACACACACGCTGAAAATGACTACAACTCAATTCTGCTGAAAAGTATAAGTCATACTAATAATGTTTGTCCTCAAGGTAATCATAATATGTATTGGAATTTGAGACTGCAAAAATAAGTTAATGAATGAATGAATGAATGAATGAATCAACCAATCAATCAATCAATCAGTCAATCAATCAATCAATAAATCAATAAATGAATAAATAGATAGAAAAATAAATGATAAAAATATGGATGAATAAATAAATATCATGATGATACGAGAACGTGAACAAATTTTTCCACATATCAACTCTCGACTATCTTTCTCTTAGTCCGCTTTCATTCACTCCATAATCAATCGTATACGACAAGTCTCAAACAGCTGTTTATGAAATCCATTTCCATCACCAAGATCTTTTAATACATCTTTCGTTTGAGAGGTATGCACTGGCCCGCGTGTAGAGCACACACACACACACACACACACACACACACACACACACACACACACACACACACACACATACACACACACAGTTAAGACTAAACAAAGCCATAATGAGATTATCTGCCTACAATGAGATAAACGCATATATCATTTATGACACGTTTGTTGGTATTTTGACGATGATGAACTTGGAAGTCGGGGCTGACGGCTGTCATTTCTTGCTAAGTCGTCCCATTAATCACTGAAAAGGAAGCCATTCCGTCAACAGTTTTATGGCAAAGTCTTTTCAGATCACGCATTTCAGAATACAGTTTGTAAACGAACGGGACAAATTTTCACGTACACAATGAACCACCCTGACCGCGCTCAAGCGAAATCGAACACAGAAAGAGTTCAAAGGTCACCGTCAAAAGCAGCTAATGTCGCAAGAGCGCCAACAGAGATAAAATGATTGCCGAATGGTAGGTTAAAGGCGTAATTTACCATTTGCAGATGAAACAAAAACCCAGCATTATGCTTCAAAATAGTTCTAAAATGTGAGTTAGGGATAGAAACAACCAATGTAAAACTTTGAACCAGTATAATCGATGTTAAGTATTGTCAAATATACAAAATGTGAACAATAGTTATAATGAAAATATTTCAAGACTAAACCGTATATACAGTTATGGTTTAATGAGAAAAATAGTGATATCTCCTTATATTCTCGGCTTCACTGCAAGAATTTTATATGGTAGGATGTTTTGTGATATAACTGACCCACACATATGTATCAAAAGTGATATCTTGAACATTTTTTAAATCACTGCTCCCAAAGATAAACAAGACCTTTAAAGGGTACGTTAATATTGTAATAAATGTCGACTCGACATTTCGGATTCGATCCCACTTCAGGAATGACTGCCGATTTATTTTGTTTCGTGCAAAGGCTCGAAGAAACCGAAGAACGGCTGCTGAAAATCTTTCAACGACGAATTAGGTCAATTCTGCAACCCCGCAGAAGTGGGCCTCTCCTAAACATATTGGCTATTATTGCTTTATTGACAAACAGTGAGTAACTCCGACGGAATTTCATTACAGATATATGCGTCAGGGTTTCGCCTTTTCAATGTGTTGCCAATTTTTGTAAATTTATGTGTTCAAAATTATGTTGTTGTTGCTGTTTCTTTTTTTTTATACTGCATTGCGTTATTACCAATATCTTACCAGCAGTTTTGAGGTGCATAGATCAAATACCACGTTCCCATTCATGCTGCAGCGTTGATATCCATCAGCCCTACGCACATGGGCAGATGTTGGCTGGATGCTAATTGACGGGAATGTGAGAGTGGAACTGACATTGACGGCAACGCTAATCATTTCGACACAGTTCCTCCGCCCTGCCCTGCCTATGCACGGCCTAGTCGAGATTACGGCATCGCTAAACTGGCTCCTTTTTTTTTTCTTTTTTTGCATCAATTGCACGTTGGGTTACTAATAACATCTGGCTCTACACGGGGTCTGCACACCTGATGAGAACCAGGGTTGCACTGAGGACGTAGGCACGCCGCCAATCTGCACACACGTTGTGAATGAGTGACGCGCACGCATCAATCCATAACCTCGCTCTGAGAAGATGAACAAATTGGAGACTCAAAGCAGCCATGTACGACGCGAGAGTGATAAAAATATGAGTGGCAGACGACGCACTCCTTTCTTGAGAGTTATTATTTTTATTCATTCAATTTTCATTTTCATATTAAACATTCGTATAATAGAACTATCTCTTCATATTCATACCAAGAGAAATGTAGGAAGCAATTAAGAATTGATTCCCAAATCGCGTGCTTCATTAAATCACTTGATTCGTGAGTGGCAGGTACATATGTATATATTTCATAAATATGAATATGTAGGCTCTATGTATGTATGTATGTATTTGTATGTGTGTGTGTGTGTGTGTGTGTGCGCGCGTGCGTGTGTGCGCGCGCGTGTGGTGTCTGTATGTGTATGTATACAAATAATATTTCACTCACAAGCTCTTTAATCGAACACCCTCACCCATGAAGTTGACACGACCTTCCCATTACCATTGGCGATAACCAGTCTCTCATCACTTCATAATTCGTTTGTCTTCCCCCTCCCCAAAAAGTTATGATGTCAGCATCAAGTTGCCATAAATCAAAAGAATTCTACAAAGCCTTGATATAAGATACCATAAAACAAAACCCTTTCCGAAAGTCGACAAATTGTTTACGATGTTTTCACGCGTTCCGGACTAAGTGTGCAAAGTGAGCAAGATTTATATACAGCTCTCTCGAGTCCACACGAATAACCTTAACACTCAAGACAACAACGTTCAAGTAATATTCTTCACATACTAATATCGCTATTTATAAAGGGATGCATACTTCATGTAAAAGAAGATGTTTACTATAACATCAGTTCAGTAAGCACTATATTAATGATTGATTTCTGAGAAATCGGTCAAAAGCTTTGAGAATCACACAAAATATAGCGGTCATTTAAGCCCGCGATTCTCATCTTTCTTTCCTTTCTTTCTTTTCTTTTTAACCCGAGGCCGGCTTTAGCTCCTTTAGCTTGATCGAATACGAATCTTTTTACTTAATTTTTGGCCAACATCGCGGCGAGGAGCTCCAGGGCCCATTGGTTGGGAAGCATGGATTTAAGTAGACAGAAAGATCCGTCTGTCCGGAGGAGTCTTTTCATGTTTTTGACGTTATCGCTCTCCTCATATAGGAGGGGATCCGTGAAGGCAGACGCAGTCTGCGCGGAACATAATTATCCCCGACGACCAGATACAGACCGATCTTTCGGTCAAGGATTTAAGCAATTATATCAACACAGTGGCGTTCTATGGATACGTCAAATGAGCTGGCGTCTGCACGGACACATGGACTAAGGTGGACTAAGGTGGATGAGGTGTTACTGTTTTACTGGGGTCACACACGGTGCAATGTCTGTCCGGGTTACATTATAATACATGCATTCAAAACGCAAGGCTGCTTGTGGTTTGATGGCAAAGGGTGACGAGCGCAAGATGAGAACCTCACACCTTTCTTTTATCTAGGAGAGAGAAGGGGGGGGGGTGGAAGAAGCAAGAGATGGGTAAAGTCCCCCTTCCCACCACAAGATATAGGGGTTTCAGATAGTGCTATTGCTTTACGTTTTCATGACTCGCCTGAGGTATATCAGTTTTTAGAAAGTATTCTATCATTGGAAAAAAAAAAACATAGATTGAGATGGCAGATTGCGTTGCTTATATAGGGTGAATAATAAAGTTATTTAACTGATGCCTGATTTAAACTTTAAAGAAAATTTGTCGATGCTTAATTTTGCAACAAAACAACAATGAATGGAAAGTGACGTGAGAATATAGAGACTATCATAACACACTTAGCTGTCACGTACAGATTTTTTTTTTCCACGATTGATAACTGACCAAGTTTCATTACGGCTTTTGCTTATACCCTCCTTCAAAAGCTATATATCGTCACACGAAGTACACCATTCTGAGCCTGAACCCAGCTCATTATTTCTGACAATCATATCTTGCATCCAAGCTTCACTGGACGACAGAACTAGGCTGTGGTAATCACTTAAATTTAATCTCGTGAAAAAGACGAGAACAAATCCAAGCGATGACTCTTACCAATGGCCAAAACGACTCAAGGAGACTCCGTATGAAAGTGTACATGGTGGCCCTCTTTGCTGGGCTGAGATCAGTCTAGTATTATGCATGAATAAAAGTTTTGCTTGTTTCGTTTAGAATTGTCTTTCTTCGTCTTTCTGCCAGTTCCGATATAAAATCCAATCTCCACTTGCCTCTGACAAAGTCTAACATCGCGGAACTCCTTTACCTTGGTGAGACCAAAGAGGTACCAGGCGCTTTGTGAGACCAGGGAGACGGGAGAGCCAACGTATGAATTCTATGTACGTATACATGTGCATGCATGCATGTTTCCATATGAAATATGAGCGTATAATCAATAAGTGTGCATGTGTGCAAATGTCGAAATTAGTTTGAAGCTTTGGAGCGTTCGATGCCGGTCGCAAGTTACCTGTCTGTGTCTGTGGGTTTGTTGATAATATAATGGACGCGTGTGATGAGAGTTATGGTCACTCCTGTAAAGAGTCCTGTTCGTTACTTCTATGAGGAAAACGAGGAGTGTACGAACACAAATTTGTTAAGCATGACGCTTCGACATGACCTGGAGTAAACTGTTTCTGCCTATAAAAGGATATAATTGCGCTGTTTTTGTCGTTGTGTATTTGTGTGAAATAAAGAGAGCGAGGGGGAGGGTGCCTTCAAATAAGAAAGCTTGCGAGAAGCCCTGCAATTCTGCTGAGTAACTCTTGTTCTTTTCAGCCAGGAAAATAAGGCATTGTACACCAAGGGCTAATTGGTCCCCTGCCCATTGCCCAAACAAGAGAAGAGTGGTGTAACACCTTTATAACTTTTCATGCAGAACACAACGCATTACGTGTTCGTGGAATTCAGGTGAGCAGGTGCAGGGAGAAAGGAGTGGTAGAACCTCGTCCCTGCCTCACCATTCTCTCCGTCCCTAACCGTGCAGCAAATTGCACCTTGCATCTTGTTTTGTTATCAGTCGTTGAGCGAAGACCCCCAACTCACATACACAATCATCGCCTGCTGTCTTTGAGCTTTTGTTCCGGCGCCAAATTGATGTGTAGAAAAGCATCGCTGCTCGAGCGTAGAAAAACAAAAAGACAATACAGTGTAACTGATGCTCTAAACGCGGCTCAGGAATAAATCATACATTTATTTGTGATGCAGATTCAAGGACGCAACAAAGATAATGTTATGAGCCAATGGAAAATTGTAAGTTACAACAATTTTGGGGCTCTCTGGAAATTACCTAATCGCAATGTTAATCTGTTTCTGTCTTCTTCTTTTTTGCCAAGTTGCACTGCGCCTTCCTAATACTTCTTGGTGTATATAAGTGTGTGTGTTTCTGTGTTTGTCACTTTGTTTAAAAAGCGAGAAGTGCACATGTGTGTGTTTGTGTGTGTGTGTGTGTGATACTTTGGTGTCCGATTGTTACTGCACACTTTGATATGAAGATGTAATGGGCATGTTTAATGGGTCTAAAACTTAGCGGAGTTTTCAGTCTCCAATCAGGTGATTTGACCGTTTGTTTGTTTTTTTCTTGCAGCGGCGTGAATGGAAACAACAAACTCCTCAAAGTCAAAGTTTCCCGAGAATTCCATCATTTTTTGAAGTTTACTTATTGTATTTCGTCTTCATCACTTCAGTTCTCATTACAACGTATTATTACTACAAGGTTCCACAATTATATTCTTCTCAGTTTACTTTGTTTTGCTTATGCAACCTTATTCTCTGTTACTATAAGGTAAGTGAAAAGTCTATGTTCTTTTCAAAAAATGAAATAAAATTTGAATTGAATTGAATTGAATTGGATTGAATGTAACGCATCGCTGTTTGCAGTGTCGGTGTAGATGGTATGCAGCAGTATCCCCATGGTTATACCGATCTAAATTTATAACTCATCCAGCAAATTGTGCCACAACACGCGATAATCATGTCACTCTAAATGTCACTCATTAATTTCATGCTTTATACTGAACGACTGTAAGTCGTCTATAAAATCAAACTTGATAATCATGAACTGTATACAGAATTGTATTTTCAAAAATCCTCCATATAAAATATGTGGAATACAATACTCAGTCATCGGTGTATTCTCCTCGGCCTATATACCAGCCATGAGAAGAGTTTGGACCATGGAAATACAGGAAAAAAAATCTAAATGGTAGCAAAAATAAAAAGAAAGAAATTATGGCCTCATATGCCGGGGGTAGCCTACTGCTCTGAATGAACATACTAAATGAACAGGTAGAAAACATCCACAATAATCTTTGTGCATGCTGTTCAGCTAATCACTGGTACAATGTACTACTACGAAGTGGTATTACAATGTGCACGTATTTACAAGTCAGTTATAACGCCAGGGTTTAATGTGCGTATGTGCGTATATGTTGTGCGGTGTGTGTGTGTGTGTGTGTGCGTGTGTGTGTGCGTGCGTGTGCGTGTGTTCGTACGTGAATGTGTGCTAGTGTGGTAGAGTTTATGAGAAAGAGAAAGAGAAAGCTATTAGAGAAAAGCATTGAGTTGTCACGTCCTGGTTATTTTCGTAGCGCGCTGCTGTTTTGGTTTCAATGATAAACGATGGTGGACATACATCAAGTGTGTCAAAATAAATCCGCGTGTCACATCCTGTACACACGAGTAGTCATTAACACGTGCACCCCCGTCATAGTACGTCTGCAGTCGAAAGGTCTGATCACAGAAATATAACTCATGTGACTAGGCCGTTTGTAACAGCAGCTCAACGACATTCACAGTTTAATGCTACATCACGTCTGCTTGAGCGTATTGCTACCATACCACGTTACACAAACAAGACCCTAATCGGTTCAGAGGCAGAAAGGTGTACAATGTAAATGTCCCATAGACTATTTTTAAGGGGGTATCAACACCTTCTGGCTCTCAACAAATCACAGAACTTTCATCAATTTGATTTTGATGTGTGATGAATAACATTTACTCGACCCTTCCTAGATTTTCATCGTTCTCTGCTGCAGAAAAGGTGTGGGAGAATACAAAATGTTTTTCCTTCATCTTCTTTCAATTGATAATTGATACAATGATTCCTAATGAAGTCAATACAAAATGAAAATAACTTAAACTTAACGGTACTTTCAGCAGTGATGCCTCATTTCTGTTGTTACCATATTTTGCTGGGAAATCCTGTGGTATCTGTGTGTGTACCAACTATGTGTGTGTGTCCGCGTCTGTGTGTGCTTTATGTGTCTGTGTGTTCATGTGACAATGAGTGTCCTCATATATGGTTCTTTGAATGCTCGTATGTTTGCTTACTTAATATCGGCCACCAGGCACTGGCCCACATACATACACACAGAAAGACAGACGGACAGACACACAGACAGACAGACAGACACACACACACTTTCATATTTATATGTTTATTATCTCACCTGATTTCCCGACTCCGGGACTACCCAGCAGAGCAATCTTGCACTCGGGAATCATGCCGACTGTCCCGTTGCTACGGTGACGTATATTACGTGACGTCATCTTGGAATTCTCGTGCATTTAGGCCCGGAAAAGTGGATCGCCCACGACGTTGGTAAAATGTGCAGATATGTCGTACAAAAATGCGTCCTCGGATTGGTCACAGAAAAGGGTCATCAACTCATTGGTCACTGTGGTCACAAAACATCCGCAGTAGCAGAGGGTAAAGTTTGCGTGTGCGATCACCTGGAATGCCGCCTTCCGTTATTATACATCGCTTGACCATATGAAAATCTACCTGCTTGTAGTATTGAAGTAAAGAGGAAAAAAGCTACACGACATGTGATACCGGGGTCCCGTACGAGTAAATCCACGAAGTGTTACCTGTCTGTTAACAAGAATATCGCGTTGAGGTTCGTCCGTGGTGAGCGGCAGGCAGTGTGCTGCTATTTTCGTATAACGTAAAGTTCACCTGCGGATATTTGCCGTCTTCGATTTACGCCTTTAACCTTCTATTGAAGCGGTTCCTTTTGTTGACATCTTTAAAGGTCCTTTCCTATAGACCGAGGCTGCGCTGGGTGATGTTATACAGCTGCAAACCCCGGAGAATCGATAACATTACTCCCCCTGCGCTAATCTCAAAACAAGCTAGGCCATGTGTGGTAAATTCGACAGGTAACGCGGAATGGCATCGAAATAGCAAAGAAAAGGAAATCGTAGCAAAATGTCCTACATCTCAATAACTGTTCCGTCACTGTATAGTCTTCTATACATCCGCTGCAGTCGTATGAGTCGTAGACAATCGTCAGCGGGATGATTTTAAAAGAATAGAGAAAAGAAAGTTGATACTCTGATACTCCTGATGAAAATAACATCAATCACTTATCCAAGTGCGATAAATCCATCGTGATAGGTGCCACCGGATACAATAAGTGTGTCAACCGTGGAAGGAGCCGGGTCCTGCATCAAAATCGAACGATCAGTCAGGGAATGGAAGGGGGTGGGTGGGGAGTGCGAGGCAGTTCAGCATGTTCCAAAATGTGCTCATGGAGAGAATAAACTGTTCATCTGGGGATCATTCGTGCCCCTCAGGATGTGATTTCTTGGCCCCAAAATCGTGATTCTGTTTTTCCTTTCTTATTCTTCTTCCCCCAAAAAAGCGGGTTTGGGTCGCGGAGGCATGCGAGTCGAACAAAGCCCGAGACGAACGGGCGACAGGCGGACTATAAAAACTTGATATTGCACGATTATTGGGTCTCTCGGGTCACCGTTTCTCTTCGGGCGGACGTCCGCTAAATGTCGACGGGTGCCGTCGTTCCTTCCAAACTACTCCAGACACACATAGAAAGAGGAGAAAAGAGGCGGGGATTGTCAGACGAGAAATATTACTCTGAACTTGTGGACTTTACGCGACAAGAGGCAAGTCAGTTGGTCTTCTCTAATGGTATGAAGAAGGATGTGCCATTCAGAACTCGCACAATGCTATGACTGTTTAATGTTCTGCGGTTGTGTTGGAGATAAATGACCAGCCGGGAGGCACTGGAAGAATCGAGAGCTCCTGACAAACGAAGAAAAAGAAAAGAAAGAAAAAGGGAGTAAGGGTCTCCACACACAAAAGGCTGAATTGTACTTTGAATAAACCCAAAGCGATACCACCAGCCGAGAAGACAATATTGGTTCTTTTTGTCCTTTCCTTTCAGAATCATTCACTTGTCTTGTCCAAGGTCGCGTAAAATTCACGGGGTGCCTATCAATTCGTTACCTACCACGTTAACCGCCAAGAATCCAGCTTCACGGAGGCGGGAGAAGGTGGTATCATGTTTGACTTATTTTAAGGTCGATGCACGACACGCTCTCGCTGAATACAGAAATCCAGGTCATGTGGATTTTCTTTCTCCGGTGTCCTTAGATTGACCTTTGCGTTTAATAATCGGTGGAGATTAACGACAGGAATAGCAGCACGAAATGAACAACAACAACAACAAAAAAATCCTCTTCAAATCTTAAAAGACTGAAAGAAAATATCCTCTCGGAGGAATGTCCATCATGTCAGAATAAAATGTCCAGGAGTCGTTGGTGGAGTTAAACGTGATTGAGCCAGTTTCGCTGTGTACACTTTTGGCGTATAGCAATCCAAGGAAGGATTTATAGGGAGGTAATTCTTACGATATTTACCCAGACTGTTAGCACTGTTACCTGTCATTAGCGTCTATGGATGCCACTCACAAAAGAGTCACGTCAGGTCAGTGGCCCACCAACAGGCTCATGTGATGCACACGATACCCGCCTTGGGACAGCAGCTCCTGCTCAAAGAAGGTTTGCGCAGGAAGCATGAAATTCGACAAATCCACTCTATTTCGGCTGTCCGAGTCTCCCTGTTGAGGCTCTTCTCTCCAAACTAAGATGATGGTATTTCCGTGAAATTAGCTAAGTAACCAGGTGCTGAAATTGCAGAGTTGAAAGAAATTCCCTTATGGTTAGATGTTTACGCAGTTCAGTTGTCGTGCAGATACATACTATTATTATGGTTGATTTAATGGGGAATGATCAGCTCTAAAGAGACATAGATGATACGAGGGTATAATATTTGCAGGTGTGTGTTATGACGTCATTGTGGGGTGTGACCCTATTCTTGCCTCCACGTCAAAAACCGATGATGCCTGGGCTCATGTTAACTATTGATCACCCCTCGCAAACACAATATACGCCATTTCTATGCCGTCCGTAAGTCTTTATTATCAGTCCCGGTGGCACAATGTCTACCTGTACACAAATCCCTCTTATACTCGAGAAAACGAGAGACACTCCAAGAAGGAAAATAATGGTTTCCAGATATCTGTGGTTCCTTCAGACGTGCTTGTTTAAATATACACTTCCACTGACAAAGGCCGCGATCTCACCCCCTCTTTCTTTTGGGAGTAGGTCGCTTTTTTCTTAGCAGCGGCTATCGAGACTTCGGCTCCCTGTGGGTCAGTAAACATTTGATAAATGCTCGCAGTCTGTTCGTCCAAACTTGTCTCTGAAAAGGCGAATGTGGCGAATGTTTGAAGTATGCGAACATGAATGAATGTCTCAGCTTAGAGAAGTTTTACACACATGCAGAGAAGTCAAGTAAAATTGATTTACTCTGTGCTCACGCGTTGAATCGAAAAACGACGTCCAACTGTAAAATTGCGTCGGGTGCAATCCGCCGGCTGAAATTTGGCGTCAAGATAGGAGATGAGATTCGGTCAACCATCAGTGTTGTAGAAATGATGCTCGTCCGGGCAGGCCAACACATCGAAGAGAGGCGTCTTCCAGCTAAAGATAGGCCAGTTGAAGTGCGCTGAATACAGGTGACTTTACATTGTGCCTGAGACTGGAGAAGCGATACTGACGAGTCGGCCTCTTTGCTCTCTGGCTGCGATGCGGTTGAATGGTCCCTCCGTTGGCAGAATAACTCGTCACCAACCCTGGGCTTCCGACGGAGGGAAGAGACATGTAGGGCGACCTCTACAGCCGAATAATGATACCGTTCTCTCTCGCAAGGTCAGTGGTGAAGTAAAGCTGTCGCTGGATTATTTTTCGTGACACAAGCTTCAGGGAACTCGTATGTCACATGAGCTGAATCATATTTAAGGGGTGAAACGGGATAGGTTAGGATCACGATAAGAGAAGAAATGAAAGAGAACGCAAAACGATAGTCATAACTGAGCAAAATCAGACAAATCACAACGCAGCTGTAGTGACGGCTTGTTTCATAATAACGTCATTTTCACTGACGCCACCCATTCGTCTGCTTTCTATCAACTCTATTCATCAAAAATGCGATTACATGTATAATGATACTTTTTTTCTTCGAAAGAGTTTATAACAAAATATAGTTATTATTGCTGTTAGAACTCCTATAACGTAGAAAGGGAATGTTACTCCATGGGGAGTACACGCAAACACATAACACACATTATACATATATTTCCATCAGACAGGTGAATCCTTTGTGTTATTTTTTATCCGCTACCTATATTGTCACTCGCACACCATTCCTCAACAAGAGCGTCTGTGTTTCAACAAGGGAGACAAAAGCCACTCTTCCCACAGCACCGTCGAAGAAGAATTCTCTTCCCAGAATCCCACAGTGCGAAGCGACCGGTCGCGCGAATGCAGATTCCCTCTTATTGATTTGCCAAGTTGTTTTCCTTATTCTGTGTGAACTGCAGTGTATCTTCTCAACAAAGGGGTTCATTCTCGGACTCGCAAAGAGCCAAAGCGCTCATTAGGTGAGGTATTGTCCAAATCGCGGAGCAGCAGACGTTGTGCACTCCATGAGTAACCTTCACGTCTTGTGGGATCCAGAACAGGAGAAGTGAATAAAACGGTATCGTGTTTGCCCGACTTTCAAAGAGAATTTGCCCACTTCACCACTTCACTTTGCCTTCTCAACAAGTATTCAGGTCTTTGACCTTTTTCCATTCTGAATCGTTCTCTGGCAGCTGCTGAAACTTACTTGGTGTGCTCACGTTTAAGTGTATATATAGATCCCGAAGACATGAAGATCCCATCAGGGAACATAATCCCCACAATTCACAACGTGTATACAGCGTGTAACGTCTTGCATCGTTCGTGATGGCTGCCGTCTCTCTTTTCAGTGTTGGGTTTTTTTCTTTTCATTTACAGACATTTGTTGCACGAAAGTTGCAAATCAATAGTCTGATATTACCTTTTTATTTCTTTCGGAGGGGGGGGGGGAGGCAGAACTAACCACTAGTGTAAGGTTTGATGGAAAGATTCAGGCCACAAACGAAGGAATACAGTATCATGAAACAAGATAGGCAGATAAGTACCAAGGAATTTTATTGGCTTTGCCATGGCAGATTTTGTTGTTGTTGTTGTTGTTGTCGTTAATGTAGATCTGCAGCTGGGATCTTACAAATACATTTGTACATAGGTGACAATTGATAAAGAAATATGTGGTAGCACATCACCTCCCCTCTGTATTAATGATCTCTTTCTTTCATCAAATAAACCTTCTCCGCCTTGGACATAACAATGTCGGAATTTCGAGGCATGGGTATTTGCTCCAAGTTCACCGTGACACTCGCAACAACCAGGCTGGCCGGAAAGCAGCAGATGACACGTTTTAAGCCTTCTGGTTCCTTTCCCCGACATGCTTTTTGGGATTTTTTTTTTTTCATAGGGTGACAATATTGATAATCGATATGTCATAGCACCATGCATTAATCATTTCTTTCTTCAACTTCATGGCATTTGTGAATTGCAAGAAGTAAAAAAAAAAAAGAGTCCGAATGACAAACTTTATGATGTCTCTGTCATAAGTCCTACCCTTTTGATGTTATTTAACGCAAATGTGCATACCATTGTCTCTCTACATCCAAATACAACGCAGGATTCATGCGACTGGCTCCTTATATCTGCAATTTGCTGTTCACTTTCATGAGAACATTTTGATAAACGAGATGTTTAGTCATGACATTTAGCAATAATGACATCCCCCGGCTGTTCCAACCCGGTATGCCGTGCAGTGCCGTTTGATTTATGTCCAACCTACCTCCTTTTAACGATGAGGACTGATGCTACCCCTTGTCATTGTGCATCTAAAAGATTTTTTTTTTTCATTAACTCACTTGAATGAGGAAACATCGGTGACTGGAACATTCTAACTCATGTCCCATCAAGTAACGACAGGCGAAAAGACACCGCGAAAGCGGGAATGGATTATTTATTGCATGCACTGAGTGTCGCCTCGTTACATTCCCTCTCGAGTACAAACGATATTAAAGGTGGCCCTTCTGACCATGTCTCCATATTTTGTCGCACATTTCGTCTCGATATGGTAATTTACGTGTGAAGCGGCTAAATCATTAGCTAGCTGGATGACCACAGAGGAATGAAATTTTGACTTTAAAAGTTTATAAATATATAATTTATGTTTGCTTCAAATGCAATTTGCGTCAGATTCGGGTGGCTGAAGATGACTACATTGAGGTGGCCGTAAAACCACATTGTAGATAACTTTCCGTCACTGCAATGTGTCTAACTGTCATCATAGTTATTGTTAGTGAATTCGATTTCGCTAACAAAAGAGAACAATATATAATCATTGATTTGTTTTGTATGTATACCGCTGCTTACATGCCACGTAGATTTAGCTCTGAACTATATATTTCTTGACAAATATTGATTGGAGTATACACATATTGTTTAGCTGATTATGTCTTTTCCTTGTTGGCAGTGATGTTTTGCTTTAAAACCAAACAAGAACTAGGTTTTCTGTGCTTTTAAGTTCCATAAAAAAAAAATATTGTTTAATGCGTGAATATTTACATCAAGTCCTTTTTCTCACCCCTCCTGTGCAAAGTAAATGTGTGTCGGTTTTTCCTAAACTTCCCCGTGTTTGACCAAGGGATTTCAGGTACCCGTATGTCAACGAAGAGAGACGACCAGTCGGTTAGCAGCTGGGATTAGCCTCCTCATCAGATCGACGCCACGCCCTCGGCATTGAATGGGTTTCAACAGGAGCACTTCAGGTTCAAAGAAGCAATCATGACAAAACGGCCTTGTACTATTAATGGTATTGTGTGTAAAGTAAGTATGCAAGTGCACATTATTTTGTCCCGCTGGTGGTCTTGACTTTGCAAAGACTTAGGAGAAAGAAAGAGTGGAGGGGGGGGGGGTGGCGAAGCAAAGCCTCTTCAGCACAGATTACCAATGTGCCCTGAACAATGCTCTGAAACCGAGGCTTATGCTAATTATAGCCGTTTAAACGGGATTACCCGTGACCGTTTAGCATTTCAATCTGCATAGAAATGAGGAAACCGGGGTAAAACAGCTTTCCGTAGTTTTCCCCGATACTTACCATTGGGCGTATACCTCTATCACTCTATACACAGCTTTTATACTAACCGTGTATGTTCCATCTAAAGTGAACTGATGAAAAAAAAAAGTCGAAATAATGGGCACTTCGTGTCCACGGCTGCACTATCTAACGGCCCTGTCTGGAAACCAGCAAAAATGAGTCATTTATGTATTTTTTGTTATCATTATTCATAGTCTTCTCCCTAAGATGTTATGCCATGGTACAACCACGGTTTTATGCAAGGTTCGTTATTCCGAAACACACTATTTCCCTATGACTAAATAATGTTCATTAATCCGAAAATGAAATAGGAATCGTTAAATCAGAAATCGTAAAGAAGGTGCGCATCACCCGAATTGCAAACCCTTTATCTTTTATTTTCAGATGAACGAACCTTCCGAAAATTAACCGTATTTCATTTTAAGCTTCGGAATAACAAACCTTATTTCATTGTCGTATTAACCATGTTATCGGACCTTCGGAAAAATAAGCTGTAACCGGAAGTATATTTGGTAAGTGTGTTTTTGAAGGCACCCCTGGATAGATTTGAGGAAGGGATAAATGGGCAACTTAAGGGTGTTAAATGAAAACTCCAATCTTTTTTAGTTAACTTTGGCAAGAACAGTCAAGCAGAGAGAAACGTTAAAACTGGACTTCAAAGAGTCGTGGAGTTATGACGTGATACCATGGACCTACTACATGAGTGACACTGTCACGAATGCAAACAGCTGACTCTACATTCCCACCTAACAACTGATCATACGAATTTGTCTGATGATGTCGTCATCGCACAACTCCCCTATTGGCCTGAAAAAAAAAAGTTTATGTTGTAAAATCAGTCTTTTGTCGAGAATTCGGGAAATATCCGAATGCAGAGCTACCAAGTCTCACGCATTCTGCGTGAGACTCAAGCATTTAGGGGCCATCTCACGATCTCACGCATGGCACCCATTTTTCTCACGCATCGGGCCAAGTCTGCCACTTGGGCCTATAATAATGAGCATAGCTCAAAAGATTAAAGTGATAGTTGCAAATGAAGGTATATTTCCCTTTTTTCTTCCAAAATAAGTAAAAAATAGTCACTTAAGTATGCACCTGATCGCACCATTAAGAGCTTAAAATTGAAAAAGCTCTGTACCGTGGTAGGCCACAGGGGGGAAAAACCCCTCCCACACCCTCGCTCGCGCGCACATTCGCATGCCGAGATGCCGAGTCATGAAAATCTCACTCATAATTTTTTTTTTGAACTTGGCATCCCTGCGAATGCTTCAATCAAAAACTGTGTGCCTTAAATAGTCAATCTCTCTCACTGTATAGGCCTATACGTGTATATTAGCTATGTGTTCTCTTTCTGGGGCAGACTGTCTAAAACTATAAAAATGACCATCAAACAATTTTAATTTTCTTGTCCCCCTCTGTCTTTCTTTTGTGTATTTCTGGAGTTGGGACTGAAGGGTGAATGTCTTCTCATTATAGGGTTTCGAGAAGCAAGTGTATGTAGCTTTCCACTTTTTGAAGTGGAGGACATGATTTTGGTCCGGTTTGTTGTCATGGCGACACCACCGCCTCTCTCTATCAAGATGGCCTACGTGTATCACCAGGAATTTAATAATAATGATAATAATAATAGTGGCTATTTGTATAGCGCACAGGTCCACTTTTCAGTGCTCATGGCGCTTCAAAAATGAAAAAATATCATATATTCACATGCATATACATATTCAAACATTTCAACAAATAAGAAAATGGTAAACAAAAACAAATATATACCAAATAAAGAATACAACATATACCAATTAAAAATACAATATTGATCCAATATTAATGACATACAGCAATTACAGTCCTCAGTATGAAAGGAACAGATAAGTTTTAAGTTTGGATTTGAATGACTCTGTCGATGACAGTTCCCTTAACTGAAGAGGTAACTGATTTCTAACTGATTTCTTTGCACGCTCGTCACTGCATATTATATGTGAGTGTGTATTGTGTGTGTGTGTGTGTGTGTGTGTGTGTGTGCGTGTGCGTGTGTGTGTGAGTATGTGTGTCTGTATATTTGTATGTCTATGTGTGTATGTTGTGCATGAGTGTCAGGGTGTGTATGTTCGTGTATAAGGCCTACCACACTATACATAATTTTGTTAGCGTATAGCTCGCTATAATTCGATGAGATTACACAAAACCATAATCGGGTTTAGGGATTAAGATAGCATTATTTATCATCGGCCCATTAAGCACCCGGCCACGGATTACTGTCATCAAGGATTTTGATAAGACACCACCTGCGGCAGTCTGTTCATTAAAGGTGTGATGATCATTTTGTGAAGAAATTTATTTGACTTGTAAAAGCATGGAAGTTTTGATTCTCTCTTTTTTTTTTAAAGAGAGACGAGGAGGGAGGCCTATTTCGTGGCGTCTTGTAATTTGATCTGTGCATATTTATTTGTGTGAAAGAGTATGTGTGTTTCTGTGTGAGTGAGTGAGTTTGTGCAGGGAGGTGTGAGTATCTCTCTCACACCTCCCTGGTTTGTGTTAGTATCTTGTTCGTGTGCAGGCGCGCCGGAAGCAGTTTTGGATTGGGGGGGGGGGGGGCAAACATTGGAGGGGGCTCAAGATTAGACCATGCATATGTTACACAATATATATATATATATATATATATATATATATATATATATATATATATATATATACACACATGCACACACATCTATTATATATATATATATATATATATATATATATATATATATATATATATATAGGTCATATATATATATATATATATATAAAGTGGCGTACGGTGGGTCGAAACATGGGGGGAACTATAAAGTAATTTTGACGGTCTGTATGCTTGTGCGTGTGTGCGTGAGCAATAATGGGACTACAATGCATTACGGAATGTGATACATTCAACAACGCAGTCATTGAGGAACATTGTAAGTTTTCCTTACATGGATTATGGAATGACGGTGTGAAACGATCGACAAATTATATACTGTCAGCAACATAAGGTGAATGGCATAACAATAAAATGCGAGCGAGCGAAGCGAGCGAGCTTGAAAATTTTGATATTCTACACTTCCAAGTTTTAATTGTAGCTACATATTTCGATTTGGAAATAAATGGGGCGCATCGGGAGCAACTGCTGGCAATCATTGGCAGCAACATTAGGAGAATGGCATAACGATTCAATGCGAGCAAGCTTGAAAATTTTGACATTCTACAGTCCCAAAACTGGGGTTTGTAGCTATATCTTTCACTTTGGAAATTAATGGGGCGGCGCATCGGGCGCAACTGCTGGCAATTACTGTCAGCAACATTAGGAGAATGGCATAACGATTCAATGCGAGCGAGCGAAGCGAGCGAGCTTGAAAATTTTGACATTCTATATACCAGTCCAACAACTGCCGTCGTAGCTGTGTTTTTCGCTTTAGAAATTAAGGGGAGGCGCACCGGGCTCAACTGCTAGATGCAAGCGAGCGAAGCGAGCGAGCTTGAAAATTTTTACATTTTACAGTCCAAAAGCTGCCGTTTGTAGCCATATTTTTCCCTTTTATTCATATATATACATATTTATTTTATTTTCTTTGTTTATTCATTTATTTTTATTATTATATATATATATTTTTTTTTTGGGGGGGGGGGGGGTGGGCTTTTTGGGGGGGGGGGCAAAAATGCGTTTTGCCCCCCCCACTTTTTGGATTGGGGGGCGGCCGCCCCCCCCCCCCTGCCCCCCCACTTCCGGCGCCTATGTTCGTGTGTGTGTGTGTGTGTGTGTGTGTGTGTGTGTGTGTGTGTGTGTGTTGGTGCTTGTGATCGCCGTAGAAAGCGACAACGATTTTTGTGTTGGTACGTATACATATCACATTATTCAAGAGTTTAGATTGTTGTCTTTGTCGTTGTTGCGGCTATTTTGCTACTTTACTCTCTACATCGGAATTCTTATTCTAAATCTGAAAAAGACCATGCGTAAACGAGTGTGCAGGTGTCAGACAATCCGTTCTTATCGAGTCTTTGATGGGTGCAGAAGTATGAAGGGCATGGTTAATTTGCCGTGAAAGAATTACTTCCCTACATTCAGTCACCAAGACGGCGCCTGAACGAAAGCATTACTGGATCATTTGAAGGTTATTTCCGTTCCCTTCTTTCAAGATACACGAGATATTCCAGGTCAGAATCTTTCTCCTTTGATAATAATCGTTTTGGTCTACCTGGATTTATTTTTTGTTTGTCTTTATGCATGCACCTCGAGCCCAAATATTCATTCAAGCTATCAATCTCGTGAAGGACGTTAAGGGAGAGATACACAGCGAGAGAAAGATAGAGGGGGGGGGGGGAGAGAAAAAAAAGAACTTGATCCATTTTAACCCATTTCATGAACCCTTTGACGATTGCCTTAAATCCAATCTTGCCGCAAAGCTCTAAAGCTTAGAAATGCGCGTGATACCTCTGTCTGGTTAGCGAATAATGATTAAAAAAAGAGTCATGTATACAAATGCCGCACACATTATATGCGCTTGAGGTGAACGAACGAACGAACGAGCGATTGGTACTTGTCTCGTTTATTTTTCTCAAGCGGCAATCCTCCTTATCATTTGCTCAAGCCTAATGTGGGATACACGTATAGACTGGGACGTAAATCACTCGTTCGAAGTCAGTGTTGTTGTTCTTGTTCGTGCATTTGTGAATGTATCACCTTAGAACTGACAAACAAAATCGAACTCTTCAAGAGACGACGTCATTATTATGTCTTTGATCGGAAAGTCCATTTTCGTCTGAACAAGAAGTGGGAGAATAACGTGGTTTGATGTTTTAAACGCAATCCATGATTTCTAGTGTCAAGGTGACGATAAACCCTGGAGATGCAAATGAATGAATGACTAAAAACACAAATAACTACGGATATTAAATTGGAAACATAATTATGACCTCCTTTTTCTTTACCCTAGCCGCTGATGAATTGTGTGTCGGAAAGTACCTCTTTATTTCATTTTATGTTGGCCGGTCCCTATTACGATTATATGATTTTTATCTCCTTGTGGTTGTATCCCCAGGTATGCGTGTATGCTTGGAGTAAGAAGACCGTGAAACACTCTTCTCAATTATCCAACAGCTTAAGAGAGTTATAGGGGCTGATGACCGCTTAATTGCGTGCAGCGAAAAGCACAAACGATCCTTTGATAAGATTGACTGATTTAACAAAAAGGTTGTCTTTTTTCGTTTTCTTTCTTCTTTTTAGCAAGAACTCTCCACTTCCATTATCCACTGCCCACAGTCTAGACCGTATTCGTGGTTTCAGAGAGAAAAAAAAAGAACGTTACAGAAATTCAGTTTGCGTGAAATAATGAAAACAAAGTGTAGGTAACAGATCAGTTTAACAAAAAAAGCCGGTGCCATAAAGATCATAGTAGATATGGGTTTAATCGAAATAAATCATATTAGGCATTTAAGAAAGTTGTTATGCCCATTTGATGTTAGTCTGTTACGTTCCTTGTTTGTTTCTGTATATGGTTACAGAACTTCACTAATTTTATATCTTGCACGTATCATAAAGGGCATAATGTTCCGTCATGTAAATTAAAGACAATGTTCATTGGTATTCTCGCGAAATGAATGTATCTCTGAACCATCAACGTGGCGTCACATTAAAGGGATAGTATTAATTTTGGTAGAAATGGGGATTTAGGCTTTAACTTTTGCGAAATAGTTATAAACCACTTACATGAAATATCAAAGAGCATACAATTCTAATAGGATTTTAAACTTTACTCGATGAAAATTGGTTGTGAAATGGCTGAGTTATCAAAAAACAAAAACAAAAACAAAGCAAACCAAAGTGGTCCTAATCAAAGGTGGGTCCCACCTTTTTTTGGGTCCTCTTTATTCCTAAGAGATCTCAGCCATTTCTAAATCAATTTTCGACAAATAAACATTGAATTGCTCTTAGAATTGTATGCCTTTTCATGTTTCATAGAAGGGTTTCCCCATTATTTCATATAAAAGCTGAAGCCTTATCTCAACCAAAACTATACCATCCCTTTAACCAGGACCAGAACAGCTAGATATCCAGGGAACGTGGTATTTTGGATAGAATGCCGACATTCAATAAGTTATGGTTACTAAGCCAGAATGCACCTTAGTTCTAGTAGGTTAGTAGAGTCGTTACTTTCATTAAAGTGATTCTTAGTCATTCTTCATTTTTGTTTCATTCCTTAAACACGTCTTCAGGTCTTTGTCCATCCCCACCAAGTGTCTAATGACACGAATCGGCAGACACGGGTAGGGTGACGGGGAACAAAAGAATACCCGTAGTTCTAACCATCAAATCCGCACCTTTGCTGGACAGCCTTCGTGCTTGAAGCCTGAGAGATGTTTGCTGTAGAATGGTCGGGCATTTTAGCACATAGTCGCCAGCGAGTCTGTAGCGCTATTCTGGGCAAGGAAACTGTCATTGTTTCCAAGAAATTTTGTCTCGTCGCAAGAACGAGTGATCACATGAAGTTGTGAATTTCCGTTTCGAAATTCCTACTATTGTGTTAATTTAAAGGTATGTTAGTTGCGTCATTGACTTGCTCTCTAGAATGGTGGAAATCCCGAGATTCAGGCGGGCTATTACGTGTTGGGCGTCGTTTACAGTCATGACTGTACCCTATGGCAAATTTTTATGGATTGAAAATGCTCTTTAGCACATTCATGTTTGCAACATACAAAGAAATTACAGAATTCTGTAGCTTTTGATTTTGATTTTGATTTTGTTGTGTGCCATAAGTTACGACGTTTCATATCAAACCGGTCCTGAAGGAAGATAACATTGCGTCTAACTATTCAGCAAGTCTGCGATTCATTTGGCTCGGGGTTTGTTTTTTTTTTTTTCGTCAATGAAATGATTGTAAAAAATGGATGATTTTCGTGACTATCAAAGATTTATGTCGATTCGATTCATTTAATTATCAGAGCTATACCTCTTGACAGAGATGTGCTAAGATAGGAATTTCGGGATTGCTAATTAGTCGGTGTATAACGTACGCTATTCCATGATTTGGCTGTAATGCCATTAGTTTCACGTTTATTTCCGAAGACGTGTTTTTCTCTCCGCGTCGAGTATCGATCAGGATTTTTTTTTCTTGCACACATTCTAGAGGCAGAGGAGGATAATATTATTATTCCATGTTTGTATACAAAGTCTCATTTATGGGTTTTGTGAGCAAATTCCAGTGAGACACAATAATGCGAAATGCTACATCCATTTTGACTTTACAACTTTCAAGTATAGGTAAATGTTCGATAATTGATTATAATGACACCTCAAAATGTCTTAACTGTCGTTGTTTAATATTAGGGCTTCTGTTCCACATGACATTCTCCGTTGAGTTAATTGTTCTGCATTGACGGCTGTGGAATGCTATTACAGACGAGAAACAGCAATGCATGCCACGCTCTTTGTCGCTAGGTGGCGTCCTTTCTTATTCTGTTCGTTGTAGCAGTGATTGTCTAACCCTGACAAATGTTCAATCTGTCTCTCTACACTCATGTATGGGTATTAACTATGCATATCAGATATCTTACATTACAGATATATACGCTACTATGCTTGTACATTTAACCGTCCCCTTCCCCTGAAGTATGGTCAGAAGATAATAAAGATTTGATATCTTTACATTGCGCACATTTTCACAACTACAATTTGTATAATGATGTGGTCAATGTCACAGACAACTATAAATAGGGTATTGATGTCATTGCCATTCTATTTTTCCACTTAGTCGAAAGTAAATCATTATTAAACTTCCTGTTTTTACGGTAAATGCAAACGAAAGAATCTGCATCTCTTGTATCTTTGCGACGCTGCGAGATAATTATAAGAATGACCTCAAAGGGGAGGGGCTTGAAGTTGCACCAAATTTGTCGACCCCCCCCCAAAAAAAAAAATGATCTTGATATCTTTCATACAAACGAACTTGAGAGTTGTGAGTTATGACATATTTTCATTTGCTTTGCCCAAGTACTTGTGACAAAAAAAATGCTGTTTGGAGAAACGGTAAATTCATGAATATCAATACTCTGTCATTTAAGTCTGATGTAAATGGACGTCTTTCATGTTGTTTGTTGGAGGTTATCATAATCTGATTGATTTTGTGCGAGTGTTAACGAAATGAACATGGCGTGGAGTTTAATTCCCTTCACGTGGTTGGAAGTGATAACGACAAAACAGAAAGAGGAAAGAGACATGCAAATCGTCGATGTAAAAAATATGGCTAAATTATACTGTCGAAATTAGCCCAGTGTTGACATGAATCGGTTTTACCAAGTACTAAATGTGCAGGGAGTCATCACATCTCAGAAGTGAATATGTTGCAAAAAACAAAGATGGTAATGAAAGCATGGCGAATACATAAGTTAAACATGAGAAGAATTTATTAATATATTTCCATCATAGACTCACTACACGAGTAGCTGTTATATCATGGAGGACATTCCACTAAAATTGCAGGCATAATCTTTCCTCTTTTTTTAACACTATATGGTAACATACAACCACAAAATTGTTAAGAAACGCTTTCTTTGGCTGGAAAATAACCCCCGTTTCCCCTGAAAGACATGATGACGTTGCAATTCTCAATTATGTCCATATATACAAAAATACGAAGACCAAAATCGCACGCAATCAAAGATAATTAAAAAGCGACAAGAGCCCAGTGAGACGGGGTCCAAAATTGAACTGATGCGTTCTTGTTAAAGGAGAACGGAACCAGGAGTCAAGAGGGCGCTGTATTACGGACCCAAGCTTAGCATCTCCCACGTCCCGAAAGTCCGAATAAAACCGATTCGTACGGTGAACATGGTTGAATGGTCAAAATAGTGTGAATCTCAGTTCGTCTCTCGATTCGGCCGTTCTTCCTGGCTGGTTCCTCCTACTACATACCGATCCTTTAAGGACAAAGTTGGTTTGCTTGCGTGGAGCAGAAACTTGCGTGTAAATACGTGATCTACTTTGAATGACGGCAAACTAGCTTTTCATCGTCACAATAATTATGGCGGCAATCATAACGCCATCCAGGAGCACCCTCTTGAATCTGGATCAGAAACTCGGTTTGTCTGATCTGGGCCACGGATAGTTTTTTGTGTGTTTTGTTTTGTTTGTTTGTTTTTAGCGTTGACAGTTGTGAGTGACGAGAAGTGTGCCGAAGCCGACCCTCGTCAGCCTTGTTCATCATGTTGATATGGTTCTGTTCAGAAGTAAACCCACTCAACGCGTGTGATAGACATGAAATAAACCATTCAGCTTATGACAGAGTAAGATAATTTGGTCTAATGCATGTTAATACAATTCATCTAAAGCATTCCAGTAATTATTATTGATTATGAAAGATTGCATTACCGATTCACACGAACATCTGTCCTTTTCATGTTAGAGTTCTCATGAATGACAAAGAAACCAATACAACATATATTTTTTATATCACACTGTTGAGAATTTGATGAAAGACATACACACAACCTGAGAGGATAAACCTTTATAATCTTATGTACTTCTTGACTGTAAGGGACAGACATGAAATTGCAATCCATAAATTACGCTTGCTTCTATTTTTTGTTCCTCACCATTTTTTTTTCTCTCTTCCATCAACATATCTCTCGCTTTCTCTATAATCTTTTTCTCTCTCCACATACAGTACTTGTTCTGTCTTTTCAGACGCTATACTCATATGACGTTGAGATGTTTCAAAGATTATACTCCATCTGTGCTACGAAACAACACGCATAGTGTACCTTGCGTTTCATTTCGGACGATTAGCAAATAATCCAATAGTTCACCCTGCTGCCTGTTTGGTAGTCATAGAGAAACAGCTAAAAAAAAGATCATTTCATGCCGAGCCCTCTGAGAAATCAGGGCATACATTTAAAAATATTCTGCAGGCTTTCCACTTAAAATATATCATGCTGATCCCTCGGGAAATATTCAGCCACATATTTGAAATTCTTCTACATGTTTTCTATATACAATAGTACAGTCTCAAGAAAATCAGATGATCTTGCGATTTAGAGAGCAGAGATTTGCATATATTAATTAAGGGAACTATTTCAAAGGGTAATCAAATGTACGAGGCGCGAAATTTCGTCGTTAAATTATGACACAGAGCGACGATTTCTTGTTCTTCTTTCCAGACCCCGCGCGTCCTTTGTTCTCTGGTGGTGCCTGTGAGTTATCTGTCGGGCCACCAATTTGTGCTTCCTGGGGCTTCGGTTGTACCTCCGACACCTGAGGTGGAGGAGGAGGGGGAGGAGAAGGATCTGCTTCTGGTGAGTCTTGTCTTTCTGGTACCTCCTGTCCAGTGGAGGTTGGCCTTTCTGGTTGTTTCTGTTCAACGGAGGGCGGCCTTTCAGATTCTTTTTGCTCAGTGGAGCTTGGCCTCTCAGGTACCTCCTGTTCAGCGGGGCTTTGTCTTTCTGGTTTTTCTTTCTCATCCGGTGTGTTCTCCTCTTGCGTTTTCTCTCCTTCATCAGACTTTTCCTCTTGACTGGCCTCCTCTTGCTTTCCGTTCTCTTCCTCCTGATCAGGACTCTGGTCCGCTACTTCGATAGCTGTTTCCAGCTGGAGCGTCGGCTGGGCGTGTTCCTGGATCTTCAGCAGGAGTTCATCGAACTTTTCGTCGTCAAAGTTGGCCTGACTCGTCTCCTTGGTGAAGTCGATGTAGAGGAGCTGGGTGAAGGTCATACTCATCGGTCCTTCCGGTGGCCATGTCATCTGTTCCATGAGTAAAGGCACGACGGGTTTCCGCAGAGCGTCGGACAGACTCACCTCACGACGACAGTTGGCGGAGAGGGCGTACTTCGGTGTGACGCAAGACACGACGACCTGGAGGTGAAACAAAAGAAAGATGATATAAGAGTAAGTCAATTTATAAGATGTAAAGAAATGACTGACAAGTGAAAGCATCACCGAATTGCCACTTAATGGCAACCTGTGTTGTAGCTTGGTAAGACCTTACTGATGAACGGGACCTCCATCTATATCCAACAGGTATTTTGTTTTATGGAAACTGCGTAAAAGTTGAGGTCGTGTCTTCAGCAATCAATATGTTTTCTGTTCTGACCTTTGCATTCCTGATCCCCTTGTCGATCTTGGAGTAGAGTGGATCCCCTCCACCCATCTGGTTGATGTCCAGCCAGCAGTGGTAGCCTAAACTGGTGAGCCGTGAGAATAGTTTCTTGATTTCTGGCTGTTTGCCCCATTGGTACGAGATGAAAACGGACGGATGCTCCAAATGTTCCTGATGAATTACAAAAATAAACACAGAAATTGAAGTCAGATATAAGCAATGCTTTCTGTGTTAAGATGTTCATCTGAGGCTAGACTGAAGACCGGTGCCTATACTTTGGCGTAATGATCGAAATAAGTGATTCGAAAATCTGCAGGCATCTATAATACGCTCTTCTCAAGTTCACATGTTATGCATGTCCTCGGAAAGTTAAGATTATAGAATACTATATCCACAAAAATAAGCTGGGATCTACCAGGGAATTTGACTTGTTTGATTGTTGTTGTTGTTTCTTTTTACTCTACTTTTAAATTTTCGGCTTTGAAGTTACAAAATGTCAACATCGATGCCGCAGGTATTGTTTGGTTTATACCGTTTCTAAAAGACGTGCTTGCATCAACAAGTCTACACTATATGCATTAAATTAGATGTACCTTCATGACTTGACGGGTGTAATTGCTGACTTAGATTTTGCCTACGGTTTAGGTGAACTCTCAGTTTGTGTTAGGGTCAATATACGAACGCTGATCCATACCTGAGTGTTAGTCTTTGGCTGGGCATTTGATGACGTTTCTTCAACTTTCTTCACGACGGCAGGTTTGTCTTCCACTTGAGGGATCCAGTTTCGGTACTCTGTAAGGAGAAGATGACGGAGTAAAACTTGATTCGATGGGCATGACACTTTGAGAGAATGAAGTCTCCTCCAAAATCCAGTTCATGAGATTATTACTCATCACTAGTAGAATGGCGATCAGCGTGAGTCATCCGACATCTTATTTCCGATAAGCACATGCACAAAAGAAGTTTGGATGACAATCACAGAACGCTGTCCATAGGAAGTTTGTTCGTACGATTATCATAAACATAAATCTGGGCAGACGAAATGCAGAAAAGGTTGACCTTATCATAAATACACGGTCCTGGATTTCCCTCCCCACATCCGGAACAATGCTTACGAAGTGGCAATTTTTAGCAAAGTGACAATCTATACTTTGTGTATATTGAACCAAAATTACAAATGATGCACAAACTTTGGCAGACTTTGTACTAGCTGCTGGTAGTACCTTTGGGAGACAGTGAAAGAGAGAGAGAGAGAGAGAGGGGGGGGGGGGGAGAAAGGAGAGATGAACAATAGAAACAGAATAGACAGTTGTAGCATCCAAATACCCAAGAAACGCACCTTCGGTCACCATGCTTTCGTCTGGGTTGGCGTGATACGAGATTTGTCCCAGGAGTTCGGAGAACTTGGCGTCATCCCAAAACTTCTCTCCCCTCACGTACTCCTTCTCGTTGTAAAACTGGATATAAAGAAGCTGAGAGAAGAGCATGCTCATTGCGCCCTCTGGTGGCCAAGGAGTCCGATCGATGAGAATCGGTATGATTGGTTTGTTGAGCAGGTTGGCAAGGTTTACCTGTTCAGAAAATGGGCCAAAGAAGAAAATTGATTCAGAGACTGGTCAGTGGACTTGTACGAGTGACAAATGCACATTTCTGTTCCAAGTTTGTGATGAGATTACAATCTATTCGGCATTTAAGAATACAATTAGACGAATAAACCTAGACACACCAGGATTTCTTACCTCCTTGTTGCAGTTCTCCGAACCAGAGTACTTCTCTGTCACCATACAGAGGACCACTTTGGCGGATCGCATCCCCTGACTGATGCGAGCAAAGAGCTGGTCTCCTCCTCCCATCTGACCGATGTCCATCCAGCAGGGGAATCCTGCCATCTCCAAATGTTTTCTAATGGCTTTCACCTCGGGCTGGTGGTCCCACTGGTAGCTGAGGAAGATGGTAGGCGGCTTCTCGGAGTCGTCGGACGGGGCTTGTGGAACCAGCAGTTCTGTCAGGGAACATGAGCGGAGAACAATATACACCGCATACTTGTTGTAAGGAAACACCAAGAGCACCGTTTTATTACAGGAAAGAAAATACGTTTTACCAAATGCGCTCCAACACAGCAATGATCATCAGTAGTTCGCAGATATTTACTGGTACATCTTTGATCAAAGATCAAAACCAATAATCTTTCCATCGTACGCAGTGATGATTCATCAACATGACATTGTTTAGGACGTTCCCTTTATGAGAAAATCTCTACATAACATCTTCTTGGAAGAACACCAATGAATCAAGAGTAGATCTTCGAAATTATGACGTGCAAATAGCCACATGCGTAGTAACAACCTTTACAGATTACTTGTCAACTTTCAGAAATGAGAACTACTACCTTGAATTGGATTGACTTGGGGAAGTGCTTATTGTCGTTCTTCGTGAGATTGAATCTAAATAACTACATAAACGCTTTCTACTACAGAATTGTATCACTTTACCTGCTTCCTCCAGAGACTGTGTTATGATCTCCGCGGCGTCTGTTCGTCCCATGTCTTCCAGAGCACTCAAGATGGCGTACGTGGCATCACTGCTCTTGTGTGTGGTGTACCATTCAGCTAAGATAGCCATAGTCGGATCAGGGGACAGGGCCCAGTTACGGATATCCTCACCCGAGTATCCGAGTCGAACTGCAAGAAACCGCCAGTCATGCTCATGTTCAGGGTTGAGGAGTTTGGAGACATCGCGGGACCACTTTGGCGCGTTGGTGATCGTCTGCAACAAAGAGCATTTACATGTTTCACTATTGAGAATGCCGTGGGCGTATGTGGAACTTAACTTTCATGATCATACAAAATATGCCACTGGTTGGCGGAGTTGGGTGTTGTTGATGCAACGAATCATAAAACTGGACACAATGGTACCTCATTTCTGTCCCTATTTGTTGCAAATATCTGTCCAGATATTATCACAACTTTGTAGTACAAGTAGATGAGGGTCGATACCATATGTTACAAATCACTCGGATGAATTGAGAGTCTTATCCACTAGAGCCAGTCGAGCTATCCGTTTGCTTTTTCTCATATCCATCGCCATCGACGGACATCGCCATGGCTACACATGGCCAGTGTGAGGGCATGTAAAGGCGAGGGGGGAATATGGACGTATTCCCTTGAAAGAACATACTCACCTTGTGATCGATTTCCTCCACTTTCTCAACCGTTTCGTCGACGACCTCCTTCAGTTCCTCCAGCTTCTCTCCCTGTTCGTGGACCTCGTTCTTCACGTTCTTGATGTCGTCACCCTGCTGCTCTACCGTCTCGTCCAGTCTCTTGACGTCGTTTTCCGTGGTCGTCACCCGCGAGTCCAAGTTGTCGATGTCTTCTCGCTGTTCGGCGATGTCCTCGCTCAGACCCTTCAAGCTGAAGGCGAGAGATGCACCCAAACATCCGTGAGTAAATCGAACTTAAGTATAGCGTGATTTGTTTTAAACTAGGTTAGGCACACTGTCATGGACTACAGAAGTGAATCAGCCCAGATCACATCATCATCTTCCGACAGCCAACTTACCTAATTACTTTGAAAGGAGATTTTCGTTAATATGGCTCTCTCCATTTGCACGCTACCATCTTACAAAGATCTAAACACACTGCTATATTAGGTACACACAGTTATAATTTCTACTGTCTGTACAAATGACGCTTGCTCTCAAACGCACATGTGCTGGATTGCAGTTCAAGCTTTACAGTGAAAATTGAACATCAGTCTAAATAGATCACTTGCTAATTTGTTATAGTGGCACATGCACTTACACACCAAAATGAATTTGTTTGATAATTCTCTTGCATGCGCACTCAATCATTTCTCAATTGAAAAGAAGGAATTTCGGGTGGCAAGACAAACCTCCTATCATCGAGAAAGTCTAGCACGGACTGCACCAAGTCGGGAACGCCCATCTGTTGACACTTCTTCAGCTCCTCGAGTTGTGATCGGTACGGCTCCATGGACTCTTTGTACGCCTGGCCCACCCGCTTGGCTTCCATAATGATCACGCTGATCCACATCGGATCAATGGTTTCGAGCTTACCGAACAGAATCTTGAGGCTCTTGTCTGCATGTTTCTGGAACCATGGAATAAGTTGAGATTTCATATCAGGCTTCTCTTTTCTTTCCAAGACGCTCAAATTGTCATGTTGAAAGTGCATACTCATATTTAGTATAACCCTTCACATTAGTAGCAGAAAATTAAAAATGAAAATATCAAGTAAATTGCCTGTTGGCCTCCTATACTAGTTTTAGGACAGAATAGATTGACAGATTTAGATGAAAACCAAGAACATGGTGTTAGCATAATAAAATGTTTGTCACCCAAATTTAAAATGCATTTACAGTGCGTCTCGCCAATTCCGGGTGTAAGGTCCCAATGACCCCTTGAAAGAGCGCGATGCTAATACCACAAAAATCCACATTTCGTCATAATTATGAAAGTGTTTAACATGTCCCTACAAGATATTCATTTTGGGGCAACATAAGGTATAGTAAATACTCGATTTTGCTATGTTCCAACCATACAAAACTTTTGAACGGCCACTACCATCTTACCTTGCTGATGCGACCCACACTTGCTATGGTCTTGCAGGCCGACGCTACGGTGTAGGGGATCTGCTCCCATGCGCTGATACACTTGTCTACATGCTTTTCGAATCGCTTCGGGTAGGGAATCGATATATCGGCCACGGCCATGAAGCATACCGCCGCAAGCGTGGCATCTGTGACATCCTCCATGAGAACATCAACATGGGCTTCGAGAGCCTGCCAGGAGTATCGATATAGTCAAATCTATCGGCATACGATTATCTTCATCATGCTTCTCTCTCTGTCTCTCTCTCTCTCTCTCTCTCTCTCTCTCTGTGTCTCTCTCGTTTTATTGATCAACTTCTACGTCCTTTTTTCTATCTGTTGACAACTGTCGGGCGGTTAACGATCGCCCCTACACTGTACAGTCATGCTAACCTGGAAACACTGAACTGCACATTACTTGAATATGGGACCAATCTGAAGCAAATAATTTCCACACAATAGATATATAATGTACTCTTAAATGAATCCCATGAGGATTGAACAATCATCCCCAAGCATTCCCATTGATTCCCACTGATCAGTTACTAGCCATCCCTTTAAAGCAATAGCTTGACTGTTCCTGCCATATGAGAAACGTCAAATTAAATCAGTCCTACAATGACGATGGCACAAACACTATATCAACAATATATATTCTTCTGGCAGAGACAATTCCAAATCAATATATCTGAAAGGAATAGATTACTATAAAAACTTCATGGAAAATAATTCACTGTAGAAAGGTTCGACATTTCAGGAAAATAAAAACCAGGAATTAATATAGATTTACAAACGAGGTACTTTTTCAACAAATCTCATACTTGCCATTGTCAATATTCTAGATCACGTGCATTCCGATTCCTTAAAGCGCATATTCGATCTATATCTCGTCTTTTTCTTTCATTTTCATTGATATAGATAGCATTTTCAGGTGCTTCATTTTTTTTATTCTCTCTACATAAAGGAAAGTTAATAAACTCCTTCAAGACGAAAGGAATTCTAATTTTGTCCATGAAGTGGTTCAGAATATGAAAACGTTTTGAGATCGATAGCAGAAATTGTTTTCAAGGCAGTGACAGGGCTGTCTAACGTTCATCGGGGCAATGAGGATAATGACAATTGCGGTTTTACTCTCTTGTTGATAAACCATTTTACAAACTCATAAAGGTGAAAGGTCAATGGGCAATCATACAATAAACTCTATGGCAATTATGATAAAACTACATAACTCCACTATTGCCTCTGTTGACGATCACATGATCACAATCGGAGGACCCGTGTTCGATTCCAGCCAAGTGCTTACGTCCTTGGACAAGATGTTTTTACCCACAATGTCCCTCTCGACCCAGGTGTATAAATGGGTACCTGGCGACGCTGGGGGTAATAACAATGCCAGGGCCCTCTGGTAGAGCAGTGGCAACACTGAAGAGGATACCCCGGATAAATAAGACCTTATTATCATTATATTATTATTATTACATTACAAGCTTACCTCTGGATTCTTTTTGGCCACATCGCCGAAGAGCATGTAAAGATACGTCTTGTCAGATGTTGGCATGTCCTCTAGTAGTTCGACGAGGCCATCAATGTGTGAGAGAATCACATCCGGGTTATACTGGAATATTCCCTTCAGGGCCACTGTGTCGAAGAAATATCGTGAAAGTGAAAACAAAAAAGATTAGCAACACAGCGACAAGCGAGATGAAATTTGTGACCTTCGTTTGTCCATGAACATATCCTCCTTCTGTTCTAAAACGTTTGACATGAAAAAATGATGCAGCATTCAATTTCCAGTACATTTTACCTTATTCGTCCCCATGCTGACATAATGGAGGAATGAAGAATGAGAGACGAAACAGGAGGAAGTGAAGTGGATTTGTTTCCAACATATACCGGTCATGTGTGCGTGTGTGTGACTGCGTGTCTGTGTCTGTATGTGTGTGTGTTTTTGGGAGGGAGGTATCGACAATATATTTGTATATAATATCTACATCATATTAATAAAAGTACATGTATTTGAAGCATTCTAAGATTAATGTATCTTTATAGTGATTATGTATAATCGGTTTCTTAAAAGAATCATTCTGAACTTAATGTATCTTTATATTATTATGATTATATATAGTAATAATCGGTCTCTCAAAATGATGTCTTAAGATGTCAAGTAGGACTTAGCTGTAGCTTACTTCCTAGATTTGACCCTTCACACTTCTTGTTCAGACAGGCCTCCACAATAGCTTCACCGTGCGGTGCAAGCAGTTCGCCTTTCTGATACAGTGTCCCGATGATGTATCCGGCTGCACTTTCTAGTTCTGTGACGTCACAGGTAAGCAGCTTGATTGCGCAAGGAATCAAGTCGCTAATCAGCTTTGGCGTGTCGTAATTCTGAAGGAATCAGAAATAGTTGCTTCGGAAAAAGTTATTGAAGAACATTTCGAAATTAAATATGAGAATTAAAATACACAGACACGAAATTAGTATGTAAATGACTATTTACTCCTAAATATTAAATTCAAGACATGTAAGATGTAGAATAAGACTTGAACAGAATCAGACTAGTATCTGAATAATCAGCAAATTAAATAGAGCCTATAATATGCAATGCATTCTTGGGAGATTGAGCAGTAATACTTTTTTTTTCTTCCCATTCCTTGTTCTGCAACAACACCACGTCTCAAAAAAGGTCTTTTCCAGAAGACAGTGTCTTGTTACCTTGAACAGCAGCAAAATTTTGAGATGACTCATGACCAAAAATAAGTATGAAACTCTTAGATTTTAATGTCAGGTTACCTCCAAGCAGATGACAAAGGAATTAAGCAGGAGGTGAGTAACCCTTGACCTCTGAATCATGGCTCTTCCTTTCACGTTTACCAGTGTTCAACAATTTTCTAAAAATAAAATCTGATTTCTATCTGATTTCTATCAGATTGCTATCTCGGAATGAATGTATTTGAAGTGAGGTGCAAACCTTCATCATGAAGTGATAGATGATGTTACGTAACATGGTACCATGTGTCGAGAGATCTGTCTCATCCCCTTCTAGTTCCTGGCCCATGCAGTATTCTGCGATGCTCACCAAGGACTTTACGCTCGCTTTCCTGTATTCCCGGAGTGACAGAAAAGTTGCAAGATTTTGGGGGTGTTACAAGAAAGTTGCAATCAATTGCAACTTGCAATTATTAATCGAAAGCTCCCTTCGTGCAACGGAAACTTGCGTTTGATTGTAATTTGCAAAATTTGCAATAGATATTTGCAGTTGATTGCAAATCAACCTTCTTGCTACACCCCATAATGAATTACCTGAAACAGAACCATACATTTTACGGCATGATATATCTTTCCAAGTCACAAGGATAAATTATGTATTTTGCGTGATAGAGACACCACACAGATACACTGAACAACAACGCCGTCGGAAATCATTATTCTATTTCTGATATCTATGTAATTTCTGTCAATATCGACAGAAGGTAACATACGCAAATAGAGATATGGTTGTGCACTGATTGCCACCTGTTACAACACAGCTTGCACTACAATCAACCCTCCCACAATGGTAGTAATGAGTATAACAAGAGTAGAAGTTATCATGATAACGTAACGATGATTTCATCAGAAATGTAATAGTAATACACAAAATGAAAAGAAGATGACAAGTGAGGGAATAAAGAAGAATATCAATTAAAATATCAACATCATTCTAAACATCTCTGTCTTGCACTAAGCTCTTCCTACCCAGCGACACCTAAAAGGTTGTGGTTGGTGGCATAGTCAGCAAGGCGTTGGTGGTCGCGATTCTCCCCGAAATCCACGTCATCTCGTCTCATCCATTGATCATATGCATCCAGGATGTTTGGTACGAGCTTCTCGCATCCCTGTAGAGTAAATGATAAATTATAAAATAAAACGTTCCTGAAAATCGCAGTCAAATACGATGGTAAGTTAATGTGGAATTTTTATCATTAAATGAAATTTTGCAAGGACAGTATAATGCAAGATTTAAATGAGATGCGTGCTTACCTCCCAACTCATGTCGCTGGCCTCGATTACCGTCAGTGCAACTATGACGTGCATTGGCGAGGCGCTCTTTAAACATGACGTCACGAGTTCAGCGTATGCTGCATTGACTTTCTTCACAATCTTGTCTCGGCTGGATAGCAAAAAAAAAAAAAAAAAAACCCAAAGCAAACAAAAAAGAACACACAAACAAAACAATTACACAATAACTAGTAACAGACAAAAAAAAAATCGCAAACAAGTACCGCCATCATTTTGGTATAGTGAAAAGTATTACAGCATCACAACCGGTACAGCAAATTCACCAGCAGAATATCGAGCTTCACCAATACCTGCACTGCATGAGTAGCAAGTTCAGAAGTTGATTCTCACCCTTCCACTTTCACTGATCCGTAAGGGTAGAATTTACCTACAACGAACTATACCAGTCTTGGCTGCCAAGTCCAATTAAATCAGCCTGTGCGTCGACAGGTCTCTTCAATCGCACATTTCGCAGAGAGTTTGACAACTTGAAACTCCAGTCTTTGGAAGCCTTAGCACCATGAAATGTTGCTCAAGGGCTGTCTGTTGCTCAAGGGTTGTCTAGTTATACCTGACTGTTGTACGATTTGCGATTTTAAATTTGCAAATGAGGAATTCGTAGTGGGGACGAGATAGCCACACACTGCTTTAGCCCCAAAGTTTAAAATGCTATGTCAGAGGAGGTTTCGGAGGTTTCTTCGGGGAGGTTTCTTTTTTTTTTAATCTCCCTTCTATACAAGTCAAAACTTATAATGTAACCATAACTTACAATTCTAAAAACTCATGGATATCATAAATCAAGACGATGAGACACATGAAATCATTAGCCACATTGCTTTGTTTGATTTATGAAAAGTAATGTCACCCTTATCCAAGCCTACTATTTCCAGTAGTGCTACCCTCTTCCTATTATAACAAATGGCGTCTTTGTTACTGTATATAATTACCTGCATGCTCGTACTGAGTAATCCACTGCACTCTGCAGGGCGCCCCCGAAGTCGGACCACGACAGGTGCTTTTTCCTTTCTTCCCACTCCCCGTCGTTCTTAGGGATCCATTCGATCGGCTCCTTTAGGATTTCAATCATCTTCTTTATCGCATCTTCGTGACCCTTATTAGTAAAATCAATAAAGACAGTGAAGTTAAGGTTTTGTGAGAGAAGAGAGCTGAAAGACGTAGGGGTGTCACAGGTGTGGGATGGCAGGAATATATGATGCACTTAACTATAATCATAACAATGGAGTGATAATAGTGTTGTATTCCTAAAAATTACCAAGTTAGACTATAGATATTGAAAAGGGTCATTACGTCATTGCAATTAGAACAGTGATAGGTACCATTTCTATATTTGGATTTAGAAAGAACAGCTCAACCAGGGAGGTGGGTCCCACCTCCCTGGCTCAATCGAGGATGAACGCCCCTGGCGGCGTTCAAACATTTCCTTAGACCGTTAATCATTTACCTTATAGAATACAGGGCCGTATCAACCACACCGAGATGCCCCAATCTTCCAGGCCATGTGCACTTCGGAATTATAGCTCACAGGGAAGGAGATGTTTGTCGATAATTGTTGAAATGTTAAGTCGCATTTACCCATTGATTTATAAGTAAATGTATATAATGTGTGGCGTCGTTGTGCAATTTGCAATTGGCTGGTGTGCGGTATATAAGAGCCTATATTTGAGAGACCCTTTCGAGAGTAATGTATTGAGCAATATTGACTACATAAAGTACCTTCCATTTGACGTAGAACTTTTCTCTGAGGATGTCTTCCACCAATTTGTAGTAGGATTTCGTCTTTTTCTTCATGCTTTCGATGCATATTTCTACCATCAGAGCCTCATGCTTGTTTTTCCTGCAAGGGAAAAGAAAATTCTCAGCTTCATTCTGGGTCAACAGATTACGAAACCTGCCTACAGGAAATACTAGGTTGTCATTGGGTAGCGGCCATTAGTGCAAACAATACTGGCTTTCCTGGTAAACTGATCATGGAAATAAGATGGTAGTTGGTGACTTGCAATTATAAGACAATGTCAGAGTAAAATAAATGAGACGGGAAGCTCACTACCGTCAAGGTGCCCGCATATGTCGCACTTCCTGTTCTGAGTCCGGGTTAGGTCGCATGATCATAATGATGCAGGGAAAAAATGACAAGATTTAAAAAAAAAAAAAAGGGTCCGAAAAAATAAACCCCTCGAAACGGGATATCAAAAGCTCCAACTTTAAGGGTTAGTCATTTTTAATCATAATAATTTCAAGGATCGTACTTTGATGATGGTTCGTTTAGTTCGATCCAGTAAGTATTATTTCGCCACTTGTACAAAAAAAAATCAGTATAACAAATTCAAAAGTCCCGAAAATATGAACAAGAGTTATCATTGCATATACATAATTATGTGAATAATACGGACATATATTTCATTGTAGATCGTAACGTTTGTTTGGTATACTTTATTTTCTGCAAATCAATATACATAAGTTACATAATAATGAAGATGCAGGAAATATACTAAGTAAATTCAACTCAGACTCGTTTGACTTGCATAAACCACGATATATATAAGTACATAATCATGAACATGTGGGAAATATATAAAATAAATTTAACACAGTCTTTTGACTTGCATAAACAACGATATGAAAGAAAATTAATGATATAATATACAGTATGAATGTCTATGCAGCAGTGATAAGAATAACATTTGTAGTTAAACGATTATGCAGGTGGAAGAGACCGTTATCTATAACCAAATCGCTTGGCTTGGACAACGACGTCTAGACATTGTTGTTAATTACAATTTTCTCTTGTAGGTCACAATGCGAGCTGAAAAGTAGGCTATTAAATAAAACCTCCAAAGACTCTATGCTTCCTGATGTAAATGTTAATCATCAGATATCTAAAGTCTTAAGTATGTTATGGACTTTCATGAGGGTTTATTTCAACAAGTCATTGTTAGAGACTGGCCCTCTTTCGCACTAATCTTATGACCCAAATGCCCTATAGTCACTAGTAACATGGGATTTGTGAGATTCCTTATTTTCTTTTCCCATAATGCAAATCCATACCATATTCATTTGATTTTAATAATGAATGATTGTTGTTTTTTCATTAAAAGTTAAAAGGTCACATGTTTTCACAGAATATTGATGCCGATCGCAGACAAATTAGCTTACGTGATCATGGCCGTATTCACACACGAGTCAACAAGAGGGATCGATTTCTGTATCGCAATGCGGATTGCGATAATAAATGTTTTTGTTGTTGTTGTTGTTGCTCACTCGCGAATTTAAAGGTTTGCGCATCACAATGCCAAACTTTAGTTTCAAAAATCTATCATTCTGGTATGTGTGTGTGTGTGTGTGTGTGTGTCTGTATATTTGTGTAAACGGCATCAATGTTATCATGTAATCACTTTCTCGTCAACTTATGAAAATAGAAATAAGACATAATACCATGAAAATTATGTATTTTAAATCGATTATTACACTACAACCCTATCCCAGAAAGATAACATTGTTCAGTTATACTAACACACCAACAAATATGCTGTTAAAGTGATTCAACCTTTCAAAATATCATTCAACATATCCTAGTCGAGGGATGTACCTATCAGACTGGATTCAAACTTATAAAGAGGAACATGACACGTTTAAGACTTCGGATCATTTCGACTCTGTCACATTGCTCTCACAGGGAAGGGGAAAAAAAGATATAAAGCCCCAGACTTACGCTTCTTTCACCTTCGAGAACAGCTTGCGTTCCACTTCCCACAGGCACACATCTTCGAAGCTGTCCTTGCCTCCCGGGTCAGCTTTGATGCACTCCAACACTTTAGGTAGATGTTTTTGCAGGTCCTCCGGGGTCTCTATGAACTCCTTCTTGAGCGCCTTAAAGTCGGTCGCCATGTTTTCCTAATCGTCTGCTCGGTAAAGCAAGATAGACATGTTTCAATATCCACAGCAAAATTCTATATACATGTAATACAGTTTATTATGACTTTGCGCGGTTCATCATCTACCACTGACCTGTGTCTATTATCGTAGTGTAATAAGGAACTTCCTGCCACGGAGGTATGGTTGTATTCAAAATTATGTAGAAGGGAAACGATTCTATGGAAGTGTTATTCTAAAAACGCTAGTGCTAGTGCACCCTGAAATATCAGACAGATCTGGCAGAAAATGAAACTGGTCAGTCTTGTTTGAAACCACATTCCTCTCACTGTCAGAGCTCAATCGTGCGTAAAACGGCGGGGAAAAGTTCAATGTCAGATACAAAACCGGCACCGGGTGATCTATTCCCGTATGGACACACGACCATGTATATCAATATTGCGATTACCTCATACGGTGGAAAGACAATTACGTATGAAGAGATAAAACGGGCTGTTTGTTTTAGTAACCTTTGTCACAAATTTGGCAGCGGACAGTCCTATACTGTTTAACCGTTCTTCGATGAATCGGCACTGCGTGTGTGCTTGGCATCAGTGCATGATGAGCGTTAAATCTATCCGCCAGCCTTGCCCCATTTTTTTTATAAGGAGTAGTTTCCTGAATCCTGTTGTTGCCTTTTCTGAACAGGAAGTAGGCGGCCTCTACGGGTATTACCACGAGGCAGAGCACGATGTAAAGACATGGATAATTGATATGATTATGCATGCATGCGATATAGTGTACAACTCTTCATGACATTGTGCTTTAACATCTTTGATGGACATATATTAGTAAATATGGTTATGTCCCTGATTGTAATGACAATGATGGTAACAATAACAATCAAATTAATAACATTTGAATCACTAATATGTATATGATCACAAATATATTATATATCAACTCCAAATATCAAAATGCATATGGCACAGCTAGAAACTGCAGACACAACTCAAAATTTCAGTCATTAATCATTCTTGAAACAATAATGCATATAACTAGACATGATTATACTAATGATTATATACACGCATTTTCCCAGCCTATATCTCACCCGTATAAATCGCTAAAGTAACATGTAGTAATTTTGTGTCCTTTTCCATATAGATTTCAAGAGAACACATTGATTAACAATCATTATCCGCCCCAATTTTTTGGTTGCGCCCATCACTATGATATCGAGCTAATGGCGGCAGCGTCCACTGCATGACATGACGTATTCCACATTCACCACGCTCAATATTTACGCGTTACCATGGCATGGGAGAAGCGACAGCCCGTAGCCACCGACTATCTACGACCTTTCCCTCTATAGTTAGTGCTAATAAAGCATTGTCAAGGCTGCTGTTGGGAGTGTTAGTTTTGTTGCGTGTATTCAGAAATATCAAATATGTTGACATTCTTGCAGCGAAAGCTGGGAACCGTACGCACACAAAATGGAAACTGGGAAAATTTGTAAGTGGCTTTAAAGTGCCCGTCAATTTGATAAGGCTCTTTTGAATATTGTGGCTACCGCAGCATTCACAAGTTCACCATTCGATGTCTACATTTCACTTTGATCAGGTCGACGATCTGTTCCAAAAGATGGACACTAGTTGAAGCTATTTGAGTAATGATGTCACAAAGAGCTTAGATCTGCTTGAGACGGTGAGCAAATTATTGAGAGAGGTTTTAGACAAAATTGACTATTAGTTGTATCAATGAGGTCCATAGCAGGAAACCCGGACAAAACGTTTGATCTTTCCTGTTCGTCATGTGTACTCGCAGCGGTGTTTCCTTGTATCCACCGTGAATGAGCGCTTCTTCCTGATTCTTTTTGAATACGCAGGACGTCTTTGTCAAATCAAGATTGAAGAAAGATAACTTGTCCTTGAAACCTTCCTTTAGGAGCCACTGTGGCATTTCCTTTACCAACATCCTTTCCACGATTTTCCTCCGAAATAAAAACGGAAAAGCTGACAAGTTTTCTCCGACAAGGGTTTTTCTTTTCACGCCGCCTTGAGACCTCGTCAATGTATGATTGTGATCAGCGATCAATGCATTTTTCTTCCTATATACTGCCACAAATACTACATTACAATCATTTTTTTTTTCATCCTGTCGACCTACATGTTGACATAACATTTAATTTGCTCATTGCTTGATACATAGTACACCGTCGTGATGATTGTATTGCTAATACTAATAATGATAGATAATGAAAAATGATAATGATGATAGTAGTGAAAAAAAACCCGACTCCATCTAGTAAGTTGGTCAATGTGCAGTGATCAAAACAAAATTTGTATTATGACAGTAGCGATGATAATGAGGAAGTGATGTCGATGATAATCATAGTAATGACCATGACAACTATAGTTGTTTTACTTCTTACAATAACAGCGCAATAATGTATCATGGCCGTAAAGGGGGGGGGGGGGCATCAGTGCGCTCTACATTCAAAGTGACGCAATCAACATGACTGCTGAATTCGGGACACAAATGAGAAGGATTATATGAAGAATAAATAGAAGGATTCGTGTAGGTTGTGCTTAGTGAAAGTGTGAGAAACAAATATGTGATAGCGTTGGCATTACTTTAATTCATGCATATTATATTGCTTTAGTGTCTACACTTCATGTATATCGTTGGAATACAATAACATTATTGCACTATGTGCTCAAACTTCTAAGGGTGTAATGTGATTACTACTTTTCTCAAATAACATCGGGGGGCATTTCATGAAGCAAATTTGCTCTCAGGCAATCAGATGCAAGGATTTCAGTAGCTTGTATCAGTTTGTCAGAAAAATATCCAACCAAAATGCTTCATCAAATGCCCATCAGATGCACTGTTGGTCTGTGACTCAGTGCTAATTATTGTTGGTTGGTATAACATTAAAGGCCTAAGGGTCTAAATCTACAAGATACCGCCTTCTTGAAAAAGGAGGTGCACCCATTGCCTAGAAGTGATTAAGTTACAATGGTTCTGTTGCGTGAACGTTATAATGTGTTATTCTAGATATGCATTCATAAGAGATATCGCACGTTATACGCAACAGCTTTTAAGTATTTAACCAGGGAGGTGGAAATTTAACGTAGTAGGCCTATAACATATTATTTTGATATAGATGCATGCATGTTACACAGACAGATGATGTTATAATACGTAAAGTCACAGTCATCTCAATCCTGTTTTATATGAGGACATCAGAAGGTAAATGTATTAAGGTAGATAGCTCTTATACTCACGGTATTGGCTTTTCTTATTCTCCTGTTCGAATGCAGATCCACGAGAGCGCAATCATCATTTGCAAACTGAGATGTATGTATATGGGCTGTTTCTGTTTGCGTTCACATTTTCTGGCCCCCTAAAGCGAAACAGGAACAGACCAACCTGCTAGATATAAAACAGAGAAATAAGATAGACGTCTACTAAGCACTACAGTTGCCATGGCATATCCTGTCCTGAAATAATTGCTTCGGATGCATGGGCGTTCAGCACTGTGCACGACACATGGAGGCAGGTATCGATGAGCTCATATACACACGTTTATTTCGTGTGTTATCAGCCTGTACTGCAGAATTGGCAGCGTGTCCTCACCATGCAAACCGAACCGGTAGCATGACTGGCATGAGGTATTGTTGTCAGGGGCCCATGGCGACAGATAGCGCGGCTCTCATCGAGGCGAACTGATGAATGAGAATAGAGAGCAAATAAACCAGGATCAAAGTCCACCCATCAGATTCGATTTTGTTCTTTTTTTTTTTTTGATATATGAACATTATTGAGGCATTTCCAATGAAAGACGGAACGTATGGTTATAGCTGGTACATGTATTATTATGTTTGAGACTGTGAAGATCATCATGGTATTAGATAATGAATTTTCTTTTTCACTCTACATTTAAAAAAATATACATGATTTTACCACTTTTGTCACTCTCTGTTTCCAGCGCAATTAATTTAATTTCCTTTGTAGCGATTTATGGTTTTCTTTAATGATAAAGAGACGTTCTGTTTAGAGTTTCGGAAGGTGTATTTGGCACATCAGTCTGTTATTGTCCATGATATACGTCCGCGCATTTTCCTCTTTAATCTTCCCTTCTTGTTAGATGTACATAAGGTACGTATACGCATACGTATACACACATACACACACGCACAACACACACACATATAATAAATACTACAGTATAGTATATGTATATAACATATCGTCGGCTCAATGGAAAAAGGGGTTAGCGCACCTTCGGGCTCAAATTTTCCAAGAAAATAAAAATTTGTCATTCGAAAGCAGATGGCATGAGCTACATTTTCATATCAACAGATATGTCAAATTCGATCTAATTTTGTAAAAAATCCCAAAAGAAAAAGGCGATAACGTGCCGTATGCACGTCTTTGTGGTAGCAAAAAGGGGTTAACGTGAATGCGCTCTTTCGCTTCTCTTGCCTAAAGCATGGTACGAGAAGCATAAAGGGGTTATCGTTCATGCACAACCACATAACGCTTTCTCGTAATTTCGCTTGCAATGCGTCCTGACAAGTGAAAAGGCGTTATCGTCGTTCTAACTGTACTGACGCGCGCGCGCGCGCCGCCTGAGATGAGCTAGCGCATCGGCTGCATGCTCAATATGCCATGTACATTGTACAGTATGCATAATGGGTACGGTTAGTACGCAGAGTCTACCGGTATTAAAATTGACTTCAATATGATATCATTAATTGCATTGGACTGCTGAATTGAAGGACGTCAACTATCTCATACTCCGTAGATCTACCCGTGATCGACGACGAACGTCAGAGTTCAGACGAATCGGAAAAATGGTAAGGATAAACCTTAGTAGATCTAGATCGATCTAAGGGCCAAATCGTGAAATCAGCCACCACTCACCTCGCTCGTGCGCTCGCTCCGTATACAAAGTCGATGGGAGAGGGTAACGGGCAACAGCACTGACGAAATAAACGGCAGTGAATGGACTGGGGACTTATTTCACGATAATGCCGATCTAATTAAGTTAGACGACTTTATGTTAACACTATTTTAATTGCTGTTGGTTTTTTTTTTTGGTAGAATTAGCAGCATGATTCTCATAGGATTACTTACAATTTAGATTTGCTGGACCTCGATCTAGAAACTCTAGATCTAAGTTAGTAAGTAGTTAGATAGACCTAGACTATAATCTAGTCTGAGACTAAAGTTAGATCTGGTCTATAATTTTAATATTATAGAATATAGATATGTATAGATATGTATAGACCCTAGATCTAGATGTTAGTTTGGGCGCTAATGTAGTTTCGTATCCATGCTCATAATATATGTTCTCCCGAGTAGAATTTCACGAAATTTCTAGACCTAACATTTAGAGGCTCGACTCTAGATAGACCTAACACTAGTGGTTAGATCTAGATCTAAATAAGTTACACTCGCAGGAAATGTTCTCAAACATCAAGTCAGTCTTCCAAATTTTGAGCGAGATCGGATCACGGGTAGGGTCGATATCGGCTTCGAACTTAAGTCCTACATTGTCACGTCACTCGCACAGCCCCATTCATTATTTTGTGTAAAATCTAGATCTAGCGTTAGGTAATATTTCTAGATTCTAACGTTAGAGAGGCAAAATCGTGTTTCCGGCCCCATTACTTGAATCGATCATCGCGATATAAGAGACAGATTCACGGCCTAGGGTTAGGAAGATCGCGATAAGGAGGCAGACTCACGGCCTAGGTAGGGTTGGGGAAATCCTGATATACATGTAGGAGACTGATTCAAGGCCGAGGGTTAAGGAAATCGCGACATATTGATAGGTTAGGTTTAGGGTTATATAAAAGATGCACGGTGGATATCAGCCCCACCAATGTGGTAACAGCGCGCAAACGCCGTTTGGTGGGGTCGTAAACACGAGTAGATCTATGATACTGTGCTCACCAGCCCCACTGCCGTATAAATCCTGTAGGCCCTAGCTGTAGTCTGTACAATTCACATCTGTTGGTTCTGAGCGCGATCAGTAATTTGATATAGAGAGTTATGATCGATCAGCATGTAAGGTCCCATATCATATGTATTTGTAGTGATGGGGCCTATTTCACGAGTAGATTGATCTATGCCTCTACTAGAGACTAGACAAGTAGACTCGTCTATCGCTAGCTATCTCGCGATACACAAAATACCGACTGTGGCTAAGTCAGTGGCTGTGCGAGCGATGACTCGTCGCAAGAATAGCCACTACCTCAATAATATGCTAAGTCTTTAGATCTACTGTAGTTTGAGTTTGTCTAGATCTCTATCTAGACGTGGAACACCATTCTATTTTTCTAAAAAAACGTCATTTGCATTGCGTAAACCCATCCATTTGTCCATTTGCATTTAACAAAACAAAAAATGACACTGGAGTGGACCGTAAGTACGTAACAGCACAAAAATATACAATTTTTTGGACAGCCATTATGACTGAATTTCATACCGTTTTCAGTATTCACGTTGCGTACATGACATGTCCAGCTGCCCTGAAAACTACCCTCTTTACTTGACCTTTTGGACAACCCTTAGATCTATACCATTTTCAGATTTACAGTGGGCTCGTGAATTCCATATAAAATATCAAATATATGTAAATCTTCTGTATCTGTATCCTCTTAAATCATTTTAGGACACCATTTAACTGTTACTGGAAGCCTCACAGTACAATCATATAGACGTCAGCATGGAAGGGCCTCTGGAGAACAAGTCTGATGGTAAGGGTGAAAATGCCATTTAAAATTGATCCATCGTTTGTTGCCGGATATATTCAATTTCAAATGTTAGGGGAGGGGAATGTTATATGACATTTCCATGTCATGATGTATAAGAATGCTATTCGCTCCGTCTTTTAATTTGTAATAATTTTGTAATATTTATAACATTTGTGATGTACTTTAGTATGCAGCTAAGTGGCTAAATGTAATTTAAAGTTAAACGGAATATCTATGTGTTTATTCCTTGGCATGAATGCAGATTAATATCTATTAATTTTAGAGCAAATAACTGAAATGAAGTTTGGCAGAAACTATTAACCCAATTACCGTACTCTAAAAGTACTCAAATACTTGTATGTTTCACTCATCCAGTTCACCCTGGACCTGAAACTGACTTGTTGATGTATGTTGAATGGAAAAGTAATAAATCCCGCTATTTTTACTTGCACATTCTCAAGTCTGCCTGAGCATAATTATAATAAAGGACTAGAGCTTGGTGAAACCTATCAAACTGCTTGTATTATAACTTGCTGAGAGAAAACATTCTAAATATTGCCAGTGTTTTTAGTGATTTATTGCATATTCTTTCAGAAATGAACCACACAGCCCAGCCCAGCCAACTTTTCGAAGGCCCACTTAGGGAACCTTGTACTACCGATGCCAAGAATGAATCAGTGCTTCATCGTGGTGACAAAGACGACAGCAGTGACGACGACGATGACTTGCCCCTAGCAGTATTGATTAAGCCAGGTATATACAGAAAAAACCCCAGCTACGGTAAAGTGGTAGAGAGTAACGTGTTTGTAAATTCCCTCTTAAAAAAAAAAAAAAAAAAAAAATCATTGACAGATATGCAATTCCATTTTTAAATTACCTAGCTTAATTCTTCAAGGTATGTTGATTACAACGAATTGCAGGATTGGAGTCGATCTCGTCAATTAAAATTTAATGTATAAATAAACATAGCCAACTTCCGTAATGCTGATGAGTTGCCCTTTGGTAGAATTTACTAAACAGGGTGTGTAATATACATAAATTAGCACTTATGTAGAGATAAGTGAGCGTGAAATTGAAAGTTCATTTAATCTACATTATCAGGGACAAGTTCATTATACCATTATTACTGCATATTCTAAAGTCTTCCTGAGCATGATTAAAATAAAGGACTAGAGCTTGGTCAAACCTGTCGAACTGCTTGTATTATAATTTGCTGAAACAAAACATTCTAAAAATTGCCTGTGTGTTTTTAGTGATTTGTTGCATACTCTTTCAGGAAAGAACCACATAACCCAGCCCAGACAACATGGTAGTGACAAAGACGTCAGTGGTGACAGTGGTGTTCACCCTGGACCTGAAACTGACCTCTTGATGTATGTGGAATGGAAAAGAGATAAATCCCGCAATGTCGTCAAACTGAGTGAGGTGAAATGTATCGGACTTCCTCTACCAGGGAATACAATAGAAATGAAATGTGGTAAAAGGAGGAAGGACATCTGGAAGGCGACAATTATAGACACTGAGGAAATTTATGATGATGACTGCAGTGATGATGAAGCCCCAAGTACCAGCTCCTACATCGAAAAAGAAGAGGAGTCTCCTCGTGCTAATTCAACCCAACAAGGTTTGTAATGATTTGTGCGAGATTGTATTGGGGCATCCCATATCAACCAATGTATTTCTTTAAAATGATAGGATAACGAAAACAAAGGATTCAATATTAATGGAACTAATCTCAGTCACCTTCGGTGTGTTGATGTGATTGTAATAATTTGAAATACAACTAGCTGAGACTGAGATGTTGTCACAGCTTGATAAGGAGAGTAAAGTGAGTATTACAATTAATATGTTCAAAACAAAAGTCATCGGCCAGTGTTAAGTAAAAATAAGATTTGAAATGGTAGAACAAGAAATTTAATAAGAATCCAAAAAAGTTGATTGTTAAAACCAGAATTGTATAGTTCGAACAATAACATGTGTAAGGACCGAGTGCAATAATTTCCTGAACAATTAGAACACGTATGGTCTGTGTACCTTGGTTAACGTTGTGCTACTCTGCCAATATTTATTTACACACTTCTCTTCTGATATACTCTTTCAGAAATGAACCACACAGCCCAGCCCAGACAACTTTTCGAAGGCCCACTTAAGGAACTTTCTACTACCGATGCCAAGAATGAATCAGTGCTTCATCGTGGTGACAAAGACGACAGCAGTGACGACAACGATGACTTGCCCCTAGCAGTATTGATCAAGCCAGGTATATACAGAAAAAAAACCCAGCTACGGTAAAGTGGTAGAGAGTAACGTGCTTGTAATTTCCCTCTTTAAAAAAAAAAAAAAAAAATCATTGACGGATATTCAATTCCATTTTTACAACTCTACATTATCAGGGACAAGTTCATTATACTATTTTGACTGCATATTCTGAAGTTCTTCCAGAGCATAATTATGATAAAGGACTAGAGCTTGGTCAAACCTATCGAACTGCTTGTGTTATGATTTGCTGGAAGAAAACATTCTAAAAATTGTCATTGTTTTCGAGTGATTTGTTGCATACTCTTTCAGGAAAGAACCACATAACCCAGCCCAGACAACATGGTAGTGACAAAGACGTCAGTGGTGACAGTGGTGTTCACCCTGGACCTGAAACTGACCTCTTGATGTATGTGGAATGGAAAAGAGATAAATCCCGCAATGTCGTCAAACTGAGTGAGGTGAAATGTATCGGACTTCCTCTACCAGGGAATACAATAGCAATGAAATGTGGTAAAAGGAGGAAGGACATCTGGAAGGCGACAATTATAGACACTGAGGAAATTTATGATGATGACTGCAGTGATGATGAAGCCCCAAGTACCAGCTCCTACATCGAAAAAGAAGAGGAGTCTCCTCGTGCTAATTCAACCCAACAAGGTTTGTAATGATTTGTGCGAGATTGTATTGGGGCATCCCATATCAACCAATGTATTTCTTTAAAATGATAGGATAACGAAAACAAAGGATTCAATATTAATGGAACTAATCTCAGTCACCTTCGGTGTGTTGATGTGATTGTAATAATTTGAAATACAACTAGCTGAGACTGAGATGTTGTCACAGCTTGATAAGGAGAGTAAAGTGAGTATTACAATTAATATGTTCAAAACAAAAGTCATCGGCCAGTGTTAAGTAAAGATAAGATTTGAAATGGTAGAACAAGAAATTTAATAAGAATCCAAAAAAGTTGATTGTTAAAACCAGAATTGTATAGTTCAAACAATAACATGTGTAAGGACCGAGTGCAATAATTTCCTGAACAATTAGAACACGTATGGTCTGTGTACCTTGGTTAACGTTGTGCTACTCTGCCAATATTTATTTACACACTTCTCTTCTGATATACTCTTTCAGAAATGAACCACACAGCCCAGCCCAGACAACTTTTCGAAGGCCCACTTAAGGAACTTTCTACTACCGATGCCAAGAATGAATCAGTGCTTCATCGTGGTGACAAAGACGACAGCAGTGACGACAACGATGACTTGCCCCTAGCAGTATTGATCAAGCCAGGTATATACAGAAAAAAAAACCAGCTACGGTAAAGTGGTAGAGAGTAACGTGCTTGTAATTTCCCTCTTTAAAAAAAAAAAAAAAAAAAAAAAAAAAATCATTGACAGATATTCAATTCCATTAACATCAGGGACAAGTTCATTATACTATTTTGACTGCATATTCTGAAGTTCTTCCAGAGCATAATTATGATAAAGGACTAGAGCTTGGTCAAACCTATCGAACTGCTTGTATTATGATTTGCTGGAAGAAAACATTCTAAAAATTGCCATTGTTTTCGAGTGATTTGTTGCATACTCTTTCAGGAAAGAACCACATAACCCAGCCCAGACAACATGGTAGTGACAAAGACGACAGTGGTGACGACGACGACGACTTGCCCCTAGCAGAATTGATTAAGCCAGGTATGGAAAGGAAAATTTGAAATAAAAATTAAAACACATTGCACTTTACCAATTTGTAATTGCCTAGCTTAAATCTTCCATGGATGTTGATCACAACAAAGTGCAGGTCTGGATTTGAGTCATTCTGGTCAATGAAATATGATAAAAATGAACATAACCAACTACCGTAATGCTGACGAGCTGCCCTTGGCAGAATTGACTGAACAAAGTGTGTTTATATAAATATAAATTAGCACACACATAAATTTAAATGAACGTGAGAATTTATCTGCATTATTTAAAATACTTTTAGGGACAGGTTCATTATAGTATTCTACTGCGTATTCTAAAGTCTTCCTGAGCATAATTATGATAAAAGACTAGAGCTTGGTCAAACCTATCGAACTGCTTGTATTATGATTTGCTGGAAGAAAACATTCTAAAAGTTGCCATTGTTTTCGAGTGATTTGTTGCATACTCTTTCAGGAAAGAACCACATAACCCAGCCCAGACAACATGGTAGTGACAAAGACGACAGTGGTGACGACGACGACGACTTGCCCCTAGCAGAATTGATTAAGCCAGGTATGGAAAGGAAAATTTAAAATAAAAATTAAAACACATTGCACTATACCAATTTGTAATTGCCTAGCTTAATTCGTCCATGGATGTTGATCACAACAAAGTGCAGGTCTGGATTTGAGTCATTCTGGTCAATGAAATATGATAAAAATGAACATAACCAACTACCGTAATGCTGACGAGCTGTCCTTGGCAGAATTGACTGAACAAAGTGTGTTTATATAAATATAAATTAGCACACACATAAATTTAAATGAGCGTGAGAATTTATCTGCATTATTTAAAATACTTTTAGGGACAGGTTCATTATAGTATTCTACTGCGTATTCTAAAGTCTTCCTGTGACATAATTATAATAGATAACAAATGACTAGCACTTGGTCAAACCTATCCAATTGCTTGTATTATAATATACTTAAGAGGAAACATGAACTAAATGCTAGAGTTTTCTGTAACATTTTTTTTTAAGGAATGGATGACATTAACCAGGCCACTGAGCCCATGCAACTTTCTGAAGACTCAATTGAGAAATCAGTGGGAACAGCCAATGACAAGGATGGTGGAGATAAGTCACCTCTACCAGAATTGACCCCAAAAGGTACTCAATTAAGATTAAGAAATGTTAACCAACATATAACTTGCGAATAGCCTGAATGAGAGATTAAGAGTGGATATACGATGTTCAGAAATTATTATTGACAGAAGCACAACCGTTTCACAAGCATATGCCAGAGTTCCGGGAATTAGATAAATGTAAATGGCTTGAATTCAACTTGTCATGCTGCTTGAATAGAAATTATATATCTATTTCATTTACAAATAGGCCTGTATGACAGTATATGTCTTGACAAGAAAATATAATTGACACAAGTTCGGGTAATTCATCTACAATTTTGTTAGATTCCATTTATGATGATCCATTCGATGTCAAATCTGCAAACCCTAGTGATATAAATGTGATTATTGTATGGAGTCTGGAAACTGAATTAAGGAGCAAGATAGCCAAGCAGACACGATAAAGAATTCATGTATACGTTCTTACAGTTGGAATAAATATCACATGGTTATGATATCACCAACAAAATATTGTTCACATTTTGAAAGACAATGAAAGGAAATAAGTGGCACATGTAATTTTTCGATGGCTACCCCTTTTGTCTGGGGAAAGGGGCTTTCACAATTGGTTGTGCGATCGCTATTGCCATTATTTCTTGATAGTATACTTTGTACAGGATCGCAAGCAATCGCAAGCGATCACATGACCGATTGTGAAAGCCCCTTAATTAGCAGCAGTGCGTATGATAACAAATTGCTAGCACTTCGTGAAACCTATCCAATTGCTTTTATCATAATTTGTTGAAAAGGAAACATGAACTAAATGCTAGAGTTTTCTGTAACATTTTTTTAAAGGAATGGACCACATTTACCAGGCCACTGAGCCCATGCAATTTTCTGGAGACTCTATTGAGGAAGCGGTGGGAACAGATACTAATGACGAGGATGGTGGAGATGAGTCATCTCTACCAGAATTGACCCCAAAAGGTACTCAATTAAGATTAAGAATTGTCAACCAACATATACTTTGCGAATAGCCTGAATGAAAGATCAATAGTGGATATATATGATAAGAAATTATTATTGGCAGAACGCACAGCCGTTTTATGGGCATGTGCCAGAGTTTATGGGAATTAGAGAAATGTAAATGGCTTGAATTTAACTGGTCAGGTTGCTTGAATAGAAATTATATATTATTGCATTTACAAATGGGACTGTATGACAGTATGTGTCTTAAAAGAAAACAAAATCGACACAAGTTCGGGTAATTCATCTACAATTTTGTTAAATTCCATTTATGACCATCCATTCGATGTCAAGTCTGCAAACCCTAGTGAAATAAAATTATTATTGTATGCAGTCCGGAAACTGAATTAAGGAGCAGGATAGCAAAGCAGACACGATACAGAATTCATGTATACGTTCTTACAGTTAAATAAATATCACATGGTTATAATATCAACAACAAAATCTTATTAAAATTTTGGAAGTGAATTAATATGAATAAGTGGCATATGTCATTTTCCAGTGCTACCCCATTTTTCTTGGTAACGACGGTGGGGTATTATTTGTGTGAAATATAATTTTATGTATTACTTAAGCCATGAGTTGGTAACAGTTAGTTAAAACAATGTTGGCTGTCACATTCTACGTAATTACCTAATTCATGGTCATAAGGGAATATTGATTTGAAAGTGTAAGATAAAACAACATACAAGTCCTCTCTAACATATCGGGCGAAGAGGTTATAATTTCATTAGTGTGAAAACATGAAAATGAATCTGTTGTCGAAGACTTGAAGTAAGCCATCTCCAAAATGGAAATGAGCCACGCCCCCTTAAAACACAAGTGAGCAATAAGGCAACTGACATTTGATAATGTGTTTGGAATCATTCAAAGTAATTAGTTGTTTTACTAAAAAGAGGCATTTGATCAATTGAATGGAAATATAAATGAAAAGTTAAAGTGATTGGAATTCGGCAACGAGTGTTAACTTGTTTTCCATTTTAGGTACTTTCTTGGATATAAGTCAAGCATTTCCTGAGTCGTTGTATGAACTGCAACAGGGCCTACCTATGTTCTGTTGTAATAGAGGATGTACTCGTGAAGTTTACCAGGAATGTATGACATGTTGGAAGCTGATCTGCTATGAACATTTTGTCGCAAAGGATCCTTGCAGTTGTCACGATGGCAAAGCTTGGGAGGTAAGAGTTAGCACGTTAAGTCTAAGCTTTAATTTAAAAATATCAAAAAGAAACTAAATACTAACAGTTCACCAATAATTCCGCGTGAGGTTTCACATACTTGACATAGTAGACAGACCTTGACATACTATTGTTATTTTCAAGAACTTCTCATAAAAAATATTGTCATGGTGACTTACAGTAAGCTTGGAGCTCGTTATTCAATATACACATGCATACATGAACTTGAATGTGATAAACATTGCCAGTCAATATTTATTCTAATTCTTCAGAGACTGTACCACAACATATGATTATTTCTAATGTTTCTATGTTGTAATCAAAATCAAACAAAAACTTAAGTCAATGGAAATGAACTAATATTTCTAATATTGATTTCTTCTTGCGAACAAACTAATGCAGATAGCATAAGAACTAAACAAGAAATCTTCAACACTTCGTTCACATGTAAACGGAAATAGTGTCGGAATTGAAACCAGATATGTTTTGATGCATTGTGTGTGACTCGTACTAATTATAGATAATTAAAATTGCGTTTAGTTCTTTATGAGAATTAAATTTCTGTTTGATTCTGATATATATATATATTATATATATATAATTATATATATGTAGGATGTTACAGACTTCGAGCGAGAGCGAAGCGACCGTGAGCAGCAAGATCCAGAGGTCTCACTTAACCATGCAGACTTCGAGCGAGAGCGAAGAGACCGTGAGCAGCAAGATCCGGAGGTCTCACTTAACCATGCAGACTTCGAGCGAGAGCGAAGCGACCGTGAGCAGCCAGACCCGGAGGTCTCACTTAACCTTGATGATGCTGAACAGCAGAAGGTAATACGGATTTTTTTCTTCTCTTTCAAATATAAATCAGTGTGACAACAAGCAATCACACAATTAAAGACATATCGTCCTTTTTGCAGATCAGCAGAAAACCATCCAAACATCTGTAAACCCTAGAGCATGGTGGGCAGGTTGTATATTCAAAATGTGAAATAGTTAAATCATGTAAAATTCAAATAATGCACGTAAACAGTGCATGAGAGATAGTCTTGCTCAGACACTTGGAAGTTTTGTTTCTTGAAATAATAGTTATCTGTGTGTAATTTAAATTACAAAACACATTATGAACATAATGTACATTATAGAAGACATTATTCAATATTTTGTAAAAAGTAATTAAAAAGGACTGTGTCAGAGACTAATATATTTTTTCGAGGTTCGAAAAAATAAATTCAAATTATAACGGTAGTTTGTACTTCACAAATGAAGACCCTACAGGTCTAAAAACTACACAAAGGTTTTTGTAACAGTGTCTTCTTCATTATATACCTTATTGTTTTACACCAATTGTATACACAAATTCAATGCAAAAGGGACATAATGTCTTTAAGGCTCTCCTTATCAATAAGTCCTCTAAATCACAAACTTATTAAAACAATCATATCAATTGTGCTTGTACTAGCATTTTGCTTATTTCTCCTGATGGCATAACGGCAATTGACTAAGCTCCTTCAAATTTAGCCAGGCAGAACGATAGCAGCCTCTTCCCGTGTTTTGAATAAAAGCGATATTTTTTATTCTTAATTCATAGATTTGTGAATTTATAACATAGTTCCCTGAAGACAGCATGGGCTTTCAGTTAAAACTATTAACATGTCATCACAGGCACCTTCAAAGCTTTTGAAAGGCTAATGAAAACTTTGCTAAAAATTTAACCCCCTTTTTGTATTCTCTGTTTCTTTTTGTTTTACTGAGTCCAGTTAGATATTCAGATAATGCTCTTACATTGGCTTCTTGTCTCCATATATCACTCGAAGGATGAAATAAATGAGACGGAGCAAGATCAAGGTGACCGTGACTCCCTCGAGCATCAAGAGGGTCAGCATACCCAACATGAAGATAACATGCACGAGGTTCAAGACAGTCAGTCTGAGGTGATTATATGATATAAAAGGTGTCATGAATTATGATAATATGAGCAGTATTTCAACAACAAAAATCTCTGTCAAATCATTATCTACACTTAGTAACTGCTTATTTCGGAAAGTGTGATTGGCTCTTCATACACGGGTTATGTACTGTAGTTCAATTACAGACTTGCAATAGCTTACAATCAAGTCCATTGCAAACGCGCCAGAAATTTAGTTTCTAAATTCTAAATTCCAAAATTCGCTACAACTTGGGGCACACAAGGATCAGACTGGTTCCACTGTATGGAATAATCTCCTTTTAGTTAGATAAACTTTGCTCTTCATCAGAGTCCTTTAAAAGTAGTTTAAAACTCACTTCTTTAATGCTACCTTTTGATTACCCATGCCTTGTATTAATAATTTACTTTCTATCTTACTCTTCTATTTTCGCGTGGAGCATTCTACAGAGTGGATTTGCCGCATTACAAATCTCATCAATCATTATTATCATTATTACTTACTGTTGCAGAATTTTAGGGAAACTAATATGAGAACTGCCTCGTGCCGTTTTTTCGACCTCTAATTTACGTCTGTAAACTCGCTGAAAAACGCATACGTTTTTAGACGCTAAACGGTTCAGTGTAGGACAGTACCTTTGTATTCACGAAACATGGCCCATATCTAATATTGACTTTTCACTTGCATATTGACATGTTTCTGTGGATTATTTTTGAACCTTCAGTATATTCCCACTTTTTTACAATAAACTTATGAAACAAATTTCCTTTTTACATTCTGTGTGCTACTTGTAGCAAGGAGAAAGAAAGAGTTAATCATGTGTTATTTTCTATTTCAGAAACGTGGGAGGAAGAGAAAACGGAATCCAGAAGAATGGAAGAAAAGACAGCAGTCAAGAAAACGTAATCGGGGAGAGGAATATGTTGTACGTAATAAAACAATCCCTGCCAGAAAGATAGGAAAGAAGTGTAACACAAAATGTCCCCATAAGTGCTTCTCTAAGTTCTCTGATGAAGACAGGAAAACATTGTTCGAGGATTACTGGAAAACGGGCTCCTACACCCGTCAGCGAGATTTTATTCATCACCATATTTCTCGGTCCAAAGCAATACCTAGAAAAAAGAGAAAAAGTCAGAAGCGAGTGCGTCACATGTACAAATACCATCTCCCGCTCACATCACAAAGGGAACGAGTGTGCAAACATTTCTTTCTCAGTACTTTGGGAATTGGTTCCAAGCTTATTGAGTATACATTGAAGAAGTATGAAGGCCCGTTTGCACGAGAAGACAGGAGGGGAAAGTTACCGTCAGTGAACAAAACTTCAGAAGAAGATGTTAAAAAAGTATGTGAACACATTGATTCATTTCCTGTTGTTGAATCACATTACTGTCGTGCGTCTTCAAAAAGGAAATATCTGGACCCTTCTTTAAGCGTTTCCAAGATGTACGCAATGTACGAATCGTCTGTATCGAAACCAGTTTCCTTCGCAGTGTATAGAAACATTTTCAATTCCCAATATAATTTGGGATTTCATCATCCGAAGAAAGATGAATGTAACACATGTGCTTCATTCAATAATTCAACTCCGGAAGAAAGGGAAGTTAAAGAGCAGAACTACAAGAAACACATTGCTGAAAAGGAAAGTGCAAGAGAAGAGAAACAAAGAGACAAGGAACGAGCAAAGATCGATCCAATCTTTAGCTCCTTTACTTTTGATCTTCAGCAGGTCTTGACTACACCCTATGGCCAGACATCTTCGTTCTATTACAAGCGGAAAATGTCTACGTATAATTTCACTGTATACAACCAGGCTACTGCATGTGGAAATTGCTTTGTCTGGCATGAGACTACAGCGAAGCGGGGAGCATGTGAGATTGGCTCATGCCTCTTAAAGTTCATGCAGTCACTTGATCCTGATACCACACACATAAGTTTCTTTTCTGACTGCTGTGGAGGCCAAAATCGGAACAGAATTATAGCTTGCACTTTGCTATATGCAGTTCTGCACACTAATGTTGCCATCATTGACCATAAATTCTTGATCAGCGGACATACTCAAATGGAATGTGACGCGATGCATTCCTGCATCGAAAGGAACAAAAGGGGAGTGACAATCCATCACCCCGACCAGTGGATACCAGTTATTCAAACAGCAAGGAACAGGAATCGGTATGAAGTTACCCACATGACGAAAGAGGACTTCCTTGATCTGCGTCAGTTGACAACACCCTGTGTGAAGTACATGAAGAAGGACAGGGCTGGCAATCCCGTCAACTGGTTGAAAATTCGTCAGATCCGCGTACAGAGGACAGACCCCTCTGTCATCAAAATAAAGTATGATTTCAACGAAGACTTCGTAGAAGTTCGCGTCTCGGGCTCAAGTCGAAGAAATGACATGCGTCTGCCTCTGTTGTACAAGCAACATCTCGCCCTCTCAAGGGAAAAGAAGCAAGATTTGCTTAGTTTGTGCAAGGACAACATTATCCCATCGATGTATCACAGCTACTATGAAAACCTCACGACAGAGGTACAACAGTCTCAGAGTGATGAATCCGAGGAGGAGGAAAATGATGGACACATGCATCAAACATCCGAACAGTGAATCATATTGTAGGCCTACTGTTGTGGCTTGAACACAGACGACAGTACAAATACATATACAGCTGTAGTACTCTTGTGCATCGTTTGAATTCTACACATCTTGCGACTTTGACATTTCACAGACATGATCCAAATACTAGTATCATTAGTTGTATACAGTGTTTGGTGTATTTAGGGAAGTCTGCAAAAGGACTTTCTAACTTTAAGGCGGAGATACACATACAGTATATAACATGAGCCAACCTGATGTCTGCATTAGAGCCTATTAGCATATGGAATGGAACTATAGATTTCATACTGCCTTACTTTGGTAAAAGGAATCAAGAGACATACCATCCAAATTTGAGTAATTGACGTTTTTATATTACACCTAATGTGCTCTTCTTCCAAGTCAAATTTAATGCACAAACACTCACCTTGCTCAGAGATATAATAGGTTATACATTGTGATATTCCATTGATGCCCTTGCAAATTTGAGACACATTTTGGTCATTACAAGGAGTATCACTTTTGTCGCTTACTTCGTTTTGCCCAACTAGGGCACCACATTGAAGGGAGAATGCAATGACTTGGACTTGGACATTACTTAGATTGAACACGTAGGCCTGTACTTAGAAAATACAGTAAGTATGTACACATTTTTGGATAAATTAAAATGTATTCTAGGAATTCTGTTTTTCCATTGGTAATTCGAAATATTCAAAATTAAGTGCAAATAAGGACACTAACAATAATTACAGAAATACCTGGTATAATGTGTGCTTGTGTGACAATTGTATCATAATAAATTACAAAACGAATTGAATCGAATCTGCAAATCCTCAAACCTTGGGAAATTTGAATACATGTCTTCTTGTATTTCAAAATATTCCGATGAACTTGATGAGATTTGTGGTTTTTCGCCCAAAGTGAAGAAAATTTATGCTTAATTTACACCATTATCTTTATTTTTTGAAATGTAAGTATTGGAAGAATGTGACATGCCCTGCAAAATTACAAATGTGTTGTTTGAAAATTGATTTCTAAGTTGCAATTTGAAATGCCACGATTTCACTTTCTTAGACTACTTTCACAACATAACTAATAATTGTGATTAGCATTTGGATATTCTGCGATGCAATGACAGCAAGGAGAGCATGAATTCATATTAATGTAAATAAAGGCAAGAACAGTAAAAAAATGTCAACAAGTTTTGAAAAAGTATCATAGTTAGAGACGCGAGTATATACCTGGCAGAATGTCATCACAAGTCCTGCATAGATGCAACACTGTGTATTATTCGAAATGTATTAATCTAATTGTCGATTTCACTTTCGTAACTATATCTGCACAGCATGAACAAGAAAGTGAATAATATTTTGATATTTAGCATTGTTTCATATTTTATGCCTCCGCCAACGAAGTGGCCGCAGGCGTTATGTTTTCGGGTCGTCCATCCGTGCGTATGTCCGTCCCATTTTGTTTTTTTCAATATCTCAAGAACCGTGATGGTTTGACATCAAACTTAGTATGAGGGTATAGGGGGGGGGGGGAATAATACTTTGGTTCGATTTTGGGGTCATTGGGTTAAAGGTCAAAGGTCACAGAGGTCATTTTGTGGAAAAATGAGGTAACTTTGAGAAAATAAATAAAATGAATTTAATTGTATTAACTGCCTTAAAGATGGTTCGTTCCTTGAATAGCTATGCAACATCGTAAGTTGATTAAAATGTAATTTTAGACAATCTGAAGCTTTCACGTTTGGAATCTTGATGTATACACGCAAAACATTATGCCGTTAAATTTCAAACGACCTTTTTTCATACCTCGAAACAAATATCAGTCTGTATTACAGTCCCTATTTGTAATTATGTAATGATGTGTGAAGTCCTTATTTTTACCATATTATTACAATATTTTCCAAAATATCTTCTACAATAATGAATAATATGTTCAACATTTGTTTTTTTTTTCAAATTATACGCAGAAACCTATTATTTCAACAAATAAACATGTCAATTGTCTGAGCAAGAACTATCAATCATGTATTGTTTATGTGTATTATTTGAATTTCGCGTGACTTATCGACTTCAAATTTTGAATATATAGCTTAAAAGTGTCATGTCAGGTAGACCGATGCCGCAATTTAAATGTTAATTGGCTGTATATATATATATATAATAAACTCATTTGAACATACATGGTGTTTGATTTGATTTCATTGTTGGTATTTCATTGGTCAGCTACATTAGACCATTAAAGCACAAAGATAGCTTTGATAAATCTGAAAACCTTTGAAAAATACTTCTCAAAAAATTGTAGTATTAATTTTGATCATGATCATTGTGCCAAGTCATTGAGCAGTAGTAATTGCTCTAAATTTCTTCATTAATTTCTAAATAATTTATGTGAGTTATTTAAGAATGGTCTCGAGGGCATTCGAATGAATACATGCACATTATCAGCTATAGTTTACAAGGTGTAACTATGAATAAATCGTTAGTCTAATATTTGTTCAAAGCGTGAAAATTATTTAGAAACACTTGCGAGAATGTCTTAAGATATAAAGAGCAAGTTCTATTTTATTTTCTGTTTTTCATTCCCAAAACTATCTCTGTGCTTAGTACCAGACCACATTCAAAATTTTCTCGTACAATATACATGTATTATCTATGCGTAACTCTTGATTATTTTTTTCTTTAAAAATTATGAATTATGTACCAAATGAAATAACCAATGCTGCAAAATATTATCCCCTTTTGTCACGGGCAAAATATATTGAAATAGCTTGCAGGAATTATCTAAAGGCAAAATAAGCTGCAAATCCTTAAATTGGCAACATAATTCTATACACTGTTGTAGGTGCAAATTGGCAACTTTTTCGATTGGAAAGGATTGCCACATGTTTTTATGCCATATTGTATACACAAAGCATACATTTTCATAGAATTGACTTAGAAATGAAGAAATTTATGTTGCTAATTTTAATACTAAAAAGCGATTGATGTCCTCTTAGGAATGTGGTCTGGTATGCATGGGGTTAATGCATTTCTCACAAATACAATATATTGAATCCTATAATTTAGAATTTTCCAGTAATAAAATGGGGATAAGGCCCCACTACAGTATATAAAAGACACGACTGATAAAGCCTAGCAGTTACGTTAAAATCACTATTGGGTACAGACAAACTTAATGCACACATGTTATGGAGTGACAGTACCCTTTCAACACCGTCAGTTCGTGCGATGTTAAATGGCAAGAAGGGGTTATCGACGCGCGCTTTAGCGTTAACCCCTTTTTGCCATTCAAAAGCACGCGAAGATATGGCTGTATTAAGGTTACTAATGGAAAAAATTGTAATTACTCAAAGATTTAATGAGGATTATCGCTGAAAGTACGCTTGTAAAGTAATTAATCGTTAATGTACACTATATATAAGAAATGAAGGAATCAACCTTGATTAAACCCAATTTTGAAGCCAAAAAACCTTTAAAGTCGATTATCTCGAAAACTTTTTTCGCGCAGCCCCGCGTAGCTCGGATGCGTTAACCCCTTTTTCCATTGAGGCGACGCAATGAACTCTTGAATGAATCCCATAAGGATTGGAACAATCATCTCCCAGCATTTCCACTGATTCCCACTGATCAGTTACTAGCCTTCCCCTTTAAAGGTGAATAATATGACATGAAATGCAATGCGTGGGAGAAGTTTTTATATGTTTTTACTAGAACAGGAATGTATATTATATAGGCCTAAACCACATGAATACCTATTTGAAGGGAAGGGCTTCCATACAGTTTCTACAGGTTGAATTTGATTAGAGAGTAACCCTCATCAGCTTTCGCTTATTGCTTATGTAGCAGATATAGTTGGCATATCAGCAGCTCTCAATTCCCAATGATTAATGTTTATGCAGTATTATATTTCAATATTCCACGACTGGTACATGTATCTTGTTTATCTTCTCCCCTCATGAGAGATCGGTGCGGAAGGCTAGATACACCTTTGCATAGATTTACATACTTCATTGCGTAAAAATGTGAACATCCCTGGATAAACGCTGACCTTTTTGTCCAGGACAACTTCTGATTCAGAGAAAAAAGGCCATCAGCAAACCAAATGCGCGAACTCGTGTCGATTAACGGTTTTACTTTCCCGCCTAGCGAGAACCATTACGTAATTACAGTGTGTGACGTCAGAATGAGATTAACAGGGGGCGGGGCATCTTATCGGGTCATTACCGTACTGTGAATACGAAACGAACTTGTGTCATCGAACTTGCCGAAAACCGAAAACTCGGCAGTTCGACAACAACCAACTGCATGGATTTCTTGGAACGAATACCCCCCCCCCCCCTCCCACCAAACTACCTAGATTTCCGCGAAATTATGCTTTTAAAACCAGCTACCTGATAATGAATAATTCATGATGCATTCAGACAAAATATGAAACTCTCATTTGGTTACTCTCCTTTCGTAACCCATTTTCATGGGAATGCTATTCTGGCGTTAGATCAAATTCAGACAATAATTTATTGTTGCTCTGAAAAATTGTATTATGCTAGTAGTCGAGCTGGTGGGACGACACCGAGGAGGGGACTCGAATGAAATCAGAAGTAATCACTGGCTAATTACCTTGGAAAATCTTTCAACAATATATTTTTTTTTCTGCAATTCATTTAATGCCCATATTTTGTGAGTTTATCTTCCTCGTGATGGAAAGCAATTAACAATAAAAGCTGTGAGCGATGATTGTAAAGTGTACTATGTGATCGAAAATGAAAAGAGAATAATGTCAATTCATTAAACAGTACATAGTAGGCCCTACACATGCAGTATATAAACACTGAAAATCATAAGACTATATCTCCCAACGTCAAAAGTCGTGTGATTTTTCTGGGTTGGTACCCCATGTGATACTAACCGATATCACTATTTTTATTAATATATTTTCACTTTTTCACTCTACTTTCACTGTTTTGCTTCATTCAAGATCAAATTGAAGATTTGGCTAACAACGGAGTTCTATACTTTGTGCTTCTCAAGGCGCAGTCCCATTCACTTTGTGCTTCTCAAGGCGCAGTCCCATTCAATTACAAAACAATGGCTGAATTGAAAAAAAAAATGAAAATTTAAAACCCAAAACGCCCAAAATGCATGCTTTCTGAAGGAGGTGAGGCTGATGGAACAGATAGGTCAATCGCAGTGAACAGAACAGGAGAGGCAAAAAAATAGATGAAAAAGAATAAGAAGGAAGACGAAAAAAGAAAACAATGATGAGACGATCAATTAATAAAAAAAATAAACAAAACAAAAAACTAACAAACAACCAGATCAGTAACGGGAATCAAAAGTAATTAAACAAAAGAAAAAAAACTAATCAAGCTTAATTGAATTGAATTGAACTGATTCACTGATGGTTTATTGATATCAACATCGTCGCAGCCAAAGGCGGAATTGTAAGGTTTTACAGCAAATGATAAAAAAAAAATACATCAAAGTAGCTCCAAAAATAAAAAAGAATACAAAAAGTTGAACTACACATAAATATTCAGAATAACTAGAATCAAATGTACAACTTATTCCTTGAAACATGAAATATTGCACTTAAAAGGGGAATCGCGAGCTTGATATTGCACATGATATATATTTCACACTGAAAAAAATATCCAGTTTTGTTGTCTCGCCTCCCATTTCTCTCTCTCTCTCTCTCTCTCTCTCTCTCTCTCTCTATGTCTATTTATCTCCCTCTCTCCCTCTCCCTCTCTTTACTATATGTTTCACTATATCTATCTGCCTCTTTTTCTCCATCTCCCTTTCCTCTCCCCCTCTCTCTCAATACACCATTCACTAATAAATATCGACATCTATATCAAATCAAAATCAATCAATATCACCCCATATGGTAATTCTTCTAATGCTTGTATACGTATAACAATGAAAGATATTTGTCATAGATATCTCATAATTTTGGATGCTTTAGAAAGATGCACAACCCACGATCAAACTCAGTGACAAGAACCCGAAGGTGTGAAAAAACAACAAATACAAAAACAAAAACAAAACACACAACAACAACAGAATACCACTTTTTCTAAACGAAATCATCACCCATGTATATGTTATATCTATCAGTTACAAAAAAAATACAATATACATAAAGCATCATAGATATTCACCTCTATTCTCCTTCGATATCCTATAGTACATTGTATTATCAAATTGAGATTCAACTAAAAATCATAAAACATACAATATTCTTTTAGACATACACAAAAATATACAAAACTGATTAACATAAATAAAACTGATAATGATATAAACAGCCTACACTATGATCATACTCACACAACAGATTTGCCGTGATCAAAGAGAAAGAGCCAAAAAACAAACAAACAAACAAACAAACAAAACAAAACGAGGGGAGAAAGAACATCCCTGTTTGTTTTGTTGTCGTTATTGATTTTTTTTTCTCGAGACATTCCGGATTGATGTAATTTTTGCTGATTGTGTGACTGGAGGTGCATGACGATAAAGTACCCATTGTTCGCTGGCTCTCAGAGAAGTTACCATGGTGAGTGCTCGTCCCTTGCAGCTAGCTGTACATGGTTTGTTTATACACGTGTTTTGTACTTTTTATTTTGCTCTACTATCCCTCGGACGACCTCTCTCGACTTGACCTCGTTGCCACCATCCAGGGAAAAGCCATGCGCACGATACCAAAATTTACACACGTCCCCCATTCAGGAGAAATTCAGAGGGTCGGCGCCCACCCGAATGGACCAATCAGCAATCATCGTAAATAATTTGCATAAGGCTGAGCGCCTGCTGCATATGCCTGGAGCTGTGCATACTCCACACAGTCTCCATTCGTTCCATATACATACACATTTTACTCGCGGCGCGCGGAATCATCAGTAAAGACGTACACACAGCATCAAGGCGCAAATGATGTTTCATTGACTCCCGACGTCTGTAATCCTCTCTATGGTCGAAATCTGCGAGGAATTTTTGGGGAAATATTCATCATCTCAAGCTGAAATGTCGTGTGAGACCCTACCACCTAATCCCCACCATTTTTTAAATGGGTGTGGGCCAAATAATTCGGCAATAGACGAGTACAAACTCAACCAAATTCGGACTTATTATCCTGATGGTAAGCGGAAACGTGCTGCGTGTTTATGCTTCAGAAACGAGGCAAGGAATGAGGTAAGCATTTCATAACTATTTGACAAATTTATTGTTACTTTTTTGGTACTGTGCAATAAAGTTAAATGGAAGTTAGAAGTCTACCAAATCGTTGTACTACCTAAAAAGTCCGTAGATGTCTACTAAACATAGCTGAACTTATGAGTTTTTTATGCATATTCGCAGGGGCAGCTGGCAGGGGCCACAGCTTGCAGGCCGTAACGTTAGGGCCTACGCTACGGTAAATCTTCCGAGTGTTTACGTTCTAAATATGTGACTGGAGTTGAGTAATTTAGCCGAGTGGTTATAACTAAGCGAAGCGTGGACATCATGTTCAATTGAGGTGCCACTGCTAGGGCATTGTGCTCATAAAATGAAACCATTCGTCGATTTTCTTGCGGTTCTCATTGACAGCAGGATCTTGACTTGCACGTACACACGTGAATGCGTTGGCACGTGTTTACACGTGCCGGTTACTACAGTACGGCCTGCCTGGCTAACCCGGCTGTCGGCCGTCGGCGATTGTGTTCCCTGTCTGTGGCCCAGTCTGTTGTGTACTCTTGTCCGTGTTCTCTATGAATGCGTGATATAGTGGGGCACCACACCTAGTGACCCATCATGAATGGTAGGCAATCCAGCCAGTGCCAGTGGCCACTGGAATGTTGGACCCGATACCAACCGCCTAGGCTAGCGCTAGCCATGGCTGACCCTGGCTATTTTTTTTTTTTTTTTTTTTTTTGGAAAGTCATAGACACCGACCAAAATGAAATAACGAAAATTCAATGGGAGGGTATGGCATGCACTGTACAAATGTACAAGGTTAGCCCGACCAGACGTTGTTAATACGCTGTGCGAATTGTCACTACTTCAGTTCGGGAAACCCACTCACAAGGGGGGCCCCTCCTTATAAGTAACCCGTCCCCCTTATAAGTAACCCCGTCCCCCTTATAAGTAACCCCCGGGGCACCCCTTATAAGGAGTCTCCACGCTTTTTTGCAATGCAACGCGAAAATGAAAGGACTGCGGCAATTCGCTTGATTATGTCCATAAAGCTTCACAAGTTTCCTACTGTAGTTACTTACGAAATTTGAGCAAAATCGGTTTGAGGCATCATATCTAAAATCATGGATTTAAATGCGATGTCAAACGACCCATGCGAATGCTGAAATGCGAGCGATTACTGGCGTGAGTGTCGCCAGGCGCGGCGGCGCGGCAATGCTTGAGTGCAGACCGCAGACACGTCTGCACTCAAGCATTGCCGCGCCGCCGCGCCTGGCGACACTCACGCCAGTAATCGCTCGCATTTCAGCATTCGCATGGGTCGTTTGACATCGCATTTAAATCCATGATTTTAGATATGATGCCTTAAACCGATTTTGCTCAAATTTCGTGAGTAACTAGGAAACTTGTGAAGCTTTATGGACATAATCAAGCGAATTGCCGCAGTCCTTTCATTTTCGCGTTGCATTGCAAAAAAGCGTGGAGACTCCTTATAAGGGGTGCCCCGGGGGTTACTTATAAGGGGGACGGGGTTACTTATAAGGGGGACGGGTTACTTATAAGGAGGGGCCCCCCTTGTGAGTGGGTTTCCCGAACTGACTTGCAGCGTCTGGGCTGTGTATACAGTTTAGTTAGTACAACAAGGTCAGATTGACTGTGTAAATGTGAGTACCAGGTAGATACACCTCAAGTCGGTACAGTCAGTATTGGTGAAGATGAGAATTGGGCTTTAACTTTTTGCGAGATACCAAGAAAACACATATTATATTAAACATAGTACGGAATATATCATTCTATTTTCTAAGAGGAATTCAAAGTTTATTTGATGAAAATCGGGTTTGGCATGACTGAAATATCCAACAACAGGGTAAAGCAAAGCGATCATAAAAAAGTGTGAGTCCCACACTTTATTAGAATCGCTCTGTTTTGGATATCTCAGCCATTTCAAAACCAATTTTCATCAAATAACGTTGAATTCCTCATGGAATTACATTTTGTACATGCTCTTTCATATTTCATAAATGGTTTCTCATTATCTCACCAAAAAATGTTAGAAACCTGAAATTAGGTCTCAACCCCTACTAATACAATCCCTTTAATGTGGAATGAAGGAACATTGTGCATCTACAACGTAGTTCAAATAATGCAATGGCTTTTTTTTAAATCTAAGAATCCTAGAAGAATTGTACACATCTTGTTATAGAATATCTCTATTTTCAAAATATGATTTGTGTGTGTTTTCAATGGTGTTAATTTAAAGTGACATTTCACTGTACATGTACAGGTTTTGTATGCATATAGGCATTGAATTATACACATTGTATGTATGTAAATGAAGGTCTTCTGTGTAACAGGGAGGGAAACTAGGTGATGCAGTAATCTAGCCATTAATGAATACCAGTTTACAATTTGTATATTCTGATGTGATATGATCTGGCTTGGTATGGAGAACATCTTCTCTAGTTCATATCTACTGTAAGTGCTACATTGTAACTCAACTGCTAATTGATTTTTCTACATTTTCGTTATCTAAGGTTCTCCTTGTGTCCAGTCGGACCAGCCCGGGCCGTTGGGTGATCCCTGGTGGTGGTCTGGAGCCCAACGAAACTCCGGCAGTGGCAGCTGTCAGGGAACTGGAAGAAGAGGTGAGATAGGAAAAGAAGAAGTCCACCCCTTCCTACAATGTACAGTTGTACACCTTGACCTATCCCAGGCAATTCTTCTGTTTCACAATCCATGCACAACCAATGTCCACACTGTGAGAGGCCTTATTTTTCCACTTCTGGATTGACAACAGAGATTAATGTGTACATTGTTGACCCTGAGATAGATTGTCTACTGAAAAAGTGGACATTTTTGCAGTGTGGAAATTTTCACGCATTTTGTGTGACGAGGAACTACTGTACTATAGTGCAATTAAAGCATGCAAATTTGCTGGCTATATGTACCACTACTACAACTTGTGGAAGTACTATGTTTACATTTGTATGTCTTGATTCAACAGACTTTAGAAACGTGAGATTCATCTTACCCAAATGAGTGAAAAACTTACTCCTGCAAAAATACTCATGTGTATCCCACTTTTAAAGTGCTAATTACATAAGTGTGAGGTTTACTGCTTCTACTGAGATATCAACAGTTGCTGTTTCCAAGATGGCAGACACAGTAAGTGAGGCTTGCAAAACAAAAGTCAACTAATTGAAGAAATATTCAACTGAACTCCGAGAGCTGCTTTTCTGGATTTGTCTAGCCTAGCTTTACAATGTATCTTGCAGCAAGCATGTGTACTTGGTGTTGATCCATCTCCCAGACAGCAACATGCCCAATGGGCTGTTGCATTTGAACCGAATGAGGCTGCATCGATTGCAAAATGTGAGAATTGACTAAAATGACTTTTCCCACTTGCCAAAATGAGCACTACATGTATGACAAGTACCTCAAACTTTTGATGGGCGAATGTCCATTCATATTAGTTTACTTGCCAGAGAGCAAGTTAATTTGCCCTTCAGGAAAAAGTCATGTATTCAGGAATTCGTACAAATATGTAACACCCTTCTACCAAATGTTTGGGTGGGAGGGAGCCGAGTGATGGGGTTTCGGTTATGTAAATTTGTTGCACGTGTACCCCATGAGGGTGTCGTGTTTTATGTTTACTGACAGCTGCTATCTCTGGCATGTACTGTTCTTTGAGACCAAGAGGTCCGGGTTTGTGATACATCGTCTGAAACTCGTGAGGTACAACTACATGTAATTAATCTGTGCATGCACTCAGGGAGTGACTGCATAAACTTTGTAGAACTATCCTGCGGTACTAGGGCATACGGTTTTAAAATCCTTATCTCAAATGAACGATAGTAATATTGTTATGGAACAAAATCAGTCTTGTGACACCAACTAGTGGTTTGGTGGGGAAAATGGCAGATTGTCTGGAAGAGTTGTTGGTAGATTTGATCTTCAGTTGTGTTGACTAACTGCTGTTGTACTACATGTGCACCCCTATTGTAGATCCAAAAGAGCGACACACTCAATGTGTGTGTGTGTGTGTGTGTGTGTGTGTGTGATGCAAGATGGCATTTGGAACGTCAGACAGACTATGATATCTTGTATGTTTACGTTGTACATTGTACACATTGTATGTGGTTGAGGGAGGAGAGGTTAGAGATAAAAAAAGATGGAGGGAGCTCTCAGAAGCAGACGTGCACAATGCAGACCCGAACGATGCGTGTAGGCATGCATGCCCGATTCAAGATGTTTAAGTCTTGTTTCTGATTGTGTATTACTGCCTCTGCCCATTGGCCATGACTAATCACAGAATTGAAGTCTTTGTTGATCTGATTCGTTCAAAGTAACAATACCAGCCTTACAGAGGGAGAGATGGTAATAAGAAGCGTGATTTGTGACAATGACAGGCACACCATGCCACAGCACTTGGGAATATCAGTGATGAACGAACTGAGCAGGGAGGTGGATCCACCTCCCTGAACGAGGAAGCGTAGTACAATTTGTATAGACCTTTTGTACTCGGTGCACCATGCATGATTTGTTTACACATTGAGAAGCATGATTTTCCTCTATAGCATTTATAGAGTTTTTATTAACAGTAGCCATGTTTCACCATTCACAAATTTGTAGCGTGGGGACCCACGTGAAGTGCAAATGTACTACAAATGTACAGTATAGGACCTACTGTACTTCACAATAGGTGGGGAATGTTTCTGTATTTGCACAGAGAGGTGAAGTTCTACATTTGATTGAAACGGTGTCAGACAACCACAACTTCAGTACAAGTACCTCCTCACCTTCTTCACTACTTGTGAAGTTGTGCTTGGATTATCCAGCTCCTGTACTTACAGTATGTACTCTTTGGGAGTATTGTATCTTATTCCAATGGTCATTTATTGGCAATTATTGATGGAATTGGTGCCTAATTACTACTACCACTACACAGAATGATTTTAAAGAACGGGAAAAAATGATGATAAAAAAAAGGAAATATGATTTGATATTCATGTAATGGATTTTATTTTTATTTAACTTCTGAAGAATGTTTGTATATTTGAAGGTAGTGTAGTAGAACATTTTTTATTTTTTTTTATTTTGAAAAGAAAGAGAAACATTATCTGTAGATGTGAGTAAACAGATGTTGATTTTTGGAGGACTGCACCTGAATCTTTACACACCCACTATAATACCCAGTACGTGTACTGGCTTTCTAGCAGCTACAAAGGGATACGGAAAGTGTAGGAGGTTGACGGGTCAAAATGACAATTGCTTTAATAATCAACATGTTGAAGGGGAAATCCTAGCCATGGTGTTTTCATGCTGGAAATTTCTACCCATAATGTGAAATATGTTGATTGGCAATAAATGGAGACAGCCGCAGGGGGAACCCCCGTCAATTGCATTGGTCAATTTGAAAGCTAAACACACCCAGGCAAGGGGAAGTGGAAATCTACTACGAGTACTCCTCTGGGTGTATTATTGACTGGAGGTATTGAAATATAAACATAGGGAAGGCACCCCTCGTAAAATGCCCTGCCACCCAGGGCCAAGTCATAAGAGTTGCGCATGCGCAAGGTTGGGTACACTCACGCTTTGTTGCCCACATGGTGATCACATGTACACCAAATGTTTTGACTAGTCTAATTTCAATGCTAGTGCGCAGTTGTGTGAGGGCGCTGTGTCTTTGGAGCGTAGTGACAAGTACTTACGTGTTTCGAGTGTGAGATAGCCTTGCCTGGATTGAAGTCTACACAGATTGGCAGCCTATTTGGCAGATACTGAATGAATATGCAATAGGGTGCAGTGTGCAGAGAGAATGCATAATGCATGATGCACTCCTGATTGGCTACCGAGGTGCAGTGTATGTATTGTATCATGTACACTGTGTGCTACAAGAGTATTATGTTGGCGCCAAAAGCCAAGGCAGTTTGCACCCTTTCCTCCTTTTTTTTTTTCTTTTGTCCCTTTTTTGATGGGCACAGTTTAGTGTATTGTTTGTATTTGTGGATGTCCGTAGTTCACATCTTTTACAACTGGTGTTGAAGTTCTAAATCCCTCTACTGGGCTTTGTAATCTAAAGACAACGATAATTGGAAAAGGGGGAAGGGAGATGGGTGTGTAGTAGGTACTAAATGACCAGGGTTTAATCCTCATGGGGGGGGGGGGGGGGGGGGCGGTTAAATAATAATCCTCAGTAGGTGCACTTGGCCCTCCTTGAAAATGAACAAGGTGCACAGGTATGTCATTATGTGGGTAGAGTGCAGCTGTTTACCCCTTACCTTTTGTTGCAATATTAAATCCCCTATTCCTGGGAATGAAGATTTTTGCTTACAACTAAGAGCTCTATTGTGTTTGTGTGTGTGTGTGGGGGGGGGGGGGGGGGGGCTGAAGTCTGAATGGAAATGCCAATGTAAAGCCTGTTGAATAAACATACATGGACTTTGTAGTTGAATCCTGATGGGTAATGAAAGGGCTCTAAGTCTGAATGATGTGCACACATACTATACAGAAGCTAAGACACAAAATTAACAAACAAACAAACAAACAAACAAACACTGTATGTAACGTGGATGGGCAAAAATGCAGCAGTTCTGTCAGCAGACTAGCAATAACAGAAACTATTATGTTCAAAAATAAATGTCCCTGCAAAAACCTGAATTGAACATACACAGCACTGCTGAAATACAAGAGTTCCTGATGTGTTGCTACGTCATTAAATGAAGTAAACAGACAGCAAGGTCAGTTCCTTACTGTTTGCCTGATTTGGAATGAAGCAATAAATTGTCCTGTCTAGACTGTGTGTGTGTTCATGTTGTAATGTATAGATCTTATCTCTTTTGCTTGAAGGACCCCCCCCCCCCCAAATCCAATTTTGGTCCTGTGTCCATGATGACTTAGTGCTTATTATAGAGTATGGAAGCTCTTCCAATCACATATTCAGAAATTGTTTGATTGAAATACACTGTGCAGCCAATAGATGATTATTTGTTTTTCATTTTTCAACCCTTCAAAAATCTTTCTTGCCCTTTATGATGTCATCAACCGTGATGTCAGCTGAAATTGCTACCAAATAATTTCAGTGGGTGCAGAAAACAATTATAAGTAAAAATGTAAAATAATTGAACATTTTTGATACATTTTTCCCATAAAAACAAACAAACACACCTGAATTTGTGATTTGTACAAATGTAGACTTATTCATATCAGCAAAAATCATATGTATTGTAATGGATGCCAGTGGACCTTTAAAGGAGAAAGGGTAGTTTTTTTTCCGTTGTTTATTGTGTGGTGTCTTCACACTGTTGGGCTTTAAATAGCCCACAGTCATGCAGAGATGTCTTTGTACATAAATTACAGTACATGGCATTTTCCTGTGAATTCCTCTGGTTTGTATTTCCTTGACCTCTCAGGCCGGTGTCAGCAGCAGACTTATCGACTTCCTGGGCAACTTTGAAGACGCCACCAACAAACACAGAACGTCCGTCTATGCCTCGGTGGTGATTGAAGAGTTTGATTCGTGGGAGGACCGAGAGAGGATAGGTGAGACATGGGGCAATGAACAGGTTTAATTGGATTTACAAATGTACAACTGTTGAGTGTTAGAGCTCTGTCCTACTTGTGTACAATGTAAAGGCTTGGGAATCATCGAAAAGGTCAGCAACTGAATTAAAGTGCAAGCCAGCTCATTTATGAGTTTTGAAAAAAGAAAATCGAAAGTTTTCAGAATTGCCTTACAAAGAGCCTTTAAAATTACTCGATACATAGTAATGTTTTTGGCATTGCTGTGATTGCAGTAGACATCTTTTTAAAAAAAAAGGGAGAAAAAATAGAGGGTCAATACATTTGCAGGATGTGGCTTTCTACATACTGGCTACATTCCTGTTACTACCATTGTTCTATACTAGTAATCAGAATTTTGTTCCTAAACTGGTTGTATTCTGCCATTCTCTTCTTAGGAAGCTGTACAAGTGTGTGTTGGCGAGGGTGATGTGAAGTTGCATGTGAGAATGCTCGTGAAGAAAATCTTGATCCAGAGTTTCAACTCTTTATTTCTCACCTGATAGGGAGGAGCAGGAGATGGTTTTCAGTGGAGGAGGCCTCCAGGAGACTAATAGAGTACAAGCCCTACCAGGATCAGTACCTCCAGGTCGCCATGATGTCAAGATGATCATTATGCGGACAAAGGTGTGGTGTTGCCAGGGGACAACCAGGGGCCTCTCTTTGCCACAAGGTGTCCTAAGGACTGGTAGGGGAAAGTCTCTCAAACATAAAGACACTGGACATTGACTGTCAATGCGGTGAATTTTTTTTTTTGAGGAGTACTAATATTACGCAACATGCCTCAGCAAAGCAAGTCCGTCCTAGTCTTTGTGGCTAGAGCTGGGGACGGAGAGAACTGATAAACCCCAAGAGGTCGACACTGAGGATGTGTTTGTCTTTCGCTCAACTCAAGAGAAGTATACTGCGGTATGGGGTGAAGAAAACATTATCTGTAACAGACTTTTTCCGTTGCGATGTGAGTATCACTACCAGCATACAATATGTGACCGTGCACCTCAAAACGAACATAAAGTCGCACACACTGATTTTGCGTGAGGACTGAAAATAAGTGAAATGGGTCAACCTAGCCGAACTTGACTTTTTCATATTTTCTGAAAGGGCGGGTCTTCTCTTACATTATGCTAAAATTTGGTATCATAAAACGGGCAGGAAAGTGTGTTTGTTTAGCAGTTTATCTCGAACATTTTTGGTAGAATAGTGTGATTAGGTGTGTCTTTAGAATCCCTTTTTCATTTCTGAAAAACCTTGTCCACACTCTTCGCTTTCAACTCTAAAAACTTTTGAAAGGATAGTGCTACTGCTTTGAAAGTTGGCATTAATTATGGACAGAATGTGCAAATGAGGCATGCTTAATTTCAGTTTAATCTGATAATCCCTTCATTTTTGTTACTCTGGTGGTTTACTTCCTGTTTTTTGTCCCATTCATCGCACAGCCAGCACGGTTTGGTAAAGATTAAGCGCTTGAATAGACACTGTACTTCAGAGCCTCTTTTCTCAGTTCACACTTTTCCTGAGTTTGTGCTTTCTTTCCAATATTTAGATAGGTTAAGAGAGTCCATTTGATTTGAGTTATACATCATTTTAAAGCTTAAAGTCTGCTATTTCAGAATATGGTCATAACTAAAAATTCATGTCTGGCGACTTTTTGTTTGTTTTGAGGTGCAGGGTCACATATAGACATTTTCTTTGCTCGTTTGCCGTTGTTTGTCCTGCGGGACAAGCTTGACAGCCTTTGACGTCTCTGCTGAATTATCTCCCGAGTTAGACATACGTGGAAGACCCTTTAAAGTCATATACAGACATTCTGTCTTTTGGGCATTCGACCCATCAAGCACACTGCCTAAGATGCAATAGCCTTGAATAGGATGGTAAGCTACAGCTGTAGTCACAGTTGGTTGATTGAAGTTTTGATGGTACGGTCAGGATTTTGTTAGTGAAGACTACTAATTAGTCAACAACCAAGTTATCTTCTTCCAAGTCCATAGCTACATGTTGGTATGTACTTGTACAACTAATCTGGGATCCCCTTCCCAACCCTTTCAAAAATAAACGACCTGGCCTAATTTTTTCCCTCTTATTTTTTTTTCCCTAGATAGAGCAAGACTTGACCAGTTAATGTGTGAATAAGTATAAATTCATAACTGTGCATTTGACAAGCTTTTCAAGATCTGGTGCCTAATCAAATGTTATGCTTATTTTCTTATTTTCTATCAAGTGTTGGCAGCTCTTGATACACTGGTCAAGCTCACTTGTTTGGCTTAAAGAGGACTATTTGGAATTTAGCCACTGAGGAGTTTATGATAGTTTGATCATTTGTCTCCAATAGGGAAGAGTGAACTGACCTGCTCTGAAAAGAGATTATGCCTGCAGATCATTATAGGACATTTGCCAGCAGTAATGACTGTGTAGAAATATTTTAAGCTGTACTCTTTTTTTTTTTCTTTTTTTTTTTCTCAAGTTGACCTGAGCACAGAATTCAATCTGAATCAATATGTGTGTCCTCATTCTCGTTAATCATGTTTGCATGGCATTGAGGTCAAAATGATAATATCCCTGATGGGTTCCTAAATTGTTAAGGAGAGGTAAAAGAACATCTGTAAGAAAGCAAAACTGACATGGTTCACTTTTCTATTTGAACTATTGGAGAGTCCTCGCCATGTGTTCAAATGTAGATGACTGCTGACTTGTATCCATTAGATGTCTAGGAGCTTATATGGGATGCACTGTGCCAGTCAGTTGTCATTTTTAAAGTTAAAATCAACAATGTTTTATGAAGAGTGCTGCTTCATTTTAAGTCTTGACATTGTAACATGGTACAATGTTGCAATAGTTCGTTATTATTTTATTATTAATCATACGGGCTTCATGGGCAGAATTGCAGCGCCGATTGTATCTTAACTTTTGAAATACCGAGTAATCATAGGCCATGAAATGAATAACACAGTTCATCCATTCTCGAACTGCGGTACATGTAAGCCAGTGAGTTTAAATCAATTTTAGTATGGAGCCACAAGGCCTAAAATTCATGCATGTATTTCCATCAGATAATCGAAAGTGAGTACATGTTACACTGCCTTAAACATGTTCTATATTTGATATATTGATATGCTCTCTCCCATTAACTTAGAAGTGAATTTCAGTACCATGATATCAAAGAGTCATTGAGATTTCAGTACTGTACTTTTATGGAAAGGGCTGGTCTGTGATTCAGGAAGATGCTACTGTATGTTTACTTCGCAAATTAGCCTAATTTGGTTTACATCCATCGATACAGTTATAAGGATTGTCAACAAAGCTTGTATTAATGGCGGCCATCTCAGAATCCTGACATAATTAATGAAAGCTGATTGTGGAGATTGCATATTTTTTCTTCTAAATACATTATACATGAAATAGTGGATTCAATATCAAGTTATCACGCAGTTAGGGTGTAAGCAACCACTTTATTGGTATTCTCCTCTTTGATATACAATATAACTTTGGACTTATTCTGCACAAATCTTGGTTTTCAGATGATGCTGACCATGTCTACTTTTCTGTTTTGATGTAGAAGGAGTGGCTGAAAATGAGAAGATAATTGATATCAAATTTCCACAGTTGCACTGAATCCAGTACATGTATGGTGTCACATATTTACAGTTTGAGCACAAGACATATTCAAATTCACAACAAATGCCTCTGTCAGGTACAATTGATGTACAGAATATTAGAGTAAGGAGTCATCTGCGAGCATATAAAGATCTCTATGATATATATGGGACTGAAACCCCCCCCCACAACTCTTCAAATTTGATTACGAGGCAAATAATGGTTAGAAGCATACGCTAATCTTGTGATAAAAATACTTGTGGAACTGTGTACAACAGCAAATTGTGTTATTATCTATTGACACTTACACATATTATGATACATGTACTGTATTTACCCTTTAGGCTTATCATGCCAACTCCGATGGGAGTATTATCAGTGTATCTAAATTCAATCTCATGGTTCTGTAATCTGTGACGCTCATTTGAAAACAATGTGCAGTGATGTAAAAGGCATAGATTATGTGCATGATGATGAAATACAAAGCAAAAGTATACATCGATTTGCTCCAAGGGCCAACATACTGGTACACACATCATTAGCATTATCTTTGTCTGTAGAAAACCAGGTCCTAGCCTGGCCAGATCAGAGGAATAGCTTGCATGTGACAAGAAAGGCCCAATTCACACTCGCAAACTAATGATGGTCTGAGTGGGGTTATTTTGGGAGACGACTCATAGGGTGAAAAGCTGCCTTTTGACATACACAGATGTATGAGGAACATTCCTAACTATCATTCTCAGCTCAGCTCCGTCTATATCATTGCCATTTATCAGCTAGACGAGTTTGAGCAGTTCAACTTTTTGAAGGTAAAATGACACAAATTGAGTCGAGGCCTGGGGAATGGTCCACTGAATATGTATCTACTTTCAACTGAATTTCGGGAAAGACATTATGGATAGTGCAAGCAGAAAATGTTAATCTATGCATTTTTCCCCCCCTGCACTGTATACAATAACTCAAGTGTATGTACAATGTATATATTTACAAAATTATTTTATTGCAATTATGATGTGTGCGTGTGGATGTGTATCGAAAGTGGGAAAGAAATAAAAAAAAAAGTTTTACGTCTATACCATGATTTGTGCCGCTGCCTTTACAGTGACTCCGAGATACAATGATGACTGGTTTGTTGCTCAACTGTACTGTGTGTCAGCTGGATACTGGGTTTTCAGAAACTATGTGTGTGTGTGTGTGTGTGTGTGTGTGTGTGTGTGTGTGTGTGTGTTTGTGGGAGAAATATGTACACGAAGGCCGCCTTCTAATTTTTTTTTCTTTTGCAATACACTACATGAATTATAGTACATGTATATGAGATTACATCCTTGCAGTCAATGATAAAATGTTGCAATCTATTAAACGTGTAATTTATTTGTCCTGCAATGACGTCACAAACTGTTGTTGTTCTCTCATCCAGCGCGGGGCGATGGCGGCACTTCATAACTTCTGAACGGATTGGCCGATTTACGTCACGCTTTCACTGATGTGTTCTACTATTTAGTACATTGTTTTGCACATCGCTGCGTTCACTCAATTTACACATGAGTCAACTTGTCCTTTAACCCTTTTACGAGGAAAGCAGTGGATCTGCATATAACCCATCAAATCTTTGGAGATTTTTATATTGCAGAATTTAGCACAATCTTCCTCACAAATGGAATGTCTAATATTGACATCTAGGGATTTTACGAATACAGCTGAACGGTCGGGCAGGGGGAAGGGAAAAGAGAGGAGCAGAGATCGAGATTTCGTAAAACATAATTTAATAGCAAAGCTTTGATAAAGCGCATTTTCAGCAGTGAAAAAAAAAATAATGCACTATGCAAACAAAATACAACAATACAAAATATACCAGCAAATTCCGGAATTTTCAATACAAATTACAATGTCACCCTGCAATGATTATTTTACATAAATCATAACAGCTCAGAATTTTCAATATATATGACACAATTACATGAATATATTCAAATCTACTATAACATTATATGCTATTCTATAAAAATGTGATTTGAGTTTCTGTTTGAAATTGTCAATTGTTAATAAAATAGGGCCTATAACGGATCTGCCCTGATTTTTACAGTAGGCCCTATGTTGTCGTTTTGTTTGTGTTTTTTTCCTACAGCGTTTTAAATTTTGTCCTTTTATTATCTAAATGATCTGGAACAAAAACAGTTTTTAATAGTCATCAGTACCTCCACGTATTCTGAAAGTTTCCAATAATTGTGAGGTTGGTGTATTAATATTTTTTTTTCCTTTGAATTTTTGTCGATGAAAACACACGGGTGAAGACATCAGAGCAAGATTCGAAATGACAATGAAAAAACAAAAGAAGAACAGTAAAACAATCAACAGATGACAGAAAATACAACAAAGTCAAAGTACAGGTATAAAGTGTTGGATTGTCCAATTTGTGCTCAATCGAGGACCCCATTTTGTGGCCAATCGCTACATTAAGTTACACGATTGTAGATGTATACCAGCGGGGCGTGTTGATGCCCGCAAATTAGTACATTGAGTACGATATGTGACGACAGTAATGTGAGATGCCGGAGTCGTGGTCGCGTGTATGAAAATAGCAGCTGTGTATGGACGCTACCTAGGCCAGGCAGTAAGATCACGATATGACCTTCTGTCTGTGTATGACATGTATCCGTATGATAACCTCGGGGCTCGATTAATTCTACTGACGGGCCTACGTGCATGACGATTTGTTTTGTCGCGACCAACCTATATGTCAGTCGCTCGCAGCTCATCACGGAACCTCTCAATCATCTTTATACAGGCCACAGGGCATTCGGTCAATCCGCCAATTGCACGCAGTTCGTATGTGGCGTATTATACTGAGTATGTATTGGGGGGATTATATAATTATTTAGATAGAGACAAATTCATATCATATCCTTATATCCGAATCCTTGTTTCAAGGACTGCAGTTCCATTCCAAACAAAAGGATAAAAACATCTGTAAGGAATGTTGGTTGTTAAGATCATAATCAATGTAGTCAATATAGGGTCTACATTATACACTGTAGTTATAATACAGACAGCAATCCGGCAATAAACAGATACAGGGTCTCTAACATGGCTTTTCAGTGATTTTTTAACATGGGATTTTTCAGTGACCGCTATAGACAGGTGGCCGCTATAGAGAGGTGGCCGCTAAAGCAGGTTTGACTGTATACATGACTGTGTAGTAGCGAGCTTTAGAGATCTGCGACTCGAACGCTATAGACGATGCTGGTATAGGCCAAAAAAAAAAAAAAAATTACAGTGTACTTAAAAAAAACACATCATTTTATGACATGTTAAAGAGCATACAATTCTAGAGGAATTCATGTTCATTATGATGAAAATCGGATTTCAAATGGCTGAGATATCCTAAAACAAAGTGAAACAGAGCGATCGCAATAAAAAGGTGCATCCCACCTTTTATTAGGATCGTTTTAATTTGGATATATCTCAGCCATTTCAAAACTGATTTTCGTAAAATAAACTTTGAATTCCTCGCGGTAGAATTATCCGCTCTTTCATATCTTATCGGGTTTGTTTAAACCCCAAAGAGTTAAAATTAAGGATTAAAGCGCACAGAAAAAGCGAAACCAAAACACCGATAACTATACAAGCGTATAAAATTACTGAGCAAATCCAAATCGAAAGCATTACCTCTTCTCTAAAGGTTGACATTGCTGTCAGCGGCAGTAAGAGGTTTATTTTTTGTTTTGGTGTGTGTGTGTGTGTGTGTGTGTGTGTGTGTGTGTGTGTGTGTGTGTGTGTGTGTGTGTGTGTGTATGTTTATGCTTGAGTTGCATGAGTGAGATGTTCCACATAATTATAGACACGGAGGAGAGGTTCTAGAACAAGATGGGAACTATACAACAGCGTGTACAATCGAAATGTGAACGGTTGTTTTTTATTTGCGAATCCTCATATAGAGAGAACGACACGATCCACAGACTGGAAAACTGCATGTTTTTATCTTGACTGAGGTGCATTAGTGTCTCGATTGAAAACTACTCGGGCTTTCATGAAGGGAAAAAAAAGAAAGAAAAGGAGACAAAATAGGTAATATTTGTCATCATTCACATACACCCACATACACAATAATCCACAAAGGCTTTTGCAAAGATTTTCATATTGAGGAAAAAGACCGTTTTCCAGGAACTGCTATACATAATTGTATTCACAAAGTAACCATTATAACCAATTCCTCTCATCATGGTTCACCGCAATCCATGACGTCGGTGAGTGTATTCTGTTTTGAATTCTACTTCTTTTCTACTCCCAATGAAAGAGGTAGCTATAGAAAATGGCGAGAGGGGGGGGGGGGTGTGACAGAATTTGGTTTTGTTCTGTTGTTTGTGGACTCGGAGGGGAACAATAATGTGCGTGCCAGTAAACACGACATTTCATTTTCTGACTCCTGCACATCAGTTCATAGTTATGATGGGGGACCTGCTCATGTTGGCATTTGGAGTGAAAAAACGAAGAAGATAATAGCTCGTCCTCAATAGGATTTGTTGCTGCGGGGATCAACTTAGAATCAATCCGGAATTTCTTGGAAGTAAAACCATAGGCCATGCAGCCTACTGAGTAGTCAGAAATGTTGTTTTGTTTTTGTATTGTTTTTTTGGCATTTCAGATCAACCTCGGATTAGAAAACAAACTTATCCTGCTATTTGAGGTTATTACCAAGCGGCGCTCTATTATCTTTGGAGGTGCTCCTTAATAATACTTAATTTTCCATAAATTCATGTAAAATAAAAATGAGGTAATCTGAATCGTTCTGAAATGATTTGAATCCTTTTTGTTTTAATTTTGTAGAAGCAAAGGTGGCATGATGATATTCCATCAGAATAACAAATTCAATATTCTGAGAAATTTTTAGAATAAAGTTGACCCGGCCATGTAAGAACCAAAAGATTGTTGGAAATGTAATTCTATAATTAATCATATATACAGCGTATAAGACTGGAAAAGTGAACAAGACTTTTGCAGTACAAAACAACTGATTTAAATAAACTAGAAAAAGAAAACGAGAGACCAAATCAAAACAAAATCTACAAGTTCAATATGTCCATGTAATTATTGAAAAAACAATAACAACAACCAAGAAATCCATAAAGTATTCGAAATTAAGCAACGATAATAATGTCCGAATGAAAATAATGACTGCTATAATTTTTTCGGCAGTTGTGCACGCGCAGGTAAGAATGTGCTCCACCTTGCCTGTCTGATAACAAGTATGTGATATCAGAGCACACAAACAAGCATTATCAACCATTCATATTTGACAGGAATACAATTTGTAGGGCGATCAAACAATACTGATGTCTCTTATCTCAGTTAAATACATGTCGCGTGTAAAGCTGTGCTCGATACATACACAGTACTAAAGTTTACTTCGCGTTCACCTCACGTGTCATAGCAACGATATTTTACCTTCCCGCATGCACAGAAGCGTGTTCTGCTGAAAGTCAAGTCACCGTGCCTTTCAACAGAGCATGGTTTAGTTGGGTGACGGCCATTACGAATACGATGGATAAAAACACCTTGTCCACGGGTGAAGGTTACCTACTTGACGGGATTCGAACTCGGGGATTCAACCTCCGATTGAGTACCAAGCGTCTTATCCACTCTGCCACCGTGCCTAATGGGTGTCACGTTAGAATATTTTATAAAATTTGATGAGAAAGTTTATCAATTTCACAATCATAAGTTTTAGTTGTTGTTTTTTACGCAATAGCGCCATTATTGCAACGATAATGTACAAATTAGTAGAAGTGATAATGTCGTGACTTCGTAATCACCCACTGATTAATACGTTCAGTTTTACGGAATTTCCTTAATTGACATGTATCATGGTATTTGATAAAAAAGTAAGTTTTTTTTAAAAAAAATAATCATGATAACTTCAAATCCAAACTTAAAACTTAACTGTTTCTTTCATACTGAGGACTGTAATTGCTGTATGTCATTAATATTGGATCAATATTGTATTTTTAGTTGGTATATGTTGTATTCTTTATTAGGTGATCCGAGTATCCTCTCGGATCACCTTCTGTATCTGTACTGATTCTTTATTAGGTGATCCGAGTATCCTCTCGGATCACCTTCTGTATCTGTACGGATTCTTTGTTTTTCTTCTTCTTCTTTATTTCTCCTCAAAAGTTGTGCAGAGGTTAGCTCAGAAAGTCCGCTGCCTGTCAATTTCAAAATTATATCATGTATGCATCATGTCCCAAAGACGGCAAATCTAATGTATCATTGTGATCAGTCGACCGTGACGTCACTATGACGTCATTATATGAAAACACATTCTCAATCATATCTCATTAATGAAATAGAATTTTTCAATGAAATTTACGTCACATATATTTAAAGTTATGCACATTCTACTCATGTTCTCAAAATTCATATTTTCTCTTAAAACGTGCGCGTACGCGCGCGTTGAAATATTTGTATGCTCCAATCGAGCTCAAAATTTTTTTGCACACGTTTCAGACCATTTGGAGCATTTTTTGAAAAATTGAAAAAATCGGACGGACGCGTACGCGCGCGCGCATATACGCACGCACAGCTCATATGCAATTGAAATTTCCAGTTTTTTCACTTTGATCGCATGTCTGAAATGTCAAGGAATATTTATACCACGTTTCAAGTCAATCCGACTCAATATGACGTCATACGGGGCCGTCAAAGTTGAAATTCCGCGCGCGCGTCAATGGCGATATACAGTGCAACTATGCCAAAAAACTGCCAATTTTAAATCCGATTTTACTCGTCAGGATGGACGGTGACCCCCCGTTTTCTTTACATATATTGAAAGCTGATGAGTTGTACATGTCATTTCATGGGTAGGCAATGCTGACAAAATGATTAAAAGATATCAAATTTCTTAATAAAGTAAAAAAAGTAAATTTTCAAAATGACGTCATCAAATTACAAGTTTACTCGAGCGTATCTCACTTATCCTCTGCCAATTTTCTCCCATATTTCAGTATGTTGTAGCTTATGAAATGTTCTTTCATTAATGTAAAAACAACATTTTGATTGGATGACGTCATCGCCTCGTAAAAATGGATTGAATGTATCCTTGTAGAATTTGACCAGTTTACGTGTTATCTCTATGGGAGAGCAGTTTTTCTGGCAGTGAAAATTGACATGACTCTCTTTTTCGAGCACTAGCTCACTTTTGCTTCGGTGAATTTTTCCCAGATTTTAGTATGTTGTAGCTGAGACTTTGGGCTATCGTAAGTGTGCCCTTCATTTTTTCATACGACGTCGGCATCACGTCGAAAAACTTGGTTGAAAATGGCACGTGGCTTCGATGCAGCGTCATTTTGCTTAATACACAGGGCCTATGGAGCATGAAATAGGTCATTGCATAGCGCATCCGACTCGTAATCCTAAGGTCCCTAGTTCGAGGCTCACCCCTGCCAATATTTTTTTTTCATTTTTTTAAACACTTTTTTTTCTTCTTTTTCTTTAGTTAGTCTTAATCTCCCTTCCTAACTTTATCTTTTTCTGATTTTTTTATGCTTCTCCTTCAAATTTCTATAAAATAACATATTTTTTTCTTTATTTTTCTTTCTTTCTACTACTTTCTGTGCAATAGATGAACAACAACAATGGCTATCAATCCCATATTTTGCACATGTTTAGTTCATGTCACGTACATTATTTCATAAAATAACAACTACTTGATCAGACACCATCTTGGGTATGTAAATTAGGGTCAAAGGTCATAAATGTTTCATCCTGTATCTTGGTGAATACATGTCCTATCTTTCCCATATTTTGCACACACAAAGACCATGTAACAAGGATCATTTCACAAAATAACCACTTTTTGCTCAGACGCCATCTTGGGTGTGCAAAGTGAGGTCAAAGGTCATATGTACTTCTTTCTGTATTTTCGTTATGACGTGTTATCTCTATGGGAGGGATTTTTTTTTTAATGTGAAAATCGACATGCTTTTCTTTATCGAGCACTAGCTCTCACTTACCCTTCGGTGAATTTCTCCCAGATTTTATGTTGTACCTAAGACTTTGCATTTTGCATCTTGGTGAATACCTGTCCTATCTTTGCCATATTTTGCACACGAATATAGACGATGTCGCAAGAATCATTTCACAAAATAACCACTTTTTCCTCAGATGCCATCTTGGGAGTGTAAAGGTGGGTCAAAGGTCATATGTATTCGTTGCTGTATCTTCGTTATTCAGTGTATACAGAATTGGTACCAAAGATGGCAGATATGACTCCCTTTTCTAAATGAGAATCCAAACCTCACACGGCCAATGTCTCTAAACACAGATGAAACTTGTATTGTCATGCCTATTACGATCAGGACTCGTTAGGTGATCCGAGTATCCTCTCGGATCACCTATTGTATCTGTACTGAATCTTTCTTCTTTATTTCTTTCTCCTCAAATGTTGTGCAGCGGTTAACTCAAAAAGTCATTCACCTATCACTTTTAAACTTACACCATATATGTATCACGTCATAAGGACGACAGATCTAATAGATCATTGTGATCAGACAACCATGACGTCACTATGACGTCATTATCTGAAATCACGTTCACATTCGTATCTCATTAATGGAATGGAATTTCTCAATGAAATTTACATATCATATAGTTCAAGTCAGGTTCTATTGATATATTTCATAAAATTTGATCACGACCCTGGTAAACGAGCGCGTACGCGCGCGTTGAAATTTTAACGTGCTCCAATCAAACTCAAAATTGTTTTGCATACGTTTCAGGTCATTTGGAGTATTTCAGAAAAAATCGACGGACGCGTACGCGCGCGCGCATATACGCGCGCAAAGCTCATATGCGACGAAAATATCCCGTTTTTTCACACGGATCGGATGTCTGAAGTGTCAAGGAATATTTCTACCAAGTTTCAAGTCAATCCGACTCAATATGACATCATACGGGCTCGTCAAAGTTGAAATTCCGCGCGCGCGTTAATGGTGATATACAGTGCAACTATGCCCAAAAACCGCCATTTTTAAATCCGATTTTACTCGTCAGGATGGACGGTGACCTCCCATTTTCTTTACATATTTTGAAAGCTGATGAGTTGTACATGTCATTTCATGGGGTGGCAATGCTGGCAAAATGATTAAAAGATATCAAATTTCTTAATAAAGTAAAAAAAGTAAATTTTCAAAATGAAATCATCAAATTTCAAGTTTATTCAAGCGTATCTCATTAATACTTTGTCAATTTTCACCCAAATTTCAGTATGTTGTAGCTTATTTAATGTTCTTTCAAACATAAATTTACAAAAATTTAATTGGATGACAGCATCACCTCGTAAAAATGGATTGAATGTAATCTTGTCAAATTTGACCAGTTTACGTGTTATCTCTATGGGAGTGCAGTTTTTCTGGAAATGAAATTTGACACGACTATCTTTCTCGAGCACTAGCTCACTTACCCTTCGGTGAATTTCTCCCAGATTTTAATATGTTGTAGCTGAGACTTTACGCTATCGTAAGTGTGCCCTTCATTTCTTCATACGATGTCGGGATCACGTCAAAACGTTTGGTTGAAATTCAAGCTTATTTTCGATGTATTGAGATATTTCTTTCTGCAACTTTCTTTGCAATAACTCAAGAAAAACAGGCCCTATCATCACCCCCATCTTTGGCACACGTTTAGTTCATGTCACGTTAATTATTTCATAAAATAACAACTACTTGAGCAGACACCATCTTCGGTATGTAAATTAGGGTCAAAGGTCATAAATGTTTCATCCTGTATCTTGGTGAATACATGTCCTATCTTTCCCATATTTTGCACACGTAAAGACCATATTACAAGGATCATTTCACAAAATGACCACTTTTTGCTCAGATGCCATCTTGTCTGTGCAAAGTGGGGGCAAAGGTCATATGTACATCTTTCTGTATCTTCGCTATGACGTGTTATCTCTATGGGAGAGAATTTTTCTAGATGTGAAAATTGACGTGATTGTCTTTATCGAGCCCTAGCTCACTTAACCTTCGGTGAATTTCTCCCAGATTTTAATATGTTGTAGCTGAGACTTTAGGTTATCGTTATGTGCCCTCCAGTTTTTCATACAATGTCGGCATCATGTAAAAAACTTGGTGGAAATGAAAGCTTATCTTCGATGTATTTTCATATTTCTTTCTTTCTGCAACTTTCTTTGCAATAACTCAAGAAAAACAGGCCCTATCACCCCCATCTTTGGCACACGTTTAATTCATGTCACGTACATTATTTCATAAAATAACAACTACTTGATCGGACACCATCTTGGGTATGTAAATTAGGGTCAAGGGTCATAAATGTTTCATCCTGTATCTTGGTGAATACCTGTCCTATCTCCCCATATTTTGCACACGCAAAGACCATATTACAAGGATCATTTCACAAAATAACCACTTTTTGCTCAGATGCCATCTTGTCTGTGCAAAGTGGGGGCAAAGGTCATATGTACATCTTTCTGTATCTTCGCTATGACGTGTTATCTCTATGGGAGAGAATTTTTCTAGATGTGAAAATTGACGTGATTGTCTTTATCGAGCCCTAGCTCACTTAACCTTCGGTGAATTTCTCCCAGATTTTGATATGTTGTAGCTGAGACTTTGGGCTATCGTCATGTGCCCTCCACTTTTTCATATGACGTCGGCATCACGTCAAAAAACTTGGTGGAAATGAAAGCTTATCTTCGATGTATTTTCATATTTCTTTCTTTCTGCAACTTTCTTTGCAATAACTCAAGAAAAACAGGCCCTATCACCCCCATCTTTGGCACATGTTTAGTTCATGTCACGCACATTATTTCATAAAATAACTATTTGATCTGACAACATCTTGGGTATGTAAATTAGGGTCAAGGGTCATAAATATTTCATCCTGTATCTTGGTGAATACCTGTCCTATCTTTTCCATATTTTGCACACGCAAAGACCATATTACAAGGATCATTTCACAAAATAACCACTTTTTGCTCAGATGCCATCTTGTCTGTGCAAAGTGGGGGCAAAGGTCATATGTACATCTTTCTGTATCTTCGCTATGACGTGTTATCTCTATGGGAGAGAATTTTTCTAGATGTGAAAATTGACGTGATTGTCTTTATCGAGCCCTAGCTCACTTAACCTTCGGTGAATTTCTCCCAGATTTTGATATGTTGTAGCTGAGACTTTGGGCTATCGTCATGTGCCCTCCACTTTTTCATATGACGTCGGCATCACGTCAAAAAACTTGGTGGAAATGAAAGCTTATCTTCGATGTATTTTCATATTTCTTTCTTTCTGCAACTGTCTTTGCAATAACTCAAGAAAAAACAGGCCCTATCACCCCCATCTTTGGTACATGTTTAGTTCATGTCACGTACATTATTTCATAAAATAACTATTTGATCTGACAACATCTTGGGTATGCAAATTAGGGTCAAAGGTCATACATTTTTTATCTAGTATCTTGGTGAATACCTGTCCTATCTTTCCCATATTTTGCACACGTATAGACGATGTCGCAAGAATCATTTCACAAAATAACCACTTTTTCCTCAGATGCCATCTTGGGAGTGTAAAGGTGGGTCAAAGGTCATGTGTATTTGTTGCTGTATCTTCGTTATCTAGTGTATACAGAATTTGGTACCAAAGATGGCAGATATGACTTCCTTTTCTAAATGAGAATCCAAACATCACACGGCCAATGTCTCTAAACACAGATGAAACCTGTATGGTCATCAGGATTCGAATCATTGATTAAAAAAAAAAATCGGATCACCTTAATTTGTCAGTAATGACAAATTACAATCTCTAGTTCTTCTTTCTTTGTTTCTTTCTTTATTAGGTGATCCGAGTATCCTCTCGGATCACCTTCTGTATCTGTACGGATTCTTTCTTCTTTTTTTTCTTTATTTCTCCCCAAAAGTTGTGCAGAGGTTAGCTCAGAAAGTGCATTGCCTATCAATGTCAAACTTATATCATATATATATGGTGACCCAAAGACGACAAATCTTGTAAAATCATTGTGATCAGTCGACCGTGACGTCACTATGACGTCATTATATGAAAACACATTTTCATTCATATCTCATTAATGGAATGGAATTTTTCAATCAAATTTACGTCACATATAGTTCAAGTCAAGCGCATTCTACTCACATTCTCAAAATTCTTCTATATCTTAAAACGTGCGCGTACGCGCGCGTTGAAATATTTGTAAGCTCAAATCGAGCTCAAATTTTTTTTGCACACGTTTCAGACCATTTGGAGCATTTTTTGAAAAATTGAAAAAATTGGACGGACGCGTACGCGCGCGCTCATATACGCACGCACAGCTCATATGCAATAGAAATTTCCCGTTTTTTCACACTTATCGGCTGCCTGAAATGTCAAGGAATATTTCTACCAAGTTTCAAGTCAATCCGACTCAATATGAGGTCATACGGGCCCGTCAAAGTTGAAATTCCGCGCGCGCGTCAATGGCGATATACAGTACAACTATGCCAAAAAACTGTCAATTTTAAATCCGATTTTACTCGTCAGGATGGACGGTGACCCTCCATTTTCTGTACATATTTTGAAAGCTGATGAGTTGTACATGTCATTTCATGGGGTGGCAATGCTGACAAAATGATTAAAAGATATCAAATTTCTTAATAAAGTAAAAAAAGTAAATTTTCAAAATGACGCCATCAAATTTCAAGTTCATTCGAGCGTATCTCACTAGTCCTTTGTCAATTTTCACCCAGATTTCAGTATGATGTAGTTTATTTAATGTTCTTTCAAACCTAAAATTACAATATTTTGATTGGATAACGGTATCACCTCGTAAAAATGGATTAAAAGTAATCTTGTCAAATTTGACCAGTTTACGTGTTATCTCTATGGGAGTGCAGTTTTTCTGGAAATGAAAATTGACATGACTATCTTTATCGAGCACTAGCTCACTTACCCTTCGGTAAATTTCTCCCAGATTTTAATATGTTGTAGCTGAGACTTTACCCTACCGTAAGTGTGCCCTTTGTTTTTTTCATACGATGTCGGGATCACGTCAAAAAATTGGGTTGAAATTCAGGCTTATCTTCGATGTATTGAGATATTTCTTTCTTTCTGCAACTTTCTTTGCAATAACTCAAGAAAAACGGCCTCTATCACTTCCATATTTTGCACATGTTTAGTTCATGTCACGTACATTATTTCATAAAATAACAACTACTTGATCGGACACCATCTTGGGTATGTAAAGTAGGGTCAAAGGTCATAAGTGTTTCACCCTGTATCTTAGTGAATACATGTTCTATCTTTCCCATATTTTGCACACGCAAAGACCATGTTACAAGGATCATTTCACAAAATAACCACTTTTTACTCAGATGCCATCTTGTCGTTGCAAATTGAGGTCAAAGGTCATATGTACTTCTTTTTGTATCTTCGTTATGACGTGTTATCTCTATGGGAGGGAATTTTCTTTAATGTGAAAATTGACATGATTGTCTTTATCGAGCACTAGCTCACTTACCCTTCGGTGAATTTCTCCCAGATTTTAATATGTTGTAGCTGAGACTTTGCGCTATCGTTTTATTTCCTTTGTTTTTTCATACGATGTCGGGATTACGATAAAAAATTGGTTGAAATTAAAGCTTATCTTCTATGTATTGAGATATTTCTTTCTTTCTGCAACTCTCTTTGCAATAACTCAAGAAAAACACGCCCTATCACCCCCATATTTTGCACATGTTTAGTTCATGTCTCGTACATTATTTCATAAAATAACAACTATTAGATCAGACAACATCTTGGGTATGTAAATTAGGGTCAAAGGTCATAAATGTTTCATCTTGTATCTTAGTGAATACCTGTCCTATCTTTCCCATATTTTCCACACGTATAGACGATGTCGCGAGAATCATTTCACAAAATAACCACTATTTCATCAGATGCAATCTTGGGAGTGCAAAGGTGGGTCAAAGGTCATATGTATTCATTGCTGTATCTTCATTATTCAGTGTATACAGAATTTGGTACCAAAGATGGCAGATATGACTCCCTTTTCTAAATGAGAATGCAAACATCACACGGCCAATGTCTCTAAACACAGATGAAACTTGTATGGTCATGCCTATTGCGATCAGGACTCGAATCATTGATAAAAAAAAAAATCGGATCACCTTAATTTGTCAGTGATGACAAATTACAATCTCTAGTTAGGTGATCCGAGTATCCTCTCGGATCACCTTCTGTATCTGTACGGATTCTTTCTTCTTTTTGAGGTGATCCGAGTATCCTCTCGGATCACCTTCTGTATCTGTACGGATTCTTTGTTTTTCTTCTTCTTCTTCTTTATTTCTCCTCAAAAGTTGTGCAGAGGTTAGCTCAGAAAGTCCGCTGCCTGTCAATTTCAAAATTATATCATGTATGCATCATGTCCCAAAGACGGCAAATCTAATGTATCATTGTGATCAGTCGACCGTGACGTCACTATGACGTCATTATATGAAAACACATTCTCAATCATATCTCATTAATGAAATGGAATTTTTCAATGAAATTTACGTCACATATATTTAAAGTTATGCGCATTCTACTCATGTTCTCAAAATTCATATTTTCTCTTAAAACGTGCGCGTACGCGCGCGTTGAAATATTTGTATGCTCCAATCGAGCTCAAAATTTTTTTGCACACGTTTCAGACCATTTGGAGCATTTTTTGAAAAATTGAAAAAATCGGACGGACGCGTACGCGCGCGCGCATATACGCACGCACAGCTCATATGCAATTGAAATTTCCAGTTTTTTCACTTTGATCGCATGTCTGAAATGTCAAGGAATATTTATACCACGTTTCAAGTCAATCCGACTCAATATGACGTCATACGGGGCCGTCAAAGTTGAAATTCCGCGCGCGCGTCAATGGCGATATACAGTGCAACTATGCCAAAAAACTGCCAATTTTAAATCCGATTTTACTCGTCAGGATGGACGGTGACCCCCCATTTTCTTTACATATATTGAAAGCTGATGAGTTGTACATGTCATTTCATGGGTAGGCAATGCTGACAAAATGATTAAAAGATATCAAATTTCTTAATAAAGTAAAAAAAGTAAATTTTCAAAATGACGTCATCAAATTACAAGTTTACTCGAGCGTATCTCACTTATCCTCTGCCAATTTTCTCCCATATTTCAGTATGTTGTAGCTTATGAAATGTTCTTTCATTAATGTAAAAACAACATTTTGATTGGATGACGTCATCGCCTCGTAAAAATGGATTGAATGTATCCTTGTAGAATTTGACCAGTTTACGTGTTATCTCTATGGGAGAGCAGTTTTTCTGGCAGTGAAAATTGACATGACTCTCTTTTTCGAGCACTAGCTCACTTTTGCTTCGGTGAATTTTTCCCAGATTTTAGTATGTTGTAGCTGAGACTTTGGGCTATCGTAAGTGTGCCCTTCATTTTTTCATACGACGTCGGCATCACGTCGAAAAACTTGGTTGAAAATGGCACGTGGCTTCGATGCAGCGTCATTTTGCTTAATACACAGGGCCTATGGAGCATGAAATAGGTCATTGCATAGCGCATCCGACTCGTAATCCTAAGGTCCCTGGTTCGAGGCTCACCCCTGCCAATATTTTTTTTCATTTTTTTAAACACTTTTTTTCTTCTTTTTCTTTAGTTAGTCTTAATCTCCCTTCCTAACTTTATCTTTTTCTGATTTTTTTATGCTTCTCCTTCAAATTTCTATAAAATAACATATTTTTTTCTTTATTTTTCTTTCTTTCTACTACTTTCTGTGCAATAGATGAACAACAACAATGGCTATCAATCCCATATTTTGCACATGTTTAGTTCATGTCACGTACATTATTTCATAAAATAACAACTACTTGATCAGACACCATCTTGGGTATGTAAATTAGGGTCAAAGGTCATAAATGTTTCATCCTGTATCTTGGTGAATACATGTCCTATCTTTCCCATATTTTGCACACACAAAGACCATGTAACAAGGATCATTTCACAAAATAACCACTTTTTGCTCAGACGCCATCTTGGGTGTGCAAAGTGAGGTCAAAGGTCATATGTACTTCTTTCTGTATTTTCGTTAGGACGTGTTATCTCTATGGGAGGGATTTTTTTTTAATGTGAAAATCGACATGCTTTTCTTTATCGAGCACTAGCTCTCACTTACCCTTCGGTGAATTTCTCCCAGATTTTATGTTGTACCTAAGACTTTGCATTTTGCATCTTGGTGAATACCTGTCCTATCTTTGCCATATTTTGCACACGAATATAGACGATGTCGCAAGAATCATTTCACAAAATAACCACTTTTTCCTCAGATGCCATCTTGGGAGTGTAAAGGTGGGTCAAAGGTCATATGTATTCGTTGCTGTATCTTCGTTATTCAGTGTATACAGAATTGGTACCAAAGATGGCAGATATGACTCCCTTTTCTAAATGAGAATCCAAACCTCACACGGCCAATGTCTCTAAACACAGATGAAACTTGTATTGTCATGCCTATTACGATCAGGACTCGAATCATTGATTAAAAAAAAATCGGATCACCTTAATTTGTCAGTGATGACAAATTACAATCTCTAGTCTTCTTCTTCTTTCTTTATTTCTCCCCAAAAGTTGTGCAGAGGTTAGCTCAGAAAGTGCTATGTCTATCAAGTTCAAACTTATACCATGTATGTATCGTGTCCCAAAGACGGCAATCGAACTAAAATCAAAGTGATCAGTCGACCGTGACGTCACTATGACGTCATTATATGAAAACACATTCTCAATCATATCTCATTAATGGAATGAAGTTTTTCAATGAAATTTACGTCACAGATATTTCAAGTTATGCGCATTTTACTCATATTCTCAAAATTCACATTTTCTCTTGATACGTGCGCGTACGCGCGCGTTGAAATATTTGTATGCTCAAATCGAGCTCAAATTTTTTTTGCACACGTTTCAGACCATTTGGAGCATTTTTTGAAAAATTGAAAAAATCGGACGGACGCGTACGCGCGCGCGCATATACGCACGCACAGCTCATATGCAATAGAAATTTTCAGTTTTTTCACACGGATCGGATGTCCAAAATGTCAAGGAATATTTCTATCAAGTTTCAAGTCGATCCGACTCAATATGACGTCATACGGGCCCGTCAAATTCAAAATTCCGCGCGTGCGTCAATGGGGATACACAGTGCAACTATGCCAAAAAACCGCCAATTTTAAATCGGATTTTACTCGTCAGGATGGACGGTGACCCCCCATTTTCTTGATATATTCTAAAAGCTGATGAGTTGTACATGTCATTTCATGGGTTGGCGATACTGAAAAAATGATTAAAACATATCACATTTCTTAATAAAGTAAACAAAGTAAATTTTCAAAATGACGTCATCAAATTTCAAATTCACTCGAGCGTATCTCACTTAAATTTCGCCAATTTTCACCCAGATTTCAGTATGTTGTAGCTTATGAAATCTTCTTTCATTAATGTAAAAACAACATTATGATTGGATAACGTCATCACCTCGTAAAAATGGATTGAAAGTATCCTTGTAAAATTTGACCAGTTTACGTGTTATCTCTATGGGAGAGCAGTTTTTCTGGCAGTGAAAATTGACATGACTATCTTTTTCGAGCACTAGCTCACTTATGCTTCAGTGAATTTTTGCCAGATTTTAGTATGTTGTAGCTGAGACTTTGGGCTGTCGTAAGTGTGCCCTCCATTTTTTCATACGACGTCGGCATCACGTCGAAAAATTTGGTTGAAAATTGCATGTGGCTTCGATGCAGCGTCATTTTGCTTAATACACAGGGCCTATGGAGCATGAAATAGGTCATTGCATAGCGCATCCGACTCGTAATCCTAAGGTCCCTGGTTCGATGCTCACCCCTGCCAGTTGTTTTTAAATTTTTTAAACACTATTTTTTCTTCTTTTTCTTTAGTTAGTCTTAATCTCCTTTCCTAACTTTATCTTTTTCTGATTTTTTTTCATGCTTCTCCTTCAAATTTCTATAAAAATAACATAATTTTTTCTTTATTTTTCTTTCTTTCTACTACTTTCTGTGCAATAGATGAACAACAACAATGGCTATTAATCCCATATTTTGCACATGTTTTGTTCATGTCACGTACATTATTTCATAAAATAACAATTACTTGATCGGACACCATCTTGGGTATGTAAATTAGGGTGAAAGGTCATAAATGTTTCATCCTGTATCTTGGTGAATACATGTCCTATCTCTCCCATATTTTGCACACGCAAAGACCATGTTACAAGAATCATTTCACAAAATAACCACTTTTTGCTCAGATGCCATCATGTCTGTGAAAAGTGCGGTCAAAGGTCATATATTCTTCTTTCTGTATCTTCATTATTGATTTTGAAATGCAGTATTGCAGTATTGATTTTGAAATGCAGAAATAAAAACTGAACTGAACTGAACTGAATTATGACGTGTTATCTCTATGGGAGTGCAGTTTTTCTGCAAATGAAATTTGACATGACTATCTTTTTCGAGCAATAGCTCACTTATGCTTCGGTGAATTTCTCCCAGATCTTAATATGTTGTAGCTGAGACTTTGGGCTATCGTATTTTACCCTTCGTCTTTTTCATACGATGTCGGGATCACGTTAAAAAACGTGGTTGAATTTAAAGCTTATCTTCAATGTATTGAGATGTTTCTTTTCTTTCTGCAACTTTCTTTGCAATAACTCAAGAAAAACAGCGTCTATCACCCTCAAATTTTGCACATGTTTAGTTCATGTCACGTACATTATTTCATAAAATAACAACTTCTTGATCAGACACCATCTTGGGTATGTAAATTAGGGTCAAAGGTCATAAATGTTTCATTCTGTATCTTAGTGAATACATGTCCTATCTCTTCTATATTTTGCACACGCAAAGACCATGTTACAAGAATCATTTTACGAAATAACCACTTTTTGCTTAGATGCCATCCTGGCTGTGCAAAGTGGGGTCAATGGTCAAATATACTTCATTCTGTATCTTCGTTACAGTGTATACGGAATTTGGTACCAAAGATGGCAGGTCTGACTCGCTTTTCTAAATGAGATTCCAAATATCACACGGCGAATGTCCCTAAACACAGATGAAACCTGTATGGTCATGCCTAAATTATGTATTTGTTGCTGTATCTTCGTTATCTAGTGTATACAGAATTTGGTACCAAAGATGACAGATATGACTCCCTTTTCTAAATGAGAATCCAAACATCACACGGCCAATGTCTCTAAACACAGATGAAACCTGTATGGTCATGCCTATTGCGATCAGACCTCGAATCATTGATTAAAAAAAAATCGGATCACCTTAATTTGTCAGTAATGACAAATTACAATCTCTAGTTAGGTGATCCGAGTATCCTCTCGGATCACCTATTGTATCTGTACGGATTCTTTCTTCTTCTTCTTCTTCTTCTTCTTCTTTCTTTATTTCTCCCCAAAAGTTGTGCAGAGGTTAGCTCAGAAAGTGCTATGTCTATCAAGTTCAAACTTATACCATGTATGTATCGTGTCCCAAAGACGGCAATCGAACTAAAATCAAAGTGATCAGTCGACCGTGACGTCACTATGACGTCATTATATGAAAACACATTCTCAATCATATCTCATTAATGGAATGAAGTTTTTCAATGAAATTTACGTCACATATATTTCAAGTTATGCGCATTTTACTCATATTCTCAAAATTCACATTTTCTCTTGATACGTGCGCGTACGCGCGCGTTGAAATATTTGTATGCTCAAATCGAGCTCAAATTTTTTTTGCACACGTTTCAGACCATTTGGAGCATTTTTTGAAAAATTGAAAAAATCGGACGGACGCGTACGCGCGCGCGCATATACGCACGCACAGCTCATATGCAATAGAAATTTTCAGTTTTTTCACACGGATCGCATGTCCAAAATGTCAAGGAATATTTCTATCAAGTTTCAAGTCGATCCGACTCAATATGACGTCATACGGGCCCGTCAAATTCAAAATTCCGCGCGTGCGTCAATGGGGATACACAGTGCAACTATGCCAAAAAACCGCCAATTTTAAATCGGATTTTACTCGTCAGGATGGACGGTGATCCCCCATTTTCTTGTAATATTCTAAAAGCTGATGAGTTGTCCATGTCATTTCATGGGTTGGCGATACTGAAAAAATGATTAAAAGATATCACATTTCTTAATAAAGTAAACAAAGTAAATTTTCAAAATGACGTCATCAAATTTCAAATTCACTCGAGCGTATCTCACTTAAATTTCGCCAATTTTCACCCAGATTTCAGTATGTTGTAGCTTATGAAATGTTCTTTCATTAATGTGAAAACAACATTTTGATTGGATAACGTCATCACCTCGTAAAAATGGATTGAAAGTATCCTTGTAAAATTTGACCAGTTTACGTGTTATCTCTATGGGAGAGCAGTTTTTCTGGCAGTGAAAATTGACATGACTATCTTTTTCGAGCACTAGCTCACTTATGCTTCGGTGAATTTTTGCCAGATTTTAGTATGTTGTAGCTGAGACTTTGAGCTATCGTAATGTTTCCTCCATTTTTTCATACGACGTCGGCATCACGTCGAAAAACTTGGTTGAAAAATTGCATGTGGCTTCGATGCAGCGTCATTTTGCTTAATACACAGGGCCTATGGAGCATGAAATAGGTCATTGCATAGCGCATCCGACTCGTAATCCTAAGGTCCCTGGTTCGATGCTCACCCCTGCCAGTTTTTTTTTTTATTTTTTTAAACACTTTTTTTCTTCTTTTTCTTTAGTTAGTCTGAATCTCCTTTCCTAACTTTATCTTTTTCTGATTTTTTCATGCTTCTCCTTCAAATTTCTATAAAAATAAAATAATTTATTCTTTATTTTTCTTTCTTTCTACTACTTTCTGTGCAATAGATGAACAATAACAATGGCTATTAATCCCATATTTTGCACATGTTTTGTTCATGTCACGAATATTATTTCATAAAATAACAATTACTTGATCGGACACCATCTTGGGTATGTAAATTAGGGTCAAGGTCATAAATGTTCCATCCTGTATCTTGGTGAATACATGTCCTATCTCTCCCATATTTTGCACACGCAAAGACCATGTTACAAGAATCATTTCACAAAATAACGACTTTTTGCTCAGATGCCATCATGTCTGTGCAAAGTGGGGTCAAAGGTCATATATTCTTCTTTCTGTATCTTCATTATGACGTGTTATCTCTATGGGAGTGCAGTTTTTCTGCAAATGAAATTTGACATGACTATCTTTTTCGAGCACTAGCTCACTTATGCTTCGGTGAATTGCTCCCAGATCTTAATATGTTGTAGCTGAGACTTTGGGCTATCGTATTTTACCCTTCGTTTTTTCATACGATGTCGGGATCACGTTAAAAAACTTGGTTGAAATTAAAGCTTATCTTCAATGTATTGAGATATGTCTTTCTTTCTGCAACTTTCTTTGCAATAACTCAAGAAAAACAGCGTCTATCACCCTCAAAGTTTGCACATGTTTAGTTCATGTCACGTACATTATTTCATAAAATAACAACTTCTTAGTCAGACACCATCTTGGGTATGTAAATTAGGGTCAAAGGTCATAAATGTTTCATTCTGTATCTTAGTGAATACATGTCCTATCTCTTCTATATTTTGCACACGCAAAGACCATGTTACAAGAATCATTTTACGAAATAACCACTTTTTGCTTAGATGCCATCCTGGCTGTGCAAAGTGGGGTCAATGGTCAAATATACTTCATTCTGTATCTTCGTTACAGTGTATACGGAATTTGGTACCAAAGATGGCAGGTCTGACTCGCTTTTGTAAATGAGATTCCAAATATCACACGGCGAATGTCCCTAAACACACATGAAACCTGTATGGTCATGCCTAAATTATGTATTTGTTGCTGAATCTTCGTTATCTAGTGTATACAGAATTTGGTACCAAAGATGACAGATATGACTCCCTTTTTTAAATGAGAATCCAAACATCACACGGCCAATGTCTCTAAACACAGACGAAACCTGTATGGTCATGCCTATTGCGATCAGACCTCGAATCATTGATTAAAAAAAAATCGGATCACCTTAATTTGTCAGTAATGACAAATTACAATCTCTAGTTTTCTTTATTTCTCCCCAAAAGTTGTGCAGAGGTTAGCTCAGAAAGTGCATTGCCTATCAATGTCAAACTTATACCATATATGTATGGTGACCCAAAGACGACAAATCTTGTAAAATCATTGTGATCAGTCGACCGTGACGTCACTATGACGTCATTATATGAAAACACATTTTCATTCATATCTCATTAATGGAATGGAATTTTTCAATCAAATTTACGTCACATATAGTTCAAGTCAAGCGCATTAACTAACATTCTCAAAATTCATCTATATCTTAAAACGTGCGCGTACGCGCGCGTTGAAATATTTGTATGCTCAAATCGAGCTCAAATTTTTTTTGCACACGTTTCAGACCATTTGGAGCATTTTTTGAAAAATTGAAAAAATTGGACGGACGCGTACGCGCGCGCTCATATACGCACGCACAGCTCATATGCAATAGAAATTTCCCGTTTTTTCACACTTATCGGCTGCCTGAAATGTCAAGGAATATTTCTACCAAGTTTCAAGTCAATCCGACTCAATATGAGGTCATACGGGCCCGTCAAAGTTGAAATTCCGCGCGCGCGTCAATGGCGATATACAGTACAATTATGCCAAAAAACTGCCAATTTTAAATCCGATTTTACTCGTCAGGATGGACGGTGACCCTCCATTTTCTGTACATATTTTGAAAGCTGATGAGTTGTACATGTCATTTCATGGGGTGGCAATGCTGACAAAATGATTAAAAGATATCAAATTTCTTAATAAAGTAAAAAAAGTAAATTTTCAAAATGACGTCATCAAATTTCAAGTTCATTCGAGCGTATCTCACTAGTCCTTTGTCAATTTTCACCCAGATTTCAGTATGATGTAGCTTATTTAATGTTCTTTCAAACATAAAATTACAATATTTTGATTGGATAACGGTATCACCTCGTAAAAATGGATTAAAAGTAATCTTGTCAAATTTGACCAGTTTACGTGGTATCTCTATGGGAGTGCAGTTTTTCTGGAAATGAAAATTGACATGACTATCTTTATCGAGCACTAGCTCACTTACCCTTCGGTGAATTTCTCCCAGATTTTAATATGTTGTAGCTGAGACTTTACCCTACCGTAAGTGTGCCCTTTGTTTTTTCATACGATGTCGGAATCACGTCAAAAAATTGGGTTGAAATTCAGGCTTATCTTCGATGTATTGAGATATTTCTTTCTTTCTGCAACTTTCTTTGCAATAACTCAAGAAAAACGGCCTCTATCACTTCTATATTTTGCACATGTTTAGTTCATGTCACGTACATTATTTCATAAAATAACAACTACTTGATCGGACACCATCTTGGGTATGTAAAGTAGGGTCAAAGGTCATAAGTGTTTCACCCTGTATCTTAGTGAATACATGTCCTATCTTTCCCATATTTTGCACACGCAAAGACCATAATACAAGGATCATTTCATAAAATAACCACTTTTTACTCAGATGCCATCTTGTCGTTGCAAATTGAGGTCAAAGGTCAATTGTACTTCTTTTTGTATCTTCGTTATGACGTGTTATCTCTATGGGAGAGAATTTTCTTTAATGTGAAAATTGACATGATTGTCTTTATCGGGCACTAGCTCACTTACCCTTTGGTGAATTTCTCCCAGATTTTAATATGTTGTAGCTGAGACTTTGTGCTATCGTTTCATTTCCTTTGTTTTTTCATACGATGTCGGGATTACGATAAAAAATTGGTTGAAATTAAAGCTTATCTTCTATGTATTGAGATATTTCTTTCTTTCTGCAACTCTCTTTGCAATAACTCAAGAAAAACACGCCCTATCACCCCCATATTTTGCACATGTTTAGTTCATGTCTCGTGCATTATTTCATAAAATAACAACTACTAGATCAGACAACATCTTGGGTATGTAAATTAGGGTCAAAGGTCATAAATGTTTCATCTTGTATCTTAGTGAATACCTGTCCTATCTTTCCCATATTTTCCACACGTATAGACGATGTCGCGAGAATCATTTCACAAAATAACCACTATTTCATCAGATGCAATCTTGGGAGTGCAAAGGTGGGTCAAAGGTCATATGTATTCATTGCTGTATCTTCGTTATTCAGTGTATACAGAATTTGGTACCAAAGATGGCAGATATGACTCCCTTTTCTAAATGAGAATGCAAACATCACACGGCCAATGTCTCTAAACACAGATGAAACTTGTATGGTCATGCCTATTGCGATCAGGACTCGAATCATTGATAAAACAAAAAATCGGATCACCTTAATTTGTCAGTGATGACAAATTACAATCTCTAGTTAGGTGATCCGAGTATCCTCTCGGATCACCTTCTGTATCTGTACGGATTCTTTGTTGGTTCTTCTTCTTATTTCTGGACAAAAGTTGTGTATCTACTTACTCAAAAAGTTCTCAGAGTATCAATTCCAAACTCATACCATATATGTATCATGTCCCAAAGACGACAAATCTAATGTATCATTGTGATCAGTCAACCGTGACGTCACTATGACGTCATTATATGAAAACACATTTTCATTCATATCTCATTAATGGAATGGAATTTTTCAATGAAATTTACGTCACATTCATTTCAAGTTATGCAAATTTCACTCATATTCTCAAAATTCATATTTTCTCTTAAAACGTGCGCGTACGCGCACGTCGAAATATTTGTATGCTTAAATCGAGCTCAAATTTTTTTTGCACACGTTTCAGACCATTTGGAGCATTTTTTGAAAAATTGAAAAAATTGGACGGACGCGTACGCGCGCGCACATATTCGCACACACAGCTCATATGCAATAGAAATTTCCCGTTTTTTTACACTTATCGGATACCTAAAATGTCAAGGAATATTTCTACCAAGTTTCAAGTCAATCCGACTCAATATGACGTCATACGGGCCCGTCAAAGATGAAATTCCGCGCGCGCGTCAATGGCGATATACAGTGCAACGATGCCAAAAAAACGCCAATTTTAAATCCGATTTTACTCGTCAGAATGGACGGTGACCCCCCATTTTCTTTACATATTCTGAAAGCTGATGAGTTGGAAATGTTATTTCATGGGTTGGCGATGCTGGCAAAATGATTAAAAGATATCAAATTTCTTAATAAAGTAAAAAAAGTAAATTTTCAAAATGACGTCATCAAATTACAAGTTTACTCGAGCGTATCTCACTTATCCACTGCCAATTTTCTCCCATATTTCAGTATGTTGTAGCTTATGAAATGTTCTTTCATTAATGTAAAAACAACATTTTGATTGGATGACGTCATCGCCTCGTAAAAATGGATTGAATGTATCCTTGTAGAATTTGACCAGTTTACGTGTTATCTCTATGGGAGAGCAGTTTTTCTGGCAGTGAAAATTGACATGACTCTCTTTTTCGACCACTAGCTCACTTTTGCTTCGGTGAATTTTTCCCAGATTTTAGTATGTTGTAGCTGAGACTTTGGGCTATCGTAAGTGTGCCCTTCATTTTTTCATACGACGTCGGCATCACGTCGAAAAACTTGGTTGAAAATGGCACGTGGCTTCGATGCAGCGTCATTTTTCCTTAATACACAGGGCCTATGGAGCATGAAATAGGTCATTGCATAGCGCATCCGACTCGTAATCCTAAGGTCCCTGGTTCGAGGCTCACCCCTGCCAATATTTTTTTTTCATTTTTTTAAACACTTTTTTTCTTCTTTTTCTTTAGTTAGTCTTAATCTCCCTTCCTAACTTTATCTTTTTCTGATTTTTTTATGCTTCTCCTTCAAATTTCTATAAAATAACATATTTTTTTCTTTATTTTTCTTTCTTTCTACTACTTTCTGTGCAATAGATGAACAACAACAATGGCTATCAATCCCATATTTTGCACATGTTTAGTTCATGTCACGTACATTATTTCATAAAATAACAACTACTTGATCAGACACCATCTTGGGTATGTAAATTAGGGTCAAAGGTCATAAATGTTTCATCCTGTATCTTGGTGAATACATGTCCTATCTTTCCCATATTTTGCACACACAAAGACCATGTAACAAGGATCATTTCACAAAATAACCACTTTTTGCTCAGACGCCATCTTGGGTGTGCAAAGTGAGGTCAAAGGTCATATGTACTTCTTTCTGTATTTTCGTTATGACGTGTTATCTCTATGGGAGGGATTTTCTTTTAATGTGAAAATCGACATGCTTTTCTTTATCGACCACTAGCTCTCACTTACCCTTCGGTGAATTTCTCCCAGATTTTATGTTGTACCTAAGACTTTGCATTTTGCATCTTGGTGAATACCTGTCCTATCGTTGCCATATTTTGCACACGAATATAGACGATGTCGCAAGAATCATTTCACAAAATAACCACTCTTTCCTCAGATGCCATCTTGGGAGTGTAAAGGTGGGTCAAAGGTCATATGTATTCGTTGCTGTATCTTCGTTATTCAGTGTATACAGAATTGGTACCAAAGATGGCAGATATGACTCCCTTTTCTAAATGAGAATCCAAACCTCACACGGCCAATGTCTCTAAACACAGATGAAACTTGTATTGTCATGCCTATTACGATCAGGACTCGAATCATTTTCTTTATTTTTCTTTCTTTCTACTACTTTCTGTGCAATAGATGAACAACAACAATGGCTATCAATCCCATATTTTGCACATGTTTAGTTCATGTCACGTACATTATTTCATAAAATAACAACTACTTGATCAGACACCATCTTGGGTATGTAAATTAGGGTCAAAGGTCATAAATGTTTCATCCTGTATCTTGGTGAATACATGTCCTATCTTTCCCATATTTTGCACACACAAAGACCATGTAACAAGGATCATTTCACAAAATAACCACTTTTTGCTCAGACGCCATCTTGGGTGTGCAAAGTGAGGTCAAAGGTCATATATACTTCTTTCTGTATTTTCGTTATGACGTGTTATCTCTATGGGAGGGATTTTTTTTAATGTGAAAATCGACATGCTTTTCTTTATCGAGCACTAGCTCTCACTTACCCTTCGGTGAATTTCTCCCAGATTTTATGTTGTACCTAAGACTTTGCATTTTGCATCTTGGTGAATACCTGTCCTATCTTTGCCATATTTTGCACACGAATATAGACGATGTCGCAAGAATCATTTCACAAAATAACCACTTTTTCCTCAGATGCCATCTTGGGAGTGTAAAGGTGGGTCAAAGGTCATATGTATTCGTTGCTGTATCTTCGTTATTCAGTGTATACAGAATTGGTACCAAAGATGGCAGATATGACTCCCTTTTCTAAATGAGAATCCAAACCTCACACGGCCAATGTCTCTAAACACAGATGAAACTTGTATTGTCATGCCTATTGCGATCAGGACTCGAATCATTGATTAAAAAAAATCGGATCACCTTAATTTGTCAGTGATGACAAATTACAATCTCTAGTTCTTTGTTAGGTGATCCGAGAATCCTCTCGGATCACCTTCTGTATCTGTACGAATTCTTTGGTTCTTCTTCTTCTTCTTCTTCTTTATTTCTCCTCAAAAGTTGTGCATCGATTAGCTCAGAAAGTGCTCTTCCTATCAATTTCAAAATCATACCATATATGTATCATGTCCCAAAGACGACAGATTTTATAAAATCATAGTGATCAGTCGACCGTGACGTCACTATGACGTCATTATATGAAAACACATTATCATTCATATCTCATTAATGGAATGGAATTTTTCAATGAAATTTACGTCACATATAGTTCAAATCAAGTTGATTCTACTTGTGTTTTCAAAATTCATCTATACCCTTAAAACGTGCGCGTACGCGCGCGTTGAAATATTTGTATGCTCAAATCGAGCTCCAAATTTTTTTGCACACGTTTCAGACCATTTAGAGCATTTTTTGAAAAATTGAAAAAATCGGACGGACGCGTACGCGCGCGCGCATATACGCACGCACAGCTCATACGCAATAGAAATTTCCCGTTTTTTTACACTCATCGGATGTCTGAAATGTCAAGAAATATTTCTACCAAGTTTCAAGTCAATCCGACTCAATATGACGTCATACGGGCCCGTCAAAGTTGAAATTCCGCGCGCGCGTCAATGGCGATATACAGTGCAACTATGCCAAAAAACGCCAATTTTAAATCCGATTTTACTCGTCAGGATGGACGGTAACCCCCCATTTTCTTTACATATTCTGAAAGCTGATGAGTTGGACATGTTATTTCATGGGTTGGCAATGCTGGCAAAATGATTAAAAGATATCAAATTTCTTAATAAAGTAAAAAAAGTAAATTTTCAAAATGACGTCATCAAATTTAAAGTTCACTCGAGCGTATCTCACTTATCTTTTGCCAATTTACACCCAGATTTCAGTATGTTGTAGCTTATTAAATGATCTTTCATTAATATAATAACAACATTTTGATTGGATGACGGCATCACCTCGTAAAAATGGATTGAAAGTCACCTTGTCAAATTTGACCAGTTTACGTGTTATCTCTATGGGATTGCAGTTTTTCTGGAAATGAAAATTGATATGACTATCTTTATTGAGCACTAGCTCACTTATACTTCGGTGAATTTCTCCCAAATTTTAATATGTTGTAGCTGAGACTTTGGGCTATCGTTAATGTTCCCTTTGTTTTTTCATACGATGTCGGGATCACGTCAAAAAACTTGGTTGAAATTAAAGCTTATCTTCGATGTATTGAGATATTTCTTTCTTTCTGCAACTTTCTTTGCAATAACTAAAAAAAAAAAACAGCCCCTATCGCCCCCATATTATGCACATGTTTAGTTCATGTCACGTACATTATTTCATAAAAAACAACTACTTGATCGGACACCGTCTTGGGTATGTAAATTAGTGTTTCATCCTGTATCTTGGTGAATACTTGACCGAAAGATCGGTCTGTATCACGGATCCCCTCCGTATACAGACCGAAGTCAATGATCCCGGCTCCTGTGTGGAGCATCGCGCACAGATCAAACGTCGTTGTAAACCAAATTTCTGACAGCTTTTTTACATTCAAACAAGTTTGAACGTGACGACGGAACAGGCTGGTTGATGTGTGTTTTACGTTGAAAATTCGACCGAAATGTTGGATTATTCATTAATGTGGTGTGTGAAGTCTATTCTTGAATAGTTGATTTAACTGTACAAGCTTAAATTTGCCGACCTAGGGCAGTGAATTAGACGCAATCGAGAAGGGTGAGGTACCTCACCCAATTTTCCATAGAGACAGTGGTTAAGAATATCCACACAGCAATAGGTACTGGTACCTTCCGTCTGTCTACGGAGGACAGATTGTTATCGAGCAGTAGCTCACGTACGTACATGTACCCTTTTCGGTGAATTTCACCGATTTCACCATATTAACCGTATGTGTGCCTATGTATGCCTGTGTATGCCGATGTATGCCAGAAAATCACAATCTCACGGATGGACATGCCATCGCTGTGCCTCTGCCTCACATTCTGAGAGCTAAAGACATAATGCAACTGATTTATCTGTGATTTCATGCATCTGGACCTGCTGAACATGAATTTTGTGGTTCTGTCCCTGCTGCAAACACCGCTGCAAACAGCAGTCTTTCGCGCTATAGTCCCACACATTCATCTTCGTGTCATGGACCACCAGTTCATCATGCAGAAATTGCAGTGACAATGACGATCTGCTGTAAGTTTTTTTCTGATATTGCATACACCACAGGACCAATATTACATGCCCTCTTGCTACAGTGACCTGTGTCTCTCAGCCTTATATCCGTGGAAACCCTGAACTTAATCAATGTCAATGCACAGTGTGCTTGGATAAACTGATACTGAGTGTTACTGTTACATATACATGTCCTACGGCTACTGAACTGTGTACTGTGCATACGTGTTATATCTGTAGCGGTGCTGAATGCTATGTGCAAGCAAGTTGTACGTACTTCAGTCGCCTAGCTACACAGTGTACTGCTTGTAGACTACTGAGTATCTCATGTGACATCTGAAGTTAAGCCTCATCTTCTCAGAACTCAAAACCTCCCGTGATTATCACCAAATGACTATCACAAGTGTTCTTCACGTGACGGTATATAAGAGTATTAGACCTACCTCGAAGTGAAGATGAATTGACTTATGCTCTACAATCATAGTCTCAGAGTGC